>NC_050102.1:102907178-103210209 GCF_902167145.1 Zea mays
GCCGGAGTTGACCAGCCGAGGCCTCGGACCGGGCTGGCGCCCTTGGAAGATGGTTAGCCGAGGCCCCTGGGGTAACCGGCCGAGCCACCTGCTCGGGTCGGGTTCCCAGAGAAGTCCCTGGACCGTGTCGCCGTCCGAGGCTGGGTCGGATCTCGCTGAAGGTGTCGTCGATGCCGAGGGTGCTAGCCCCCTTCCAGCGTGAAAACCCGAGCCTGCAGGATCAGATTGTCTTGTAGCGTGTGCCTTCTGCGGCCGCTGAGGCCAGAAAACACACCCTCGCTGCGTTGTAAAGCTGCGTCTCCTTTCCTCTTGTTTCGAGTATCTGGACTTTTTGTCGGTAACAGGGATGTTTGTGCGTGCGAGAGTTGCTTCTCGCGGAAGGTGACGAGTGAGGTATCCGTATCCTAGAGGCGTGGGAGTCCCTCGGCTCGGTCGGCCTTGCCGCTTACGCGTACTTTCACCCGTCCATGAGGCCCTGTCTCCGACTCAGTCGAGAAGGCTCGAAGGATCACTTCGGCAGAAGAGCTTCCGAACGTAAAGACTTGTTCGGTCCGCGGAGTCACTTTATCCGGATGCGAGTTACTTATCGCAGAAGGTGATGAGTGAGGTATCCGTATCCCAGAGGCGTAGGAGTCCCTCGGCTCGGTCAGCCTTGGCTGCTTACGTGTACTCCGTCGTTTTCAGGATCCGCTTTTCGAAGTAGTCGAAAAGCACGAAAGATATTCTGCTAAAAGAGATCTTTTTTCGAGAAAATTTCGACGCAGAGGGGGTCTCCCCCCTTTTAGCCCCCGAGGGAGGGTCGGGCTTTGCCGAGGCGAGGCCGACCCTTCCTTGATGACTAAACTTTTGCGTGGGTGCGAGGTATATGAACAACTTGAAAACATCTTAAGGGTAGAAGCGACGTAGCTGTTTGATGTTCCAAGCGTTGCCGTAGATCTCGCCTTGATTGTTGGCCAGCTTGTATGTTCCGGGCTTCAGAACTTTGGTGATGACGAATGGCCCCTCCCAGGGGGGCGTGAGCTTGTGCCTCCCTCGGGCGTCTTGCCGCAGCCGAAGCACCAGGTCGCCCACCTGGAGGTCTCGGGGCCGGACCCCTCGGGCGTGGTAGCGTCGCAGGGACTGTTGGTACCGCGCCGAGTGTAGTAAGGCCTTGTCCCGAGCCTCTTCCAGCTGGTCCAGCGATTCTTCTCGGCTAGCTTGGTTGCTTTGATCGTTGTAGGCCTTCGTCCTCGGGGAGCCGTATTCTAGGTCAGTGGGCAAGATGGCCTCGGCCCCGTAGACCAGGAAGAACGGCGTGAAACCCGTGGCTCGGCTTGGCGTTGTCCTCAGGCTCCAGATCACCGAGGGGAGTTCCTTCATCCATCGCTTGCCGAACTTGTTGAGGTCGTTGTAAATCCGGGGCTTGAGCCCTTGTAGAATCATGCCGTTGGCACGCTCTACTTGCCCATTCGACATGGGATGAGCCACGGCGGCCCAGTCCACCCGGATGTGGTGATCCTCGCAAAAATCCAAGAATTTTTTGCCAGTGAACTGGGTACCGTTGTAAGTGATGATGGAGTTTGGGACCCCGAAGCGATGGATGATGTTGGTGAAGAACGCCACCGCCTGCTCAGACCTGATGCTGTTCAGGGGTCGGACCTCGATCCACTTGGAGAATTTGTCGATGGCGACCAGCAGGTGCGTGTAGCCCCCGGGCGCCTTCTGCAAGGGACCGACGAGGTCCAGACCCCATATAGCAAAGGGCCAGGTGATGGGTATCGTCTGCAGAGCCTGAGCGGGCAGGTGGGTCTGCTTCGCATAGAATTGGCACCCTTCGCAGGTGCGGACAATTCTAGTGGCGTCAGCCACCGCCGTTGGCCAGTAGAAGCCTTGCCGGAAAGCATTCCCGACAAGGGCTCGAGGCGCTGCATGATGGCCACAAGCCCCCGAGTGTATTTCTTGCAGGAGTTCCTGACCTTCGGCGATGGAGATGCATCGCTGGAGGATGCCCGAGGGGCTGCGGTGGTAGAGCTCCTCCTCATCGCCCAGCAAGACGAACGACTTGGCGCGTCGCGCTACCCGCCGAGCCTCGGCTTGGTCAAGGGGTAGCTCTCCTTGGCGGAGATATTGCAGGTACGGGGTCTGCCAATTTTGATCAGGCGTGGCCCCGCTCTGCTCTTCCTCGACGTGCAGTGCCTTGCCCTCGGGGGCCGAGGGTACCTCGGGCTGAACCGAGGGCGCCTCGGGCTGTGCCGAGGGTGCCTCGGGCTCGGGCGTGTCGTCGATCTTGACGGAGGGTTGATGCAGATCCCGGGAGAATACGTCCGGGGGAACCGTTGTTCGCCCCGAGGCTATTTTAGCCAGCTCGTCCGCAGTCTCGTTGTAGCGCCGAGCGATGTGGTTGAGCTCGAGCCCGTAGAACTTGTCTTCCAGGCGCCGAACCTCATCGCAGTAGGCCTCCATCTTCAGGTCGCGGCAGTGGGAGTTCTTCATGACTTGGTCGATGACGAGCTGCGAGTCACCGCGAGCGTCGAGACGTCTGACCCCCAGCTCGATGGCGATCCGCAACCCGTTGACCAGAGCCTCGTACTCAGCCACATTGTTGGACGCCGGGAAATGGAGGCGTAGCACGTAGCGTAGGTGTTTCCCGAGAGGCGAGATGAAGAGCAGGCCCGCGCCGGCTCCCGTCTTCATCAGCGACCCATCGAAAAACATGGTCCAGAGCTCCGGTTGGATCGGAGCCGTCGGCAGCTGGGTGTCGACCCATTCGGCTACGAAGTTCGCCAACACCTGGGACTTGATGGCCTTCCGAGGGGCGAACGAGATTGTTTCGCCCATGATTTCCACCGCCCACTTTGCGATCCTGCCCGAGGCCTCTCGGCACTGGATGATCTCCCCCAGGGGGAAGGATGACACCACAGTTACCGGATGAGACTCGAAGTAATGTCGCAACTTTCGCCTCGTCAGGATCACTGCATACAGCAGCTTCTGAACTTGTGGGTAGCGGATCTTGGTCTCGGACAGTACCTCGCTGACGAAGTAGACTGGCCTCTGAACGGGCAATGCATGCCCTTCTTCTTGCCTCTCGACCACAATCGCGGCGCTAACCACCTGAGTGGTCGCGGCGACGTAAACCAAGAGGGCTTCTCCATCAGCTGGGGGCACCAAGATAGGTGCCTTTGTAAGGAGCGCCTTCAGGTTCCCGAGAGCTTCCTCGGCCTCAAGGGTCCAAGCGAAACACCCGGTCTTCCTTAAGAGGCAGTACAGAGGCAGACCTCTTTCGCCGAGGCGTGAGATGAAGCGGCTCAGGGCCGCGAGACATCCCATGACCCTCTGTACGCCTTTTAAGTCCTTGATGGGCCCCATGCTGGTGATGGCTGCGATCTTCTCCGGGTTGGCTTCGATGCCTCGCTCGGAGACGATGAACCCCAAGAGCATGCCCCGGGGCACCCCGAAGACACACTTCTCGGGATTGAGCTTGACGCCTTTCTCTTTGAGACATCGGAATGTCACTTCAAGGTCGGAGAGGAGGTCGGAAGCCTTCCTTGTCTTGACTACGATGTCATCGACGTAGGCCTCGACCGTGCGACCGATGTGTTCGCCGAACACATGGTTCATGCACCGCTGGTACATCGCGCCCGCATTCCTCAAACCGAACGGCATGGTGACGTAGCAGTACATGCCGAAGGGCGTGATGAAAGAAGTCGCGAGCTGGTCGGACTCTTTCATCCGGATTTGGTGATACCCTGAGTAGGCATCGAGGAAAGACAGGGTTTCGCACCCAGCAGTGGAATCCACGATTTGATCGATGCGAGGTAGAGGGTAGGGAACCTTCGGACATGCTTTGTTGAGACCAGTGTAGTCTACACACATCCGCCATTTCCCCCCTTTCTTCCTCACAAGCACAGGGTTGGCAAGCCATTCGGGATGGAATACCTCTTTGATGAACCCTGCTGCCATTAGCTTGTGGATCTCTTCGCCTATCACTCTGCGCTTCTCCTCGTCGAATCGGTGCAGAGGCTGCCTGATGGGTCGGGCTCCGGCCCGAATATCCAGCGAGTGCTCGGCGACATCCCTCGGTATGCCGGGCATGTCCGAGGGACTCCACGCAAAGACGTCGGCGTTTGCGCAGAGAAAGTCGACGAGCACTGCTTCCTATTTGGGGTCGAGCCCGGAACCGATCCAGATCTGCCTGGAGGTGTCGCCACTGGGGTCGAGAGGGACGGCCTTAACCGTCTCCGCTGGCTCGAAGTTGCCGGCATGACGCTTCACGTCTGGCACCTCTTTGGAGAGGTTCTCCAGGTCGGCGATGAGGGCCTCAGACTCGGCGAGGGCCTCGGCGTACTCCACGCACTCCACGTCGCATTCGAACGCGTGTTTGTACGTGGGGCCGACGGTGATGACCCCGTTGGGGCCCGGCATCTTGAGCTTCAGGTAGGTGTAGTTGGGGATGGCCATGAACTTCGCGTAGCATGGCCTCCCCAGTACCGCGTGGTAGGTTCCTCGGAACCCGACCACCTCGAACGTCAAGGTCTCCCTTCGGAAGTTGGAGGGCGTTCCAAAGCAGACGGGAAGGTCGAGTCGTCCGAGGGGCTGGACGCGCTTCCCAGGGATGATCCCGTGGAAGGGCGCAGCGCCTGCTCGGACGGAGGACAGATCGACGCGCAGGAGCCTGAGGGTCTCGGCGTAGATGATGTTGAGGCAGCTGCCCCCGTCCATCAGGACCTTGGTGAGCCTGACGTCGCCGATGATGGGGTCGACGACGAGCGGGTATTTCCCTGGGCTCAGCACGTGGTCGGGGTGGTCAGCTTGGTCGAAGGTGATGGGCTTGTCGGACCAGTCTAGGTAGACTGGTGCCGCCACCTTCACCGAGCAGACCTCCCGGCGCTCTTGCTTGCGATGCCGAGCCGAGGCATTCGCCACATGCCCACCGTAGATCATGAAGCAGTCGTGGACCTCGGGGAACTCTCCTGCTTGGTGATCTTCCTTTTTGTCGTCGTCGTGGGCCCTGCCACCCTCGGCGGGTGGCTCGGCCCTGTGGAAGTGGCGCCAAAGCATGACGCACTCCTCGAGGGTGTGCTTGACGGGCCCCTGATGGTAGGGGCACGGCTCCTTGAGCATCTTGTCGAAGAGGTTAGCACCTCCGGGGGGCTTTCGAGGGTTTTTGTACTCGGCGGCGGCGACAAGGTCCGCGTCGGCGGCGTCGCGTTTCGATTGCGACTTCTTCTTGCCTTTCTTCTTGGCGCCGCGCGGAGTAGACGCCTCGGGGGCCTCTTCCGATGGGTGGCCCTGGGGCTGCTTGTCCTTTCGAAAGATAGCCTCGACCGCCTCCTGGCCAAAGGCGAACTTGGTGGCGATGTCCATCAGCTCGCTCGCCCTGGTGGGGGTCTTGCGACCCAACTTACTTACCAGGTCGCGGCAGGTGGTGCCGGCAAGGAACGCGCCGATGACATCCGAGTCGGTGATGTTGGGCAGCTCGGTGCGCTGCTTCGAGAATCGCCGGATGTAGTCCCGGAGTGACTCTCCCGGCTATTGCCGGCAGCTTCGGAGGTCCCAGGAATTCCCGGGGCGCACGTACGTGCCCTGGAAATTGCCGGCGAAGGCTTGGACCAAGTCATCCCAGTTGGAGATCTGCCCCGGAGGCAGGTGCTCCAACCAGGCGCGAGTAGTGTCGGAGAGGAACAGGGGGAGGTTGCGGATGATGAGGTTGTCGTCGTCCGTTCCACCCAGTTGGCAGGCCAGGCGGTAGTCTGCGAGCCACAGTTATGGTCTTGTTTCCCCCGAGTACTTCGTGATAGTAGTCGGGGGCCGGAACCGGGTCGGGAACGGCGCCCGTCGGATGGCCCGACTGAAGGCCTGCGGACCAGGTGGTTCGGGCGAGGGACTCCGATCCTCCCCGCTGTCATAGCGTCCCCCACGCCTGGGGTGGTAGCCTCGGCGCACCCTCTTGTCGAGGCGGGCCCGATGGTCGCGACGATGGTGCTTGTTGCCGAGGTGGTCCGGGGCTGCAGGCGCGGTGTTGCGCGTGCGCCCGGTGTAGACCGAGGCTTCCCGCATGAATCGGGAAGTCGCGGCATGAGGTTCCGAGGGGTATCCCTGCCTTCGGGAGGCAGAGCTCTCGGCCCGTCGGACCGCAGCGCCTTCCAGGAGATTCTTGAGCTCTCCCTGGATTCGCCGACCCTCGGTGGTTGATGGCTCCGGCATCGCGCGGAGGAGCATCGCTGCGGCTGCCAGGTTCTGACCGACCCCGCTGGATGCGGGTGGCGGTCTGACCCTGACGTCGTTGGTGACGCGGTGCTGGAAACCTTGGGGCAGGTGACGCATTTCTCCGGCCGGGGGTTGGCCCGCCCATACCTGCCCGAATTCCCGACGGTTCGGCTCAAGCGCTCCCGCTCCCTCGTCGAGCCTGGCCTGCGCCCCGCGGACTTGCTCGAGCTGTGGGTCGTGACCCCCCGCCAGAACGGGGACCACAGCTAGCTCCCGCGGGATGTCGGCGCGAGGCACCGGCCTAGGAAGATCACCGTCCTCCGGCATAACGAGATGGTTGCCTTCGGAGGGATCCCCTAGCTCGACGTGGAAACATTCGCGGCTTGGGCCGCAGTCCTCGTCGTCAAGGCTGCGGCTACCGTCGGAACAGTCGGAGAGGCAGTAGTCACATGCGGTCATAAAGTCCCGCATGGCACTGGGGTTGCCAAATCCGGAGAAATCCCAACAGATGCTGGGATCGTCGTCTTCCTCGGACCCAGAGGGCCCGTAGGTCGAGACGTCCGTCAACCGGTCCCAAGGCGACCGCATACGAAACCCCAGAGGGGTTGCACTCGCCTCAACGAGAGCGCCCGCCTAAGCAAGGTCGCTAGGCGGGTTGAGGCCGATTCGAAATGACGTAAGATGGGAATCAGTCGGTACCTTTTGGTCGACGAGGAGCGACATAGTCACGTCGGGGACTGGTTGCACCGTCGTCTCAGGTACGAGGGCGACGTCCTGCAAGCTCTCCGCGAGCGCGCTAGCGTCGTCCACTTGCTCGGGATTAGTGTGTCGCGGGGGGACGGCGCTTGCCTTCGTCTCAAATGCGAGGTCGACGCCTGACGCACCCCCCGTTGGGGCGCTGGGGACGTCGATTCGCTCGACAGCCGACGAAGCGCGGCCTCCCGCTTGGCCTTGGTTGCCCCGCCTCCTCCTCCGTTGGCGGGGGAGAGGACGGGGCGAGCTCGAATGTTGTTCTTCCACCACGCAGGGAAGATGTCGTCGATTCCGCCGCCGGCGGGCGGGTTGTCGGCCGCCATTGTCGTTGTCACGCGGCGGTGGAAGGAGTATCATGTCGTAGCTGCCGTCGAAGGACATGAACTCAAGACTCCCGAAACGGAGCATCGTCCCGGGCCGGAGAGGTTGCTGGAGACTGCCCATCTGGAGCTTGACGGGAAGCTGTTCGTCAGCACGCAGCAGGCCCCTACCTGGCGTGCCAACTGTCGGCGTTTCGAGACCGGGGGGTCCCTAAGCCGACGAGTGAGTGTGCCGCGTGCCCCAGCCCAGATGGGTCGAGCGCGTGGGCGAGCGCGAAGGGGGGAAAGCGAGGTGGCCGGAGACGGGCGTGAGAGAGGTGGAAATCCCGCGGCCTTCGTGTTCGTCCCGCGCCCAGGTCGGGTGCGCTTGCAGTAGGGGGTTACAAGCGTCCACGCGGGTGAGGGAAGCGAGCGGCCCCAAGAGAGCGTCTGTCTCGTCCTCGTCCCCGCGCGGCCAACCTTCTCTAAGAAGGCCCTGGTCCTTCCTTTTATAGGCGTAAGGAGAGGATCCAGGTGTACAATGGGGGTGTAGCAGAGTGCTACGTGTCTAGCGGAGGGAGAGCTAGCGCCCTAAGTACATGCCAATGTGGCAGCCGGAGAGATCTTGGCACCCTGTTGGTGTGATGTCGTGGCTGTCGGAGGAGCAACGGAGCCTGGCGGAGGGACAGCTGTCGGAGCGGTTGAGTCCTTGCTGACGTCCCCCTGCTTCCGTAAGGGAGCTGAGAGCCGCCGTCGTCACAGGGCTAGCGGGGCGCCATCATTGCCTATCTGGCGGAGCGAGCCAGATGGGACACCGGTCTTGTTCTCTGCGGCCCGAGTCGGCTCGGGGCAGGGTGATGATGGCGCTTCCTATTGACGTGGCGGGCCTGTGCCCTAGGTCGGGCGACGTGGAGGCTCCTCCGAAGCCGAGGTCGAGTCTGTCTTCCATGGCCGAGGCCGAGCCCGAGCCCCTGGGTCGGGCGAGGCGGAGATTGTTCGGCAGAGGCCTGGGCGGAGTCCGAGCCCTGGGGTCGGGCGAAGCGGAGTTCGTCGTCTTCTGGGGCTGAGCCCGAGTCCGAGCCCTGGGTCGGGCGGAGCGGAGTTCGTCGTCTTCTGGGGCTGAGCCCGAGTCCGAGCCCTGGGTCGGGCGGAGCGGAGTTCGCCGTCTTCCGGGGCTTAGCCCGAGTCCGAGCCCTGGGTCAGGCGGAGCGGAGTTCGCCGTCTTCCGGGGCTTAGCCCGTGTCCAAGCCCTGGGTCGGGCGGAGCGGAGTTCGCCGTCTTCCGGGGATTAGCCCGAGTCTGAGCCCTGGGTCGGGCGGAGCGGAGTTCGCCGTCTTCCGGGGCTGAGCCCGAGTCCGAGCCCTGGGTCGGGCGGAGCGGAGTTCGCCGTCTTCCGGGGCTTAGCCCGAGTCCGAGCCCTGGGTCGGGCGGAGCGAAGTTCGCCGTCTTCCGGGGCTTAGCCCGAGTCCGAGCCCTAGGTCGGGCGGAGCGGAGTTTCCTATGGCGCCTTTGGCAGGGCCTGACTGCCTGTCAGTCTCACTCTGTCAAGTGGCACTGCAGTCGGAGTGGCGCCGGCGGCGCTGTCCTTTTGTCAGACCGGTCAGTGGAGCGGCAAAGTGACGGCGGTCACTTCGGCTCTGCCGGGGGGCGCGCGTCAGGATAAAGGTGTCAGGCCACCTTTGCGTTAAATGCTCCTGCGACTCGGTCGGTCGGTGCGGCGATTTAGTCAGGGTTGCTTCTGAGAGAAGGCAAGGCCTCGGGCGAGCCGGAGATGTGTCCGCCGTTAAAGGGGGGCCTCGAGCGAGACGGAAATCCCTCGGGGTCGGCTGCCCTTGCCCGAGGCTAGGCTCGGGCGAGGCGTGATCGAGTCGCTCGTATGGACTGATCCCTGACTTAATCGCACCCATCAGGCCTCTGCAGCTTTATGCTGATGGGGGTTACCAGCTGAGAATTAGGCGTCTTGAGGGTACCCCTAATTATGGTCCCCGACATTTCTGTTCTCATATTGATATGCTTCTAAGTTAAGTTAATCAATCATGTGTGGAGAAACATCAATATGAAGAATAAATTTCCTAGGATTGATTATAAATGTCAAAAGGTGCATATTCCTCTTTTCTGGAGCTATGCACTAATTTTAAGGATTTTACTTCATATCCGTGTGACTTATGGATGATGATTTGTTTGTATCTCTTATCTCAAGAAATCATCATTTATCATATACTCCCTTGTGATGCTAATATCTCTCTTTCAACTAATTTCAATAAGTTTTAAAGGAAAAAGAGACAACTATAAAGGGAGGGCACTCAAATGAAAAAGATGTCAAGAATAACAACACCCACTTAGACAGTAAGACCTTCAAATCAATCAATGGTGTGGTTGTAAGTATTTTAAACCTTTTTCATTTTGAAAATACCAGGCATAAGCTAATTATTGCAAATTTTATATGCCTTGATCAAGATGTTCAATGAATTTGCCTATTTGTCTTTAAGAGAGAATGCATCTAACCAAGTCATTCAAATACTTGATGCACATCTTTAGGGGGAGCCCATTTCAATATCTTGATTATGTTGAGACTAACACTTTCTCTTAGTAATCTCATGCAGTCTCATGTATGAGAATAAGTTTCTCATGAAGTATGCTACTACAACTCAATCCAATTTGGTAAAGAAGTATCACTTTTATCCAGGATTGCAACCTTCATTATTAAAGTAGCATAATTAATGGATTCTCCTATTGTAAGCTTATTTGATAAACTAGTGCATATGTTGTTCATTTGATCACATCTGTTATATTTTTTATCATTGAATAGCTTCAATTGATACTCATTGTTGGGGGACTTGTTCTTAAATGCTATGAATTAAGAACAAGGCAACACAAAAAGGGGTTAAAGTTTAATGTCCTTCGTCCTTCAAAGCATTATTTCCCTTAGGATATAACGATCTTCGGACGAAGGTCATGAAGGACGTACCTTCATTATCACAGAAGGCGAAGCATTATTTCCCTTAGGACATATTGATGAAAGACGAAGCATATGGAACATGAGAAATAACATGAATAATTATATGATATTATTTATATATCTTTATTATATTATCATGAATGAATAAGAACAATATTGAATTACATTTGTACCTTCGGCTTGACAGAAGGCAAAAGTACAAGCGTGACGCACGAGCAAGTACAAGTCAGCGTGAACAGTACGGGGTACTGTTCATCTATTTATAGGCACAGGGCGCAGCCTGTGTAAAATTACATTCATGCCCTTTATGTTTACTATTGGCTTAAGGACAATCCACCGAGGACTAGATGGCCTTTTCCCCTTTAAGTCGGTTTCTCTTTCTGCCATTGAGCCGAAGCACCCTTGCGCGTAGCTTCGAAACTGCATCAACCTTCGTCTCGATCATGCTTTCCATGTCGTGTATAGTTTTATTCCGAGTCCGAAGGTACCTGTATGTATATTACACTTGGGAAATATTGTTAAATCATGTTTTTGAGGACCTTCGGAAGACGAAGGCCCCCAATAGTAGCCCCTCGCAGTATTAATTTGTTATAACAACGAATTCAGACTACGACATGAACGAAGGCCTTAAGCCGAAGGTCCGAAAAAATACCTTCCTTTTGCTAGAATAGCAATATTCAATGACAAATGGGGCCCTCCAAGTTGTAACACGCTGGGCATATAAATATGAATCCACGCCGACAGCATTTTACACGCCATCTCTGTTGTTTGCAATATTTTCTCAAACTTTTAGTTCTTGCTCACTAGCTCTCGCTAGATTTTCAATCTTTTTGAGCTTCGGCTTAAAGATGTGTTTTCACCATGTCTGGAGAAAAAATGACTGCGGAGATGAAGCTGACTGTGGAAACAAAGGTAGCTGAACAGACGAAGTTGTTTGAAGGAAAGAAAGTTGTGAATCCTTATATTGCTAGATTCATTGAGTCCATGGCAAAAACAAACATAGAAAAGATTACTAAAGAGATACTGGAAGGTTTGTCTGAAGATACTGGTGACAGCTATAGCTATGACGTGGAAAGTGGGGATGAAGACTCTAAGGATCGACCGTGGCACCCAAGCCATACTATCTTCAGAAAATCAACTATCAAGCAAAGTCATATTGATGCCATGAGAGGGAGATATTTTCGTGACATGTCTATTATCAGAGTTGGAGGAGACAACACTACCCCTGCTCTGGAGGAAAACGAAGTTGTCATCTACCGAAGCTTTTTTAAGGATGGTCTTCGGTTCCCTTTAAGCAAGTTTGTGGTTGAAGTGCTGAAGATATACCATATTTTCCTCCATCAGATCACCCCCGAAGCTATAATGAGGATGGGGATTTTTGTTTGGGCTGTTAGAAGCCAAGGGTTGGAGCCGAGCGCTAAGTGTTTTTTGCAATATGCACGAGCTTTTATATGAGACAAAGGCCATTGGCAAAGAATAGTATCACAACAACTTCGGTTGTTATAGCTTCATTGCTCGCCCCAATGCAAGCCACCCAGTGCTAACATTCCGGAAGAGATGGCCTGGATCCTAGATGGAAGAGTGGTTTTATGTTAAAAATGATTTAAAGGTAAGGGAAGATATTAAAGAAATCAATCAGTGGCCCATCTGGTCTCGCTTCGGCCTCCAAAGGCCGAAGGTGAATATTGACAGCAGCGTTAAAGAGTGTCAGAAAGCCTTTAGCACTGTGTGTTCCTTTATTGGCACAAGAGAATTAATTCAAGAGCACATAGCCTTCAGGGTATGGCCACTTGTGGAGAGCTAGGAAATGCCGAAAGAGACCACCGCCGATTCCAGTGAGGGTGGTTTAGTCCAATTGAAATATACCTTCAGATTTGGGGAGAAGTTTGATGAGCCAAACGATGACTGGCTGAAGTGTATTGAAGCTACTAGCGACGAGCTACTTGGGGCATACTCCAAGGCCGAGGATAATGCATTGTCCGTAGCTTTTGGGGGTCGGAAGAAGAAAAGATTGAACAGGGTATTTGATGCTATTGGCTTCGTATATCCTGATTATCGCTACCCACTGCGAGGACAAGTAAAAAAGAGAAATATTGCCGCTCCGGTCATTACAGCTGAGCCGAAGGGCAAGAATATGAAGGTTCTGACTCACCGGCCACGCTATATTGAACCGGCCGTGATACCTGAATTTGGCAAAGGGACCTCTTTAGCTGCCGAAGCAAAAGAAACTGTTCCGATTGCGCAGAGCACTGAAGAGCCGACTGTAGTGCCGAAGGTGCTTACAGTCGAGCCAGTTGGGATGAAGATTGATAGGAATGAAGAGCCAAAGATTGAAGAAATAATGAAAATGCCAGAAATTTTGAGCCCTCCAATAGAGGCAACACTGCCGAAGGTGCAAAAGGCTTCTGCCGCAACTCCCAAGAGGAGAAGGATGGCGAATGTGCTGGATGTTGTGCTGGAAACGACAAAGGCCTTGAGTCCTGCTCCTACAAGGAAAGTTGCCGAAGCTGCCAAAGCGCAACCCGAAACTGATACTAAGCAGGCAGAAGTCGAAGCTACAAAAACTCAGGCTGAAACCGAAGCTAGGCCTTAAACGCCCGCCGCGACGAAGCTTATCGCGCGTGAGGAAGAGATGGCAGGACAGATTGCACCTGAAAAGGTCAAGCCTGCCGCTTCCGAAGCTCTGACTGAAAATATCGACTACATCGTTCGACATGCTTCGGGGAAGAAATTGTCCGAAGATGAAATCGCTGAAGCAAGGCATTACGCTCATAAACTAAAATACCCGAAGGGAGCCTTAGTTTTTAACGGAAGCAATGAAGATGATTTCTTATACTGTCTCCTGGACAACAAAGAAATATCTGTTTGCCGGGAGGTAGGCAAAAGCATGGGATTCCCGAAGCTGGAAGATGGTCTTTCAATTTTGTCGAAGGATGATCTTCCGATAGCCTAGCCTACAATAGTATAAAGGTATAAAGGTTAACTTTGAATTTGAGAATGAAGTATTTTATCAGTCATACTCAATTCTTTACTCCTCTTGCAGGGCTTAATTCTTAGTAATACCCTTAGGGCGCAGAAGAATATTGAAGACGAAGGCTATACAATGGCTCTGAATAACCTTCGTTTAGAGGTGATCGAATTAAGAAATGAAGGTCTTGAAAAAGAAAAAAATCTTAATTTCATTGGTAAACAAAGTGAAAGAAGATGAAGCTAGTTTCAAGGCTCAGGCCGAAGCCCAAAAGACTAAAATTGAAGACCTTCGGAGACAGCTAGCCTAAGCTAAAGAAAACTGCGCACTTGTGCAAGCTAACCAAGAAATTAGCGAATATTGGAAAAATCATCTGGATAAAAATGTTGAAGAACTTCGTGCATCTAGGGAAAGGTGCTTTGAAAAATCCTTGGATTGCGTAAAGAAAATAAAAGCTAGCTTCGCCAAAGTGGGTGCTTATTCTACTGAAGAAAACTTCATAAGAGGCGACCCCGAAGGCGTTGTTGAATGGATAAGTGGAGAAGCCGAGACCTTCGAAGAAATTTTAAGTGATCGCAGGGATGTCTGCGCGTTTTCCGGTGCACGGGGAATTTCAGCCATCTTGGAGAAGGCGGGATGTGATCACATTAAAGTCGTGGCCCAGGCCAAAGCTGCCTTCTCCGTAGATGATACGAAGGATCCTTTAGCTGAAGCGACCTTGATGGGCGGAAAATTTTACAATGATGTCTGGGTGAATGGTGGCCGAGAGATGGCCCATGAAATTATAAAGAAAAGTGAAAAGGATACCCATGACGCCCGAGCAGAAGCAAGGCGAGCTGAAGAAGCTGCAGAGCGCGAAAGCGTATAGGTATTGCTTTTTGGCTTTTAGCTTCGGAATTTGTTTTTGTAGCTTCGGACTGATTAACTTTTCCTACTTTAGCAGAATTATCTCCACCACCAGAACCGTTCGATCCCCTAGCCGATCCAGAAATGAAGGAAGCGCTGGACATTATAAACATGGCTGAATCTATTGTTGATGAAGTTGTTAACAAATTACTGCACGAAGTTGCAGAGAAAGTCCTTAAAGAGGAATAGCACTTACTATAAAAACATTTTGAAATGGTCAATGTATGAGACACTAGAATGAACATTGTGCTTTTATTGTAACAAGACTGTAATATTTGATGTGTGAAGCTTTGAATCGAATATGTAAATTATTGTAATTCATTTCTTTGCGATGCATGAAATTTAAACACATACCGTTTTTTAGCCTTTGGTGAAAAAACACCTTCCCTTCTTTTCATGCTTCGTAAAGAAAAAGATCCATGCTTTGTAAAGAAAGATATCCATGCTTTGTAAAAAGAGATCCCTTCTTGTGACAAGGCTGATAAGACTAAATTTCCCGAAACTTACTTCGTGCCTTAGCACCTTTTCATTTCGACGAAGCGTTTGCCAAAGATCAGCTTCGTATTCAATTCGTGTCATTGATGCAATATGATGTATGATGTGATGTTATGCGAAATGATGTGATGATATGATGCAAAATGATGAGGATGCCGAAGACACACACTCACACGCCCACACTGGAACACACATGCTATGCATTCCTTTAGGAACGACTTTGGAGTCTTCTTCACCATTTATTTTTCGGTGTTCACCGTTTATTTTTTGGTGTAAGTTCTGCATCCCCTTAGGAACGACTTTTGAACTTCTTCGCCTTCTATTTCGGCGGTATAAGTTCTGCATCCCCTTATGAACGACTTTTGAACTTCTTCACCTTATATTTCGGCGGTATTTGGCTCTGCATTCCCTTTGGAACGACTTTTGAGCAGAAAACTTATGCTGCGCTCCCTTAGGAACGACTTTTTGTAGCTTCGGCAATTTTAGCTCTGCATTCCCTTAGGAACATTTTTTAGCACAAAACTTACGCTGTGCTCCCTAAGGAACGACTTTTTGTAGCTTCGTAATTTTAGCTCTGCATTCCCTTAGGAACGACTTTTGAGCTTCGTAAATCTGTGAAGAAGATATATTCCATTATGATAGAAGCAAAATCATTATAAGAAATTAAAACTAAATTTACATTGCTTGTTCCTTATTAAAAAGCAAAATGGCATAGAACATAAAAGTATTTCAGAGGCAGGATATCGTTCAGTATATGTGTTTTAATTCTGGCACAGTACTGTTGACTGTACGAGCTTCGGATTTCTCTCTGAATTCACATTGCTGTTGGGAGTGCTACCGCCCTTCTGGCTGCTGGCTTCGAGAATAAGTAGGTTGCAGTGGTGGTGGCGGTGGGAGCTGAGGCCAAGAAGCCTGTGAATGGCTTGCCGAAGCAACAGAAGCTGTAGGATGATTGCCCACATATTCTGGTATGTAGGGAGAGTGGTACGAAGCAGTATGTAAGACTTGCTTCGGCTGATTCTGCCGAGCTTCTGCTTCAGCAATCTCTTTTTGCTTCAGAATAGTGATCTGGCAGGCTCTTGTAGTGTGGCCCTTGTCCTCACCACAGAATAAGCAATAAATTTTTCTGGCCTGATTCCCATATCTTCCTCTGAAGCCCCTGCCGCCTCTGCCCCTTGGAGCTGGTGGCCTGAAGGAGCTTTGCTGCTGTCCCAAAGACTGTGAGGTGTGCTGTGACCTCTGAAGCTAGCTTCCTTTGTCGTCATTCTGACTGGAGCTGTGGATTGATCTGACATGCCTAGGGTGGATTCTTCCTCCTAAGCCCCTAGTCATCTCAGAAAATCTGTAAGCTTCTTCCCCTCTTTGTCGGAAGTTATTGTCAGCCCGGATGTACTCATCCATCTTCTGAAGTAGCTTCTCCAGAGTTTTGCGGAGGTTTCCAGACAAAATATTAAGCCGTGGGTCCTGGCCGAAGACCCTTGATCATGGCCTCAATGACAATTTCATTGGGCACTGTGGGCGCTTGTGCTCTCAGTCGCAAGAACCTTCGGACATACGCCTGAAGGTATTTCTCATGGTCTTGTGTGCACTAGAACAAGACCTGAGCTGTGACTGGCTTCGACTGAAAGCCTTGAAAACTGGTAACCAGCATGTCCTTGAGCTTCTGCCATGACATGATTGTCCCTGGCCAAAGGGAATAATACCATGTCTGGGCCACATTTCGGACTGCCATGACGAAGGACTTTGCCATGACAGTTGCATTGCCTCCGTATGAGGATATTGTTGCTTCATAGCTCATCAAGAATTGCTTTGGGTCCGAGTGCCCATCGTACATGGGTAGCTAGGGTGGCTTGTAGGATTGTGGCCATGGGATAGCCTGCAATTCTGCTGCCAGGGGAGAAGCATCAGCAAAAGTAAAGGTACCATGATTAAAATCATCGTACCATTCATCTTCGTTGAATGAACCCTCTTGACGAAGCTCCCTATGTTGGGGCCTTCGGTCATGATCATCCTGAGCAAGATGACGCACTTCCTCAGTAGCTTCATCGATCTTCCTTTGAAGATCGGCTAGCCGAGCCATCTTATCCTTTTTCCTTTGCACCTACTGGTGGATGATTTTCCATGTCCCTGATCTCCTAGTCCAACTGTCCTCCTAGAATGTTGGACTAGTGGCCTTTCTCTTTTGGCTTCGGGCCTCTCAGAGAGAGAGAGTCTCCTGGTTTGTGTCTAGTGGCTACAGTGCAGCCTCTGGCGCTGTTATCTTCTTCGGCGGCATGACGAAGGTCAATATTTTGCCGAAGGTTGTGGAAGTGAGTACACCGGAGGTGGGCGCCAATGTCGGGGGACTTGTTTTTAAATGCTATGAATTAAGAACAAGGCAACACAAAAAGGGGTTAAAGGTTAATGCCCTTCGTCCTTCGAAGCATTATTTCACTAGGATATAACGATCTTCGGACGAAGGTCATGAAGGACGTGCCTTCATCATCACAGTACATATTGATGAAAGATGAAGCATATGGAACCTAAGAAATAACATGAATAATTATATGACATTATTTATATATCTTTATTATATTATCACGAATGAATAAGAACAACATTGAATTACATTTGTACCTTCGGCTTGACAGAAGGCAAAAGTACAAGCGTGACGCACGAGCGAGTACAAGTCAGCATGAACAATACGAGGGTACTGTTCATCTATTTATAGGCATAGGGCGTAGCCTGTGTAAAATTACATTCATGCCCTTTATGTTTACTATTGGCTTAAGGACAATCCACCGAGGACTAGATGGCCTTTTCCCCTTTAAGTCGGTTTCTCTTTCTGCCATTGAGCCGAAGCACCCTTGCGCGTAGCTTCGGAACTGCATCAACCTTCGTCTCGATCATGCTTTCCATATCGTGTATAGTTTTATTCCGAGTCCGAAGGTACCTGTATGTATATTACACTTGGGAAACATTGTTAAATCATGTTTTTGAGGACCTTCGGAAGACGAAGGCCCCCAGCACTCATGTTACTTAGTGCTTTATGTACTATCAATTGATGTCTCTCTTATATATGCACTAAGTCAAAAGGAGAGTTTAGGATAAATTTATGCAACCTTTGATCTACTTGATATGTGATAATAATGATTTGTTTAAAGGAAAGGATTACTAGTTGTAGAATTCTCTCTTATGCAAAATAATTATATATATTGTCTTAAGCATAGGACTTAAGTAACCAAGACTAAGGACAAATCACAATGAAGAGAGCATCTCTATGTGAAGGTACAAAAGGGTAAACTACTTCCTATCATTTACACATGTACCTAGATTTTCCCTCCTATGCGTATATTGCATATCTTTAGTTACAAGAGGAATTATAGGCATTTCTATGCATAACCCCTGCTTCATACCCAGTCTAACCTTTCGAGATATCAATTCTGCTATGTTGCAATTTTTGTTAAGTCTGGGAGAAGTAATATTCTTGTCAAAGAGCTTAAAGCCTAACCTTGTAACGAGGATAAGCTACCTTTGTTCCAAAGGTGTAGGTTCCTTAAGCTTCTTTGAATCCTTAAGGGTAAATGCATCAAATGTTTATAACATGCTTTCTTAAGTGTGTAGTCATCATGAGCATCATGTTTATATTATGACATATTGCACTTCACAATTCCTATGATGTAGATATGTTCTCTTTGACCTCATTATGTGCATTTGGCATTTAAGGCCTAAATATGTATTCCTCTCTATGCGCATACTTAGGGAGAGCAATCTATATTGTAGAACTATGATAAAGCTTAATTGACATTGTTGGGGGCCTTCTCCTTCCGAAGGTCCTCAAAAACATAATTGACCATTTATTTTTAGCATGAGCTATTACAGGAAGCTTCGTCTTTAGGAGATAGGCCCTTTTCTATGACGAAGGACACACAGGATTAAGATAGACCCAAAGAAGATAAGAACAAATGCCGAAGCTATCACCAGACGGAAAAGCTTTGGCTTGCAATGAAGCGAAAGAATGTTGATAATGGCCGAAGGAGGAAAAGACTACTTAGTCCTTTATGATTTGTATTACCATCATGTGTAAACATTAAAGACATAAATGTACTTTTACCCGGGCTGCGTCCCATGCCTATAAATAGATGAATAGTAACACGTATTGTTCACGCTGAATTGTACTTTCACTCCCTCGCATCCCAACCTTCGAGCAACCCAAAGGTATCAATGTAATATTATGATATTCTTATATGTTTCATGGAATATAATAATAAAGAATTATTAATATATTGATATTGATTATCATGTTTATTCCTTTGTATTTCATGTTTATTTATTGAATGATGAAGGTATGTCCTTCTAGACCTTTGTCTGATGAAGTATTATTCCCTTAGGGAGATAATGCTTCGAAGGACGTAGGTCTCTTACAATTAACAATTGTGTTGCCTTTTTCTTGACTTACAGTATTATTCCCCAGAGCGAGGCAAGAAGCTGTAGCAACCAAAATTGTTGTGATATTGCTCCTTTCCAGTCCTTCGTCTCATTGGACAGCTCGTGGATATTGTAGAAGCATTTTGCATTTGGTTCCAATCCCTGGCTCCTCCTGGCCCAAATAAAGATCCCCATCCTGATGATAGCTTCGGGGGTAATCTGATGAAGGTAAATTTCGAAGGTTTTCAAAACTTCAACTAGCAATTTATCTAGAGGGAACTGAAGCCCCGCCTTCATGAAGCTTCTATAAACTACCACCTCGTCAGCTTCGGGTAGGGGGACATTATTTTTTCTCCAGTCCTTACAATTGAAATATCGCGGAAGTACCTTTCTCTCATTGCATCAATTTGCCCCTGTTTGATTGTTGATTTCCCGAAAACAACATGGCTTGGTCTCCAGGACCAATTATCGGCATCTTCACTCCCACTCTCTGCATCAAAACTCTCACTAGAATCTTCAGATATCCCAGCTAACGTCTCATGAGCAATCTTCTCTATGTTGCTTCTTTCCATAGCTTTGTAGAACCCGGACAGTGCCGGGTCGACAATCTTCTTCTCGTCAGCCATCAAAATCGAAGGTCGTTGAAAGGCCGAAGCTTTAATTCCAGTTAAACCTCAGCAAAAACAAGCAAGTTTAAAAGGAAGAGCGCAGTGTAAGAAATTGGAATGGCATGAAAAATGTTTTCAATGTGACCTCCTATTTATATGCCTAGCGCCCCATGGTTTGATGGGTCCTGCATGTCAGTGTCATTCGCTATTCTAGCGAAGGGAAGGTGTTTTTTTGAACCTTCAGATAAAGGTCTTCGTTCACGTCGCATTCTATATTTGTTACAAAGAAACAAATTAATACTGCAAGGGGCTACTGTTGGGGCCTTCTCCTTCCGAAGGTCCTCAAAAACATAATTAACCGTTTGTTTTTAGCATAAGCTATTACAAGAAGCTTCATCTTCAGGAGATAGGCCCTTTTTCTATGACGAAGGACACACACGATGAAGATAGACCCAAAGAAGATAAGAACAAATGCCGAAGCTATCACCAGACGGAAAAGCTTCGGCTTGCAATGAAGTGGAAGAATGTTGATAATGGCCGAAGGAGGAAAAGACTACTTAGTCCTTTATGATTTGTATTACCATCATGTGTAAACATTAAGGACATAAATATACTTTTACCCGGGCTGCGTCCCGTGTCTATAAATAGATGAATAGTAACACCGTACTGTTCACGCTGAATTGTACTTTCACTCCCTCGCATCCCAATCTTCGAGCAACCCAAAGGTATCAATGTAATATTATGTTATTCTTATATGTTTCATGGAATATAATAATAAAAGAATTATTAAGCTATTGATATTGATTATCATGTTTATTCCTTTATATTTCATGTTTATTTATTGAATGATGAAGGTATGTCCTTCTAGACCTTCGTCTCATGAAGTATTATTCCCTTGGGGAGATAATGCTTTGAAGGACGAAGGTCTCTTACAATTAACAATTGTGTTGTCTTTTTCTTGACTTACAGTACTTGAGAACAAGTGGCCAACAGACATATCTTTTGATCAAATATATATCTTTCAATTAGTACTTTCTCTTAATTCATATTTTTTTCTTATACCAAGGTTCAATGTGTAGAACTTGCATCCTCAGACCTCACATGTCCTAAAGTGCATTGATCTACAAGTATTCATCACTTGTATGCACAAGTTTAGGGGGAGCAATTCTCTACACATTAAATCCTTGAGACTAACCATTCTTCAAGAATATGTTTCAATTGAAAGGGAAATTGAGTTTTGAGCAAAGGGAGCGCTTCCACTTCATATTCGTTCGGTATCCAACACCCTTGCTAAAACTCATGTACTTCAATTCCATATCTATATTGAAAAGGCCTCAAATTTTCTTCATTTTTGGTGCTTAATGCCAAAGGGGGAGAAAGTATTAGGCCAAAGCAAAAGGATCGCACTACCACCCAAACCAAAAGGATCGCACCACCACCCTATTTTCTGAAAACGTTTTAAACTATTTCTTCAGTGGGAGTTTTTAAATGGCCAAAGGAAAAGCATTTGAAAAAGGGGAGAATCTTTAAATCTTATAAATGCTCTTAAAATTTCATTCTTATTCCTTAGGCCATATGCAAATAACTTTGAAAAGATTTTATCAAAAGTTTGCAAAAACCATTACATGTGGTGCAAATGTGGTCCAAAATTACAATCATGTCAATATCACTCATATTCACTTAGAACTGCTTTCATTTCAGTAGCTTATGAACACTTGACCAATTGCAAACTAGTTACAATTTCATACTTCATATTTGCTTTGGTTTGTGTTGGCATCAATCACCAAAAAGGGGGAGATTGAAAGGAAAATGGCCTTAAACCCACTACAACCTTTTAGGCCTTCTGTGACATAATTATTATGTCACTAACTAGTGTTTATTTGTCACAGGTTATGTTTTGGTGACGTCTTTGTGACGAAAAAGTCATCGTCACAGAAGGTGCGTGTTAAATAGCCTACTATGACGATGATCAAAAAATCGTCATAGATTCTATGACGTATACCAGCTTCGTCACTAAATCTATGACACTCTATTTCGTCATAAGTGCCCTTGAAAACGTCACAATTCGTACTGACATGCATTGCCACGTGGCTAATGGTGATGATGTGGTATGTGACGTGGCAAAACCTTTATGACTAAAATATTTGTCATAGATTCGATGACGTGGCAAGTCACGTGGCAGATGACGTGCCAAAATTATTGTGACGAAGAATTTTGTCACAAATTGGAAGGTGTTGGCCACTTACGTGACAATGCATTTGTGACAAAAAATTTCATCATAAAATGTGATGACGTGTCAAGTGATGTGGCAAAGCATTTGTGACAAAAACAATCGTCATCGCAAGGAACACATCATATGCATTCATATCGTCATAGAATATTACACATCACAACAAAAATATCATATGAATTTGTTCAACACAAATATTTCATCTAGCAGAGAATAATATAACTTTAAAACATATATCTGCAAATCCTTTAACTTAAAATCCAAAACAAATCCAATAACTTCAACTCAAAGTATTAAACATTAAGCATAATTTAAAATGATCCGATAACTTCAAATCTAGAGCTACTGTTGCTAGCCACTATAGCAGCCATAAGGCTGCAGGTCCTATAGTGGTCAACCAGACTTAAGATGGAGGCACTTGGCCTCGATTGAAGCTTAATAGTAGACGAAGGAGGCTGTTATTTTCTTCCATCGACCTCTTCATACTATCAGTGGTCTCCTGAGATGCTTGTGCTTAAGCCTTCAAGGTTTCCACTTCTTCCTGAAGGCCATCTTTTTCTTGCTTCTCGATCTCTAGTTCATCCTGAAGTTGTTGAGCCATTGCCGAAACAGTTGTTGTGGAGCTTTTCTTGAAGGCAGACTGAAGACCAACATTGTGTAGGAACACACTGGAGCCCAGTAGCACATTAGAAACAACTTCTGTAGGAGATTTTGGTTGTTGTCCATCCTGAAATGGTGCTGCTACCATTTCTTCCATGTTAAATTGTGCTTTGGTATACAGAAACAGAAACAGAGATGTTAGAGTCGATTACTGCATATCTAAATGCTTTAGCAAGCTATACATATATTTAAATGCTAGAGAGATGTTAGAGTCGATTACATAAATAGAGATGTTAGAGTCGAAAACATAAATAGAAAAACAACAAGCTATACATTATCTGTTATTATTGTTCTGTCTATTCAGTACTTGATGAATATGTAAATGGACTTTTTAGAGAAAGAGCATGAGGAGCTGCACAATGCTCAAATAAGGAGGATTAGGATACTTGTAGGTAACGTAGCTACAACCTAAAATATTATAGTTTGGTGGATGAACTGTTAGTCAACTATTAACACTACAATAAAAATTATTTAGGAGACATGATCTCTAACTCCGCCTATGTTGATTGGAAGACTTCCTTGAGTCGTTTCAACATAGCCGGTCCCAAGCCCGGTAAAGGAGGAGGGTTGTGTTAGGTCCGGCAAACCAACGTAAAAAACCAGCCAAATCTTATGGAGATGAAACCACAAAGAAAACCGTTGGGGCGTAACCCTCTTAGCGACGCGCCATATCGGAACCCGGGTATGGTGTTAAATGAGCAAGGGCCGGGTCGTCACCCCTCAAGTGACGCGCTGCCTCTTGATCTGGAGCCGGTGATAAGTGAGCAAGGATCGGGTCGTCGCATCCTTAGTGGCGCGCTACATCGGCGCCCGGGTGTAGTGAAAAATGAGCAAGGGTCTTTGCATCTTCCTCGGCGGGTGCGAAGGGTAAGGAAGCTAGTCGAGCCAACTAGGGTCCGTGTAGGCAGTTGGAACGTAGGTTCCTTAACAGGTAAGTTACGAGAAATAGTTGACGTTGCGGTGAGGAGACGGGTAAATATTTTATGCGTTCAAGAGACCAAGTGGAAGGGACAGAAGGCGAAGGAAGTGGAAGGTACAGGTTTCAAGTTGTGGTACACGGGGACTGCAACAAACAAGAATGGAGTAGGCGTCTTGATCGACAAGAGCCTCAAAGATGGGGTAGTAGATGTTAAGAGGGTAGGAGATAGAATCATCCTAGTCAAGCTGGTCATTGGAGACTTGGTTCTCAATGTTATCAGCGCGTATGCTCCTCAAGTAGGCCTTAATGAGAACTCAAAGAGAGAGTTCTGGGAAGGCCTGGAGGACATGGTTAGTAGTGTGCCAGTTGGCGAGAAGCTCTTCATAGGAGGAGATCTCAATGGCCATGTGGGTACATCTAGCACCAGTTTCGAGGGTGTACATGGAGGCTTCGGCTTTGGGACTAGGAATCAAGAAGGAGAGGAAATCCTGAACTTTGCCCTAGCCTATGACATGTTTATAGCAAACACTTTCTTTAAGAAGAGGCAATCCCACCTGGTGACCTTCAGTAGTGGCCAACACACTAGCCAGATTGATTTCGTCCTCTTGAGAAAAGAGGACAGGCATGCCTGCTTAGATTGCAAGGTTATACCTGGAGAGTGTGTGGTAACCCAACATAAGCTTGTCGTTGCTGACTTCCGTTTTAAGATTCGTTTACAACGAAATAAGCATAACAAGGTCACTAGAACAAAGTGGTGGAAGCTTAAAGGGGATGTGGCCCAAACTTTCAAGAAGAGAGTTATCGAGGAGGGCCCTTGGGCAGGAGAGGAAGACGCAAATATCATGTGGAGGAAGATGGCGACATGCATCCGAAAGATAGCTTCAGAAGAGTTTGGGTTGAGTCAAGGGAACAGAAGGGAAGTTAAAGACACTTGGTGGTGGAACGAAGATGTCCAAAAGGCTATCAAGGAGAAGAAAGATTGCTACAAACGCTTACATCATGACAAGTGTGCAGAAAACATAGAGAAGTACAGGATAGCGAAGAAGTCTGCAAAGCGAGCGGTTAGTAGAGCCCGGGGTCAAGCCTATGACGACCTTTATCAACGGCTGGACACAAAGCAGGGAGAAAAGGATATCTATAGGATGGCCAAGATTCGTGAAAGGAAGACAAGGGATGTCAACCAAGTCAAATGCATCAAGGACGAAGCAAACCAACTATTAGTGAAGAGTGAAGAGATCAAGAACAGATGGAAGGAGTACTTCAACAAATTGTTCAATGGAGGGAATGAGAGTGCTACAATAGAATTGGACGAACCATTCGATGACAACAACAGGGGTTTTGTACGAAGGATACAAGAATATGAAGTTAAGGAGGCGCTAAAAAGGATGAAGGTAGGAAAGGCGATGGGCCCTGATGGTATCCCTATCGAGGTATGGAGATGTCTTGGAGACATAGCGATAGTATGGCTGACTAAGCTTTTCAACACCATCTTTCGGGCAAACAGAATGCCCGACGAGTGGCGGCGGAGTACATTAGTACCAATCTTCAAGAACAAAGGAGATGTTCAAAGTTGTACTAATTACCGTGGAATTAAGCTCATGAGCCATACAATGAAGCTATGGGAGATAGTCATTGAACACCGCCTGCGAAAGATGACGAGCGTGACCCAAAATCAGTTTGGTTTCATGCCCGGGAGATCAACTATGGAGGCCATTTTCTTACTAAGACAACTTATGGAGAGATTCAGAGAACAAAAGAAAGACCTGCATATGGTCTTCATAGACTTGGAGAAGGCTTATGACAAAGTACCCAGGAGTGTAATGTGGTGGGCCTTGGAAAAACACAAAGTAGCAACAAAGTACATTAATCTTATTAAAGATATGTACACTAATGTTGTGACAAGTGTCCGAACAAGTGATGGAGACACCGATGACTTTCCAATTAACATAGGACTACATCAAGGGTCGGCTTTGAGCCCTTATCTTTTCGCTTTGGTGATAGATGAGGTCACAAGGGACATACAAGGAGTTTTACCGTGGTGTATGCTTTTTGCCGATGATGTGGTACTTATTGAGGAGAGTAGGAGTGGTGTTTCTCAAAAGTTGGAATTGTGGAGGCAGACGCTGGAAGCAAAAGGTTTTAGGCTTAGTAGGTCTAAAACAGAGTATATGAAGTGTGATTTCAGTGCCATGGGGTATGAGGATGGCGATGTTAGTCTTGATGGGCAAGTGGTACCCAAGAAAGACACTTTTCGTTACTTAGGATCAATGCTTCAAAAGGAGGGAGACATCGATGAGGATGTCAGTCATAGAATTAAAGCCGGATGGTTGAAGTGGCGACAAGCTGCGGGTGTCTTATGCGACCACCGGGTGCCACACAAACTAAAAGGCAAATTCTACAGGACAGCAATCCGGCCGGCTATGTTGTATGGAGCAGAATGTTGGTCCACTAAAAGACGACATGTCCAACAACTAAGTGTGGCAGAGATGCGTATGTTGCGCTGGATATGTGGCCACACAAGGAGAGATCGAGTCCGGAATGATGATATACGAGAGAGAGTAGGAGTGGCGCCAATTGAGGAGAAGCTTATGCAACATCGCTTGAGATGGTTTGGACATATCCAACGAAGACCTGAAGAGGCACCAGTGCATATCGGAATAATTAGGCGTCCCGAAAATGTGAAGAGAGGTAGAGGTCGACCAACTTTGACGTGGACAGAGGCTGTGAAGAGAGACCTGAAGGAGTGGAATATTGACAAAGAGCTCGCCGCAGATAGGAAGGGGTGGAAGTGTGCAATTCACGTGCCAGAACCCTGATTGATAGTTTCGCTTTTCCTCCTTAATCGTTTGACCTTTTCTTGTGTCCATTTTAGATCTTGCTGGTCCTTGTGGGTTTTATCTCTTTTATGTGTTTCCCCGTTTCGTTGTTTTCGGTTCTCCTTTGCCTTTGTTTCCCTTTTCTGTTCTTTGGGGGTTGAGCTCTGAGGTTTTCATACGGGGTTTCATCTCTAGCCTACCCCAACGTGCTTGGGACAAAAAGGCTTTGTTGTTGTTGTTGTTAGGAGACATGATCTCTGATTAATGGAGGCAAGCACACGTAATAACCACCTCTTTAAATGGTTATGGGTGTTCATTTGCAGCATTACACATTCATAGATTATTCAACTATGCACATAAAATAAAGGTTGTTTCATAATCAAGAAATGTAAGTGAACACAAATGAAACAACCTGGGGCAACTATATGAGGTAACAGAGATGATAAACTGACTATATTGGCAATATTACACATTCATGTATCATTCAACTATGCAGATAAGTAAACAATGGTTATTTTCTTACCAATATAATAGCCTTTGCAATGTAGGACTGAGAGCATGTGCATTGTTGATACTGTACTTTTTTACGATTAAGTTTGTTCTTCACACAACTTTCCTGTGTATCAACTAAGCTTGTAAAAATAATATAGACTTAGAATAAGTAGCTGGAGTAAGAAAAAACAAACATATGATGTGGCAACAGAGTAAGTAATCATGTCAGACATAGGGTTATGCAGAAGACACCATTCTAGATCATGCCACACGGCTACAAACGTGAATACCACCCAGATACTTAGTAGCTTTCTTTGAGAAACACCAAGAGGAATGTATAATTACATGTAACAAGAGTGGTCGATCAAACAAAGCAACACAGACTAACAAGCAAAGAATCGTGAAGCTATAAATAGACATAACAGACCAACAAATTTAACAAGCAAGACATAATACAAACATTTTTCATACATATATGTGGCCACTATTTTCAATATAAATTCAGTTTTGGTGTGCTGTTCTCTTATTAAAGTTGTTCGGAGAGTGCACAGACCTTGAAATCAAGCTTGATAACTGCTTCCGACAGGAGAAAGCTTTGAAGAGAAAGACAAACTATGAAGAGAGCAAGAAATTTAAAGACCAGTTGCAGGCTTACAAAAAAGAAATTGCAGAGAAAAAACAAGGAATAAGAACTTACAAAACATGAATACCACCCTCTCATGCAAACTTAGCAGCTTGAATACGTGGCTCTGGCCTTTTGTTCCCTTCAGTGATTTATCTTACACAATTAGTGTCAAATATAAATAATTATAATTGTATAGACACAGACTATTTTTATAAGAGTAATGTTGCATATAACTAAACATTAGTTGTGATAAAACATAATACAACATATGAATAATTGAGTTCAAATTGAAGTTGTACACAAATGGGGTAAGTATAGGTTCTCAATATATATTTGTGACTCGCCAAAATCATTCATGATATTATCCTAGTAATGATAGATATCGCAGTCCAAAAAGTTAAGGTGCCCACTTGCCTTGATTCCAGTGTGGTTATCACCCTCCTCCTGTATCTGGGAAGTAGGTTGTGCAACAATATCCATGTTTTGGATGGGCTCATGGTTTGTGGCAGTACTGGAACTAGGTTGGGTAGGAACAATAAGGTTGTGGGTCAAATCATGGTTTGTGGCAGCACTTGAACTGGGCTATGTAGAAACATTTAGGCTATGGGTAGACTCTTGGTTTACTTCAATAACTCTTTGTCTAGTGACTCTAACTGGTCGTTCCTGCACAGGTGCCATAATTCTTTTATTTCCTCTTGTTACTTTTGTTGACATCTATTCACCATCATTGGAGATGTGGGTAAGGACACCCTTACGAGCTTGGAATTCCAAAATATATGTACAACACAATAAGCATCAATTATATTCAGTACGAGGGTCTTCGGTACATTTAAAATGTAAATTAATAAATGAAAAATGTATCGAACACAATAAAGAAGATAATGTAATGCATCAATTATATTCAACACTCGATATCTTGTGTCAATTTCTTGGTTGGTCCAAAACGTTATATATAGAAGGATAAAGTTCTCCACCCAATGTTATAAACTCCTAAACTTGGATTAACACCACCCAATGTTAAAAAAACATCATGTCTGGTTTGACAATGAATAAAATCGACCTAGCTATGCCCAATTGAAAAACTGTATTCTAAAATAGTGAGCATTTGCAATTGGCGCATATAGCCAAGAGAAATAAAGCTACAAGCAACCTTATTAGCAGGAAATGCAGGGAACAGTAGACACACAAGCAACATCTTAACCGATCACACCATGGTAGTACGCAAGCAGCTAGATACTAAAATAGCTAGAAGTTTCTAGTATATACGTGACATGAGCAGCTGCAATCTACATCATGAATCTACCTAGATCCAAAGCTTATGGAGGTTCGAGGTTGGGCATGAAGCAGTTAGCGTGGAGAAGTCGCCGTGTGTACGCCAACGACAGCGAGCACCTTCTCCCTGTCGTTGGTGGATAATTTGTCGAGTGAGGACGCCGCTGAAGGCTCAGAGCGAGCCATTCGTGCGACCACAGTGGAAGGCAACAGTAGGCGGAGGTTGCGGTAGGGGATGACAGAAGCTGCTAGTGGAGACAGTGAAGGCAAAGGAGGCGGCGCTGCAATGGCGAGGACGAGTCAGGTGATAGAGAAGAGGAGGCGACAGATCTCGTGAGTTGCCATGGCCATGAAGGAGAAAATGCTTCCCAAACCTAGATCCCACTGCTTCACGAAGTGACGAACAGAGAGGAGCAACTAAACAAAATTACCTTCGGAATTTCGTGGGGAGGTCACCGGATCACGGCAGCCGACTGCTATGAGGGAGGGTGAGGAAGAGAGGTTAGGTGAAGAAGATAGGTATTAAATAGCTTCTGATGCAACTAATAAATAGCAATGATTTTGCTGCCGATGCAGCTCAGTTTTGTGTCTGAACAGAGCTTCTAATGCAGAGCTTCCGATGCAGCTAAGTTTTGTGTCTACCAAAATGTTTGAATCAATTCTATTTCATTATGTTTGTCATATGGGCATCTCATATCTGTAAGGATATGATGAGTATTACACCAATTTAAATTGTGTGATGCGTACTCTACCAATTGTAAAAGTTCAATAGAAAATAGGTGAGCATGGCAGGTTGTTTGTTGTCTTTTTTCTAATCATGGATATTTTCTTCCATTCTGTTCAGCCAACCTTGGTTTTAGAAAACTTTATACCACTAATGAAAATTATGCTCATTGCTAGCCGATCAAGTGTAAGAGAATCTCAGGTAGACTTCCAAACATTATGTGATAATTCAAATCAATTAATACATATCATTTTAGACCCAGTGATCCCATCATACCAAACAGATCATAAAAACTACAAATGCTGAAGGAGTAAAGGATGATGAAAACTGAGGCTCTAATGAATAATCAAATGGTGTAATGTACAAAGAATTACTACAAACACAAAGCATGCCATCAGTTGTAGTTTTAGGGCTGCAAATATGTAAGGTAGACTTTACCCTCTCCAAATGGTGTAATGTACATATGAATACTGCAAATCTAAAAATCTGTAAGCGTGTCATCTAGTTTTATCTTCTACTCACCTTGCTTTTCTGATTTATTAGTGTTAAGAATTTCAACATTGATTATATTCTATTATTGTTAGCTAAAGTGAGACCAGAGACTTATGTTTTTGGCTTAAGTTTAGTAGTGATCACTTTCCTATATGAGGCTTCAGGCCATTCGTCATTCGCTTTTACAATAGACTTGGAAATACCGTACAATCTGCCTCATATCAGTCTCAGTGTGCTACAAACAATTCAGAAACTGCATTGTTCATATTCATTTGTACCCTGAAACTATTGCATCAATCTTATAATAAATGACAATCTTGCATTCCTAAGACAATTCAGAAGTACGTGCCTCTTATTGGAGTACCATAAAGCACACGCTACAAATAAACTATCCAATACAACCTTTGCACGTGACTGCTTGAATGGCCGATTAGCCAGATATGTAAGACATGGAGCAGTCAGCCCTTTGATAGCTCACTACAGGAAGCGACTTTGTCGAGGAGATAGAAAAGGGACGAAACTTGGAGCTATCAAATCCGAGAGTGATTGGAATTTACCTGGGGTTTCCCTTGTGCATCGTTGCCCCTTCCTCCCTGGAGGCATCTGCGCCAAATCGGATGGAGAGGCTGAAGGACTGGAGGCTACGAATCCGCTAGTGCCAAGGATGGGAAGGTGAATTAGGCACGGCAGGGAACTGATTTGGCACTGGTGATTGGTGGAGGATTTATCGGATCTCATAAACGTGGAGGGGGGTTGTTGCCGTTACCATTTTTGGTGGAAAGGCTGCTGCCATTTTTTTAGGGGCGACTAAATGATTTTTTTTCCTCTTCCACACATTCTATTATCTTTTTGTAAGGAATGCAAGGCAAAGGCCTAGTAGTATAATGACACAACTATCGAGAGCAGTTAGTTATTAAGTGTTTTGTTTTAGTAACTAAAGGTAGTTTATGTGTATGAATGACTATTACGACGAATGAGGTTTCATACAATTGTCACAATTATGGTGTACAAGAAGCTATGACGATTTATTCTTATGACGAACCCATATTATCATAGATCATCGTCACAAAAAGTATCTTAAAATGGGTTATGACAGTTTTAATGACAGTGGTTATTTTTTTGTCATTAAACTTAGATGTCTCATAGAAATCGTCATAAATAAAGCGATTTAATGATGATTCTCACTCGTGTCATAGCATATTCGTCACAGAAGGTCACATTTGTTGTAGTGACCATTTCTTATATTTTGGTGCTTGGTGACCTTCACAACCATTTGGACTAACTAGTTTGCCTAGTCTCTGATTCACAGGTTCATAAGATCAACAGTTTAGTTTCTAAGTCACAATCAGCTCAGTTCTAACCAAATAGGGGTAAAACATGGAATAGATGAACTACCAATAGTTATACTCTCTTTGGATAAGTTCTAAATACTCGAGGAATCTATTCAACACAGCCTGTGGACTAATATGTTTGCTAGTATTTATGTTTATAGTTCACTGGATGCGAAGAGGATTGTGAAAGTCGCCTAGGGGGGTGAATAGGTGAAACCTGAAAATTATAACTTTAAACCCGGACTTTGATCCCTCGATTAGCGGTTAGAAGAAGATGAGCAATTATCGGAGTATAAAACTAAGTCATTTTCTTGCAAAGAGTATTGCTTTCAAAGAATGCGGAATTAATACAAAGCAACACAATTGAAATGTTTATGGAGAATAATGGAAGAGGACTTAGATAAGAAGAGGAAGAACACAAGTTCTTTCTTGCAAGGGGTTGCTTCTATACATGAGAATTTAACTTGAAGCAACACAAAGTAATATTAACAAAGAATAGTGCAAGAGAACTTAGAGAGCGAGAAGACAAAAAAATCACAAGCAATAAACACAAGTGACACGGGTTATTTGTTTTACCGAGGTTCGATTCACCAAGAACCTAATCCCTGTTGAGGAGTCCACTAAGGATGGGTCTTTTTCAACCCTTTCCCTCTCTCCAACGGTCACCAAGACCGGCGAGTTTTCCTTCTTCTTTGTCAACAAAAGATCGAAGTCTCCTCAAGGCCAACCACAAAGATAAGGGACTCTTGCCAGCTTTACAATGAATGGGAGTCAAAACTCCACACTCAAATGATCACGAGAGGTAGCACACACTTTCTCTCAATGATTCTCACAAGGCACTATCACTAAACGTACACGAGTACCTCTTTCTTGCTTGATCTCTCTTTTGTGGCACTTGTGAGGCTTTGATGTGTATAGAAGTGTTGCTCTAGTAGATAGAAGTGAATACCCAACTCTTGTGTATAGTGTAGATCAATGAATTATAGTGAATGTGCTGGTTGGGGTGGCTTATATAGCCCTCAACCACCCATATAGTCGTTGGGGCGCATCTGCCAGACATTGCACTGGCGAACGGTTCGTGGCCCTCCAACGGTCGATTCTGACATCTTCAACGGATACGCCTGACAGATAAACGGCTAGATCAACGGCTATCTGCCTCGGTGACACCACGCAGACGGTCTGCCCTTGGTCCCGGACGGTCCGCGCCAACTCTAAAATTCCTTTTGCTCAACTTGACACCTTCAGGTTGAACCAGGTCTTCACATGTGGACGGTCCATGAATTATATCCGGATGGTCCGCACTGTATAGCCAGATAGTCCGTGGTTTAGTCGAACTATCCACGATTTTCAGTTCCTGGTCAAAGTCGAAACGGTTGTCGCGGACGGTCCGCCAGAATGGGTCGGACGGTCCGCACTCAGTGATTTTAGAACTTGAGTTTCTGACTTTCCGTTGATCTTTGCATAATTTGTCCAAGTTGCTTTGGCTAAACTTGAGAGAGATCCTATGACTTAGACAAACATCGCAAGTAACTTTCCATCTAGTCTAAGTCATGGATCATGAACATTTTGATTCTTTAACTCATATTTCTTCTTTTGCTCAAACTAGCTCCAAGATAGTGATATGTTGATTTTGAGATTTCCAACCTTTCTAGAAGTGTTGAATAGGTTTCTCAGGGTATTCAGAACTTATCCAAAGAGTATAACTATTGGTAGTTCATCTATTCCATGTTTTACCCCTATTTGGTTGGATTTGAGTTGTTTGCGACTTATAGACTAAACTGCTAAACTTATGAACCTATGAATCAAAGACTAAGCAAACTAGTTAGTCTGAATGGTTGTGAAGGTCATCAAGCACCAAAATATAAGAGATGGTTTAAGGTCATTTCCCTTTCAATCTCCCCCTTTTTGGTGATTGTTGCCAACACAAACCAAAGCAAATATGAAGTATAAAATTGTAACTAGTTTGCAAATGGTCATGTGTTCATAAGCTACTGAAATGAAAGCAGTTCTAAGTGAATATGAGTGATATTGGCATGATTATAATTTTGGACCACATTTGCACCACATGTGATGGTTTTTTGCAAACTTTTGATAAAATAATTTCAAAGTTGTTTGCGTATGGCCTAAGGTGCAAGAATGAAACTTTAAAAGCATTTCTAAGATTTAAATATTTTCCCCTTTTTAAAATGATTTTTCCGTTGACCTTTTACATAACTCCCCCTGAAGAAGTTCTCCCCTTTGTTATAAAATATTTTAAAGCGTTTTCAGAAAATGGGGTGGTGGTGTGATCCTTTTGCTTTGGCCTAATACTTTCTCCCCTTTGGCATTAAGCACCAAAAATGAAGAAACTTTGAGGCCTTTTCAATAGATATGGAATTGAAGTACATGAGTTTGAGCAAGGGTGTTTGATACCAAACGAATCCGAAGTGGAAGTACTCCCTTTGCTCGAAACTCCATTTCCCTTTCAATTAGAGACTAGGCACAACATATACTTGAAGAATGGTTAGTCTCAAAGATTTAATGTGTAGAGAATTGCTCCCCCTAAACTTGTGCATACAAGTGATGAATACTTGTAGATCAATGCACTTTAGGACATGAGAGGTCCGAGGATGCAAGTTCTACACATTAAACCTTAGTATAAGCAAAAATATGAATTAAGAGAAAGTACTAATTGAAAGAGATATATAAGATCAAAAATATGCCAATTAAGCTTTATTATAGAACTTGTGAAGTGCAACATGTCATAATATAAATGTGATGCTCATGGTAGACTACGCACTTAAGAAAGGCATGTTATAAACATTTGATGCATTTACCCTTAAGGATTCAAAGAAGCTTAAGGATCCTCCACCTTTGGAACAAAGGTAGCTTATCCTCGTTACAAGGTTAAGCTTTAAGTTCTTTGACAAGAACATCACTTCACCCAGTTTTAACAAAAATGCATTAAAGTAGGAATGAAATTTTTAGAGGTTAAACTAGGTATGAAGCAGGGTTATGCATAGACATGGTTTTTATTCCTCTTGTAACTTAAAGATATGCAATATATGTACAGAAATATTTTGCACAAGAGAGAACTCTACAACTAGCGATCCTTTTCTCTAAATAAATCATTATTATCACATATCAAGTATATCACAAATTGCTTAAATTTATCCTAAACTCTCCTTTTAACTTAGTGCATATACATGAGAGACATCAATTGATAGTACATGAAGCACTAAGCAACATAAGTATCAATTGAAGCTATTCAAAGATCAAAAGTATAACAAATGTGATCAAATCAACAACATATGCACTAGATTATCAAATAAGCTTATAACAGGAGAATTCAGTAATTATGCTACTTTAATAATGAAGGTTGCAATCCTTGATAAAAGTGATACTTCTTTACTAAATTGGATTGAGTTGTAGTAGCATACTTCATGAGAAACTTATTCTCATACTTGAGACTACATGATATTACTAAGAGAAAGTGTTAGTCTCAACTTAATCAAGATATAGAAATGGGCTCCCCCTAAAGATGTGTATCAAGGATTTGAATGACTTGGTTAGATGCATTTTCTCTTAAAGACAAATAGGGGAATTCGTTGAACATCTTGATCAAGGCATATAAAACTTGCAATAATCAACTTATGCCTGGTATTCTCAAAATAAAAAAGTTTAGAATACTTACAACCACACCACTGACTGATTTGAAGATCTTACTGTCTAAGTGGGTGTTGTTATTCTTGATATCTTATTTTTCATTTGAGTGCCCTCTCTTTATAGTTGTCTCCTTTTCTTTTCAAACTTATCGAAAATGCTCGAAAGAGAGATATTAGTATCACAAGGGAGTATATGATAGACAGTGATTTCTTTAGATAAAAGATACAGACAAATCATCATTCACAAGTCACACAGATATGAAGTAAAATCCTTAATATTAGTGCATAGCGACAGAAAAGAGGAATATGTTGATTTCAAAGAAAAGAGGGGTTGGTCACTTGTTCTCAAATGCTATTAATTAAGAACAAAGGCAGCACAATTGTTAATGGTTAAAGACCTTCGTCCTTCGAAACATTATTTCATTTTGAATATAACGATCTTCAGACTAAGGTCATGAGGGACACACCTTCATCATTTTATAATATAAACATGAATATAAATAAGAGAGTGAAGGAATACAGAAAATGAAGATAATATTCATTATACTTATGATTCATTTAACTTTGTTAAATATGAATAAGTATTAACAACATTCATATTACAATTGTACCTTCAGTTTGCTGGAAGGTGATGGAGCGAGAATGGCGCAAGGGCGATTACAATCCAGCGTGAACAGTACGGTGTTACTGTTCATCTACTTATAGGCACGGGACACAGCCCGGATAAAAGTACAATTATATCCCTAGTAACTGCTTATAATCCTAACATGAATTATTGAGGATTATAAGGTCTTTAGCCCCTTCCAGTTATCATCATGCTTCTCAGCTTCGTCAATATGTTAGGCCGAAGGTCCTTGGCTTTTAGCTTCGTTTCCCACTTCTTTATCTCCCTTCATTCCGCTATGAGAGAAGTTCTTCATCCCAAAGCCGAAGCTTCCTGTAACTATTCATAATCATGCTGAAAATATATGGTTAGACATATTTTTGAGGACCTTCAGAAAAGGAAGGTCCCCAACAGTAGCCCCTCGTTGTATTAATTTATTTCCTTGTAACAAATTTAGACTACGATGTGGACGAAGGCCTTTAGCCAAAGGTCCAAAAAAACACCTTCCCTTTGCTAGAATAGCGAATGACACTGACATGTCGGACCCACCAAGCCGTGGGGCGCTATGCATATAAATATGAGCTCGTATTAAAAACGTTTCTTGTGCTATTTCGGTTGCTTACACTATGCTCGCTATTTTAAACTCTCTTGTTTTGTTGCGAGTTTGAGCTTTGGCCTTTCAACAAGATTTGTTTTGGTGGCTGGTGTGAAGAAGACTGTCGACCCGGTGCTGTCTGAGTTTTACGAAGCTATGAGAGGACCAATGCAGAAAAGATCGCACATGAGACATTAGCTAGAATATCTAAGGGTTCCAGTGATAGTGAAGACTTTGATGCAGAAAGTGAAAATGAGGGTGCCGAAGATCGGCCCTGGAGGCCAAGTCATGTTGTCTTCGGGAAGTCAACAATCAAACAAGGACAGATTGATTCCATGAGGGGAAGATACTTTTGTGACATTTCCATTGTGCGGGCTGGAGGGGAGAGTAATGTCCCTCTACCCGAAGCTGACGAGGTGGTTGTCTATAGAAGTTTTATGAAAGCGGGGCTTTGGTTTCCTTTGGATAGTATGCTGGTCGAAGTGCTAAAAACCTTCGAAGTCTACCTTCATCAGCTTACCCCCAAAGCCATCATCAAGATAGGGGTTTACATTTGGGCCATGAGGAGCCAAGGACAAGAACCAAATGTGAAAAGCTTTTGTAACATGCATGAATTGTCTTATGAAACGAAGGCCACTGGTAAAGAACAATATCACAACAACTTTAGTTGCTATGGCTTCGTAACCCGCTCTGAGGTAAGCAACCCGGTTCCAACTTTTTGCAAGAGATGGTCGGGAGCCTGGATGCAAGAATGGTTCTATGTGAAGAACGATCTGGTTGAGAGGGAAGACATCAAAGGGATTATCCATCGTCCTATATGGTCTCACTTCGGCATTAGGAGACCATCCCTTGCCCTCGGAAACGCATACAAGCGTGTCAAGATGCTTATAACACAGTATGCACTTAAATAGGCACCAGGGACTTAGTCTAGGAACACATTGCCTTCAAGGTGTGGCCACTCGGGAGTGGGTGGGAGATGTCGAAGGAGACTGCTGCTGGGTCTAGCCAAGGTGGCTTGGTTTATTTGAAGTACACATTCAAATACAGGAGCCAATTTGATGAGCCAAACAATGACTGGCTAGATGCCATTGACGCAACCAGCGATGACTTGCTCATGCCTACTCAAGGGCCAAGGATGATGCCATGACAACTGTCTTCAGGGCCGAGGTAAGAAAAGGTTGAATAGGGTTTTTGAAGTTATTGGTTTCGTATACCCAGACTACAGCTATCCTTCGCAAAAGCAAGGAAAGAAAAGAAGTGCTGACGCTTCGGTAATTTCTACTACGCCGAAGCCAAAGAAGATTAAAGTTCTGACACATCGGCCCAGGCACATTGAAACGGCCGAAGTGCTGAAGCTTGATAAAGGGCCTTCTTCTGCCTTGGAGTTAAGTTACCCCGCTCCTGTCGAAGCTAAGATGGAATCGGTCGAAGAACCAAAATTGAAGATAGCAGCGGAGCAAGTGAAAGCTTTGAGTCCATTGCAAGAAACGGAACAGTCGAAGGTACAAAAAGTGGTTTTAGTGACCCCAAAGAGAAGAAGGATGGCTAGTGTACTAGACGCTGTTATGGAATCCACAAAGGCACTAACTCCTACCTCTGCAGAAGCACCTAGCGTGGAAGTTAAGAATACAAAGAAATCTGCCGAAGCCGACATGACGCAGGTTGAAGCTGAAGCTAGGCCCTCGGCTCCCGCCGAAGCAAGGCCTCCGGAGATTGTTGAAAAGAATAATGAATCTAGACCTTCGATTCCACGAAAGTACCGTTACTGTTAGAAAAAGAGAAGGCTACCAAAGAATCTGAATCCCCTGCTCCTGAAGCATCTACTGAGGAATTAGAATTTATAGTGTGTCACGCTTCAGGGAAAAAACTATCGGAGGAGCAGATTGCCGAAGCTAGGCAATATGCCAAGGATCTGAAGTATCCCCCAAGATCCTTGGTATACAATGGCACTGACGAAGATGACTTTCTATATTGCCTACCAGAAAACAAGGATATATCTGTTTGTCGAGAAATGGCAAAGAATATGGGATTTCCAAAGCTAGAGCTCGGCTTATCTGTGATGTCGAAGGATGAACTTGCAGATAGCCTTGCTTATAATAGCTTGAAGGTATATATACTTTTGCTCGTAAAATAAGTTATGTTTTTTGGTTTTCTTACCGTTTTTATGTTCTCACACATATATTTTTTGTTATTAGGGCTTAATTCTTAGTAAAGCTTTACGGGCTCAAAAGAAGCTGATGATGAAAGCTGTAAGATGGCACTTGGGAATCTTCGGTCAGAGGTCATCACAATGAGGAATGAAACCCTTGAAAAAGATAAGATTCTGCTCTCCTTAGTGGATAGGCTAGAAATCAGCGAAGCCAAGCTTAATGCACAAGCCGAAACTCACAAAGCCGAAGTTGACGATCTAAAGAAAAAACTTGTCGAAATGAATAAAATTTTGAAGTTGTTGAAGGCAAAACGAGAAATAAGTGAATGGACAAGTTCAAGGCTTCAAAAGAATGTTGAAGAGCTTCGTGATTCTAGGGAGAGGTGTTATGAAAGCTCCTTGGATTGTGCGAAGAAGCTAAAAGATAGCTTTGTGAAGGTGGGGGCGTATTCCTCAGAACAAAAATTTATTCACGTTGATCCCGAAGGAGTTATCCAATGGATAGGTGAAGAAGTCGAAGCTTTCGATGAGATCCTTAGCGATCGCAGAGATTTTTGTGCTTTTTCTGGTGCCCGAGGGGTTGCGGCAAGTCTAGAAAAGGCTGGGTGTGAACATGTCAAGGTCGCGGCCCAGCCAGAATCTATTCTCTCAGCTGACAATACTAAGGACCCTTCAATTGAGGCTTCAACATTGGGCGGCAAATTCTACTCTGATGTGTGGATGAAGGGTGGTCGTGAGATGGCTGATGAAGCTATAAAGAAGAGTGAAAAAGAATCTCACGATGCACAAGTGGAGGCAAAGGAGGCTGAAGAAGCTGCTGAATGCGCATTGATTATAGGTATTCTTTAAAAACTTTTTGTCTCGTTGTTTGTTTGTAGCTTTGAAAATTTATCATTATGATTTTTACTACAGTCGGCCTTTCGCCACCACCGGAGCCATACAATGCTGAGGCGGATCCAATAATGAAAGAGGCTTTAGATGTAATAAAGATTGCTAACGAAGTTGTTGACGAAGTCGTCGACAAACTTTTACATGAAGCCACTGAGAGGATACTGAAGGAAGACTAAGTTCTTGTGTACTAGGAAATGTAATATTTGTATATGAGTTAAACATCAAATATTTGTATGTATATTAATGTAATATATTTCTTCGTGATGTGTGAAATTTGTGTACATACCATTTTTGAGCCTTCGGTGAAAAAAACACCTTCCCTTCTTTTCATGCTTCGCAAAGAAAAATTGCCCCCTTTATTGATTGAATACCTCATACTTTGCCATGACTGTTGTATAATAACATTGCTGACGAAGATTTCCCTGTTGTGTAAAATTGTATCTGCCGAAGGTATACCTTGTGCTTCAGCACATTGTTTCAGGATCCATTGGATGTTTCCGGAGGAGCATTTTTTCTTTTGCACAATTTTCTTGTTGATGCAATATAATGTATGATGTAATGTTATGCGAAATGATATGATGATATGATGCAATATGATGTTTATGTCGAAGATAAGCACCCACATGAAAACACATCCAGACTCTGCATTCCCTTAGGAACGACTTTAGAGTCTCTTCACCTTTTACGTAGGTGGTATTTTAGCTCTGCATCCCCTTAGGAACGACTTTGGAGCTAAGCTCAGCATCCCCTTAGGAACGACTTCGGAGCTTCTTCACCTCTAATTTAGGTGGTATTTAAGCTCTGCATCCCCTTAGGAATGACTTTGGAGCTTCTTCACATTTTATTTAGGTGGTATTTTGGCTCTGCGTTCCCTTAAGAACAACTTTTGAGCTTCGGAAATTACTCTGCGTTGCCTTAGGAATGACTTTGTAGCTTCAGAACTTACTCTGCGCTCCCTTAGGAACAACTTTATAGCTTCCGAACTTACTCTGCGCTCCCTTAGGAATGACTTTGTAGCTTCGAAACCTAATTATGTTTCACTCGATGATGTAACGACAATATTACTACATCAAGTTGAAAATTTATCCCTCCTGCATTGTTTTTATTTCAAGAAAATATACAAGGAAGAAAGAGTTACGATACATCAAATCATCATATTCCTTGGTCGAGGCACTGTATTCCTTTTAGTAAATTTGCTTCGATTCAGGCACAGTGATGTTGACTGTGCGAGCTTCGGACCCCTCCCAAAGGTCGCGCTGTTGCTGAATATGATTGCACCCTTCTGGCTGTTGATTGTGGATCAGTGGTGATGGTGGTGGTGGCAACTGGGGCCAGGAAGCTGGGGAATGGCTTGTCGAAGCAACAGAAGTCGTAGGTTGTTGATTGCCTACGTATTCTAGGATGTATGGGGAATAACACGAAGCAGTGTGGAGGACTTGCTTCGGCTGACTCTACCGCGCCTCAGCTTCGGCAATGTCCTTCTGCTTCTGAATTGTGACCTGGCATGTCCTTGTTGTGTGGCCCTTATCCTCGCCACAAAAAGACAGTATAGCTTTCTGGGTTGGTTGGCAAACCTTCCTCCACTGAAACTTCTTCCTCCACTGCCCCTCGGAGCCGTTGGTCTGAAAGAAGTTTGTTGCATGCTTGAAGACTAAGAACTGTGGTGGCTATGTTGAACATTGCTAGCCCTTTCATCATTGGCGTTGGAGTTATGAATTGATCGGACATGCCTAGGATGAAGTCTCCCTCCGAAGCCCCTGGTCATTTCAGAAAACCTGTAGGCTTCCTCACTTCTTTGGCGAAAATCATTATCGGCACAGATGTACTCGTCCATTTTTTAAAAAAGCTTCTCCAAGGTTATTGGAGGCTTCCTAGCAAAATATTGAGTTGTAGGTCCTGGCCTAAGTCCCTTGATCATGGCCTCAATGACAATCTCATTGGGCACTATGGGTGCTTGTGCTCTGAGATGCAAAAACCTTTGGACATACGCCTAAAGGTATTCCTCCTGGTCTTGTGTGCATTGAAACAAGGCCTAAGCAGTAACTGGCTTCGTCTGAAAACCTTGGAAACTAGTGACCAGCATATCCTTGAGCTTCTGCCATGATGTGATTGTTCCTGGACGAAGAGAGGAGTACCAAGTCTGGGCCACACTTTGTACTGTCATGACGAAGGACTTTGCCATGACAGCGGCATTACCCCCATACGAGGATATTGTTGCCTCGTAGCTCATCAAGAATTGATTTGGATCCGAGTGCCCATCATACATGGGTACCTGGGGTGGCTTGTAGGATTGTGGCCATGGGATAGCCTACAATTCTGCTGCCAGAGGAGAAGCATCATCAAAAGTAAAATTTCTATGATGAAAGTCATCTTACCATTCATCTTTGTTAAATGAGCTTTCCTGACGAAGCTCTCTGTGCTGAGGCCTTTGGTCTTGGTCATCTTGAGTAAGATGACGCATTTCTTCAGCGGCTTTGTCAATCCTCTTCTGAAGGTCGGCCAGCCGGGCCATCTTCTCTTTTTTTCCCTCTGCACTTGCTAATGGATGGCCTCTAGGTCCCTGATTTCCTGATCAATTTGCTCCTTTTGGAGAGTTGGGTTGGTGGCCTTCCTCTTTTGGTTCCTGGCCTCTCGTAGAGAGAGAGCTTCTTGAATTGTGTCCAGTGGTTGTAGAGCAGCCCATGGCATCGTTGCCTTCTTCGGCGGCATGTCGAAGATAGATGCTCTTCCGAAGGTTGTGGAAGTGAGTTCACCAGAGGTGGGCGCCAAATATTGGTCACTTGTTCTCAAATGCTATTAATTAAGAACAAAGGCAACACAATTGTTAATGGTTAAAGACCTTCGTCCTTCAAAACATTATTTCCTTTCGGATATAACGATCTTCAGACGAAGGTCATGAGGGACACACCTTCATCATTTTATAATATAAACATGAATATAAATAAGAGAGTGAAGGAATATAGAAGAATGAAGATAATATTCATTATACTTATGATTCATTTAACTTTGTTAAATATGAATAAGTATTAACAACATTCATATTACAATTATACCTTCGGTTTGTCGGAAGGTGATGGAGCGAGAATGGCGCAAGGGCGATTACAATCCAGCGTGAACAGTATGGTGTTACTGTTCATCTATTTATAGGCACGAGATGCAGCCCGGATAAAAGTACAATTATATCCCTAGTAACTGCCTATAATCCTAACATGAATTTTTGAGGACTATAAGGTCTTTAGCCCCTTCCAGTTATCATCATGCTTCTGAGCTTCGTCAATATGTTAGGTCGAAGGTCCTTGGCTTTTAGCTTTGTTGCCAACTTCTTTATCTCCCTTCATTCCGCCATGAGAGAAGTTCTTCATCCCAAAGCCGAAGCTTCCTGTAACTATTCATAATCATGCTAAAAACATATGGTTAGACATATTTTTGAGGACCTTCGGAAGAGGAAGGCCCCAACAAGAGGAATATGCACAATATGCACCTTTTAACATTTATAATCAAATCAAAGGAAATTTACTTCTTCATATTAATGTTTCTTCACACAAAAGTGATTAACATAACTTAGAAGCATATCAATATGAGAACAGATATATCAAAGGCATGAATTAGATTCTAATGGACTAGTGCACATATGAAAGCAAGATTTTATGCACTTTTAGACGATTGAAGTCAAATAAGGAATCTAATCTTCAGATGGGTAGATTATGATAGTTTAGAAGAAATAACAATTCATAGGAACTATCATTGATTGGATATTGATGAGTTCACATACCTTTGCTTTTACCTTTCTTCCTTTAGGTGAAGAGCAACCTTGAGGCTTGTGTCTTTTAATAAATTGAACATGCACTCACTCTCTTGTAGATTTTCATAAATATGCTCAAGAGAGATGTCATTAGTAACACAAGCACTAGTTTTCTTTTTAGTAACCGTTTTTGAGTGGGAATGACTCGTAGATTACTAAAACATGGAAACTTCATAACATGAACTAGATTATCCCATAAATGATATTATGCTCATTTTTAACTCATAAAACAAGCACAGTTAATCTCTCAAGATCATGGGAACAAATCTAATTCATAATATGGAGAGCGATTAATGTAGAAGAATCATATCCAAATTAAGCAAGAAGAAATACATCACAAAACATTGGATTGATTTTCTTTTTATGTTAGATTACTCATTCCATAGAGAAACTCATTCTCTAGATGTGAGACTACTTAAGTCGCTTAGACAAAAGCGATGGTCTCATGATTCTAGTCATAAAGAGAAGTTCCCTTTTATAAGTGTCCTAAGGATTTGAATTCCTTATATGACACCTTATTCTTTTAAGAACAATGAATATTTCTTTCTATGTATAGAACATGGCAATAATAGGATAATTAATGTAAAACATGCCATGAGATATTTAAAAACCTTTTAGAGCATGTAGATTGCCATGATATAGAAATGATGAATGTGCAATCTACCATGTGAGAGGAATTTTCTCCAAAGAATGGTGACATAGTTTAAAAACATTTTTAAGTGCTCATTTTTCAATGTGACTACACAAGACACAAGAGAAATGATAATTGAAGATCCTTGCACTTAAAGACATAAGTATTACCATCCTTTGGCTTTCCTCCATGTTGTAGGCTTTGATTTTCCACACAGGATAATCCTTTATTCCCTACAACATCAATATCTTGCTCGAGATGATATAAGTTTTAGACATAATAACTCAAAATGACTTTGGGTCAATCTTAGAGATATAAAACATTGTAAGATTGATAGCTTTGAATTAATAAGAATTGAATTAACTCGCTCAAGCACCTCCAAAGCTTCATATCATCTCTTTTCCCTGCAAAGCTTGTCAAGCATATTTTGGTCCCCGTCTCTTGATGGGTCCATCAAGGTTAGTCAACAAAGATCTAGAAACCCAAATGTTCTTTGTGCTAGCACTTGGTAAATTCATTACCTTTCTAGCACAAGTTGCAATTTTGGGTTGCCTAGTTACATATGAATCAATTGACAAGTTATGAGGGGAGTAGTTACCAACAGGACAATCCTTACATAGATGTCCCTTTTTGGCATATGTAGCAAAGGCGATCTTCATGTTTTGAAGATTTCTTCTTTCCTTGTTTCTTGCTTGCTACATGGTTAGTAAATATTTTCTTTTTTTAAAATTATGCCTTTTTGTTTTACATAGGGACATGACTTAACTAAATGTCCCTTCTCAAAGCATCTAAAACAAATTTTATCATCCTTGTTAATAATCAAGCCATTTTCTTTAATATAGGGACATGACCTAATCAGGTGCCCCTTTTCAAAGCATTCACTACACTTCTTACTTTTCTTAGTGTGAAGTGTGGCTTGATCATTACCTTGGATGTTACCTTGCATGGAGGCGTGGTTGAGGCTTTTGGTAGAGGTATTGATCTTCTTCTTATGTTCCTTCCTCTTGACATTCCTCAAGTTCTTGACATTTTCTTCGAGGGGTTTTGTGCATGCTACGGTTGTTCCCGTCTCAAGCTTCTTCACCATGTAATCACAGTTATCTTGAGAAGGTTGAGCAGTGCACTTCCCTTTTAGTTGTGTCAAGCTCGTTCTTAGCCTCTCATTTTCTTCCTTGAGCTCTTGATATGTACCATCATTTATTCCTAGAAATTCTAGCTCAAAGGAGGATTTGCTTGCTGGCGAGCAACAAGCATTAGCACATGGCAATATAGTTTTAATTTGAACACATGTGCATGTGTGAGGTTGTTGAGATTTTAAGTTTTCTATCACAACCTCATGAGCAATGTTTAACATGATATGATCATCCATAAGATTTTCATGGGAACATAGAAGCATATCATGTTTATCTTGAAAAGCTAGAGTTTCAATTTTTAGCCTTTCTACTTGGTCCTTAAGTAAGGCATTCCTATTTACTAATTGAGCGACACATAATAAAGAGTTATCTTGCTCAATTGAAATAGTTTCATACCTTTTGACCAAATTAACATGAGAGCACTTTAGCTCCTCATGTTCTTTAGTCAACTCTTCCAAGCTATAGATTTTTGTGATGAGGACATCTTCTAGCTTGTGAAGAGCTTCACTTTGCTCTCTCGCTCTTTTTAGAAGTTTGAGGATGACCGCCTTATCTTCTAGGCTTAGATGAGCGTAGAGTTGCAAGAAGCTTCTTTCATCCTCCTCATCCTCGTTTGTGCTTCCGCTATCATTTTCATTAGCCACACAACATATGTGGGAATCGAAATGGGAAGACAAACCTTTTGGAGAGGTGGATTCATCGTTTGGTCTCCAACATTCATTTTCTTCTTCTTCCTTCAAAGGGTTAGTTTCACAAGGACTAAAGGAAGTAGAAGCATCATATGAACTAACACGTTTGGACTCATTAAATCTAATTTTAATTCTAGTCCAAATATCATGTGCATCATGAATAGGTTCATCATATCTAATTATGAAGGCATGATAATCTTGTTTGCTAAGAGAATTGCCTAAGATGTCAAAAGCAAGATGATTTAAGCGTAAACATCTTCGGTCTTCCTCGGAAGCATTTGTCCTATCATAACTAGAAGGTATAATACTCGTGCCTAAGATTTGTTCTAATTGTGGGTTTATGGTCCTAAAGGCATTTATCACACTAGTAGACCATGAAGCATAATTAGAACAATCGAAAAGCAATATTTCAAGAGTTACCTCAATGTTATCCTTCGATGGTGTCTTCTTGTTCTTTTGAGATTTTCTTCGAGCCATCACTTCGAGTTGTTAGACTCAAATGAAGTGCCTAGCTCCGATATCAATTGAAAGTCGCCTAGAGGGGGTGAATAGGTGAAACCTGAAAATTATAACTTTAAACCCAGACTTGATCCCTCGTTTAGCGGTTAGAACAAGATGAGCAATTATCGGAGTATAAAACTAAGTCATTTGCTTGCAAAGAGTATTGCTTTCAAAGAATGCAGAATTAATATTGAAATGTTTATGGAGAATAATGCAAGAGCACTTAGATAAGAAGAGGAAGAACACAAGTTCTTTCTTGCAAGGGGTTGCTTCTATATATGAGAATTTGACTTGAAGCAACACAAAGTAATATTAACAAAGAATAGTGTAAGAGAACTTAGAGAGCGAGAAGACAAACAAATCACAACAATAAACACAAGTGACATGGGTGATTTGTTTTACCGAGGTTCGGTTCACCAAGAACCTAATCCTCGTTGAGGAGTCCACTAAGGACGGGTCTTTTTCAACCCTTTCCCTCTCTCCAACGGTCACCAAGACCAGCGAGTTTTCCTTCTTCTTTGTCAACAAAAGACCGAATTCTCCACAAGGCCAACCACGAAGATAAGGGGCTCTTGCTAGCTTTACAATGAATGGGAGTCAAAACTCCACGCTCAAATGATCACAAGAGGTAGCACACACTTTCTCTCAATGATTCTCACAAGGCACTATCACTAAACGCACACGAGTAGCTCTTTCTTGCTTGATCTCTCTTTTGTGGCACTTATGAGGCTTTGGTGTGTATAGAAGTGTTGCTCTTGTAGATAGAAGTGAATACCCAACTCTTGTGTATAGTGTAGATCAATGAATTATAGTGAATGTGCTGGTTGGGGTGGCTTATATAGCCCTCAACCACCCACATAGCCGTTGGGGCGCATCTGCCAGAAATTGCACTGGCGGACGGTCCGCGGCTAGGGCCCGGACGGTCCACGACCCTCCAATGGTCGATTCTGAAATCTTCAACATATATGCTTGACAGATTAACGGCTAGATCAACGGATATCTGCCTCGGTGACACCACGCGGACAGTTCGCCCTTGGTCCCGGACGGTCCGCGCCAGCTCTAAAATTCCTTTTGCTCAACTTGTCACCTTCGGGCTGAACCAGGTCTTCACATGCGGACGGTCCGTGAATTATAGCCAGACGGTCCGCACTGTATAGCTAGACAGTCCGCGGTTTAGTCGGACTATCCACGATTTTCAGTTCCTGGCCGAAGTCGAAACGGTGTCGCGGATGGTCCGCTAGAAGGGGTTGGACGGTCCGCACTCGGCGATTTCAGAACTTGGGTTTCTGACTTCCCGTTGATTTTTGCACAATCTGTCCAAGTTGCTTTGGCTAAACTAGAGGGAGATCCTATGACTTAGACTAACATCTCAAGTGACTTTCCATCTAGTCTAATTCTTTAACTCATATTTCTTCTTTTGCTCAAACTAGCTCCAATATAGTGATATGTTGATTTCGAGCTTTCCAAGCTTTCTAGAAGTGTTGAATAGGTTTCTCAGGGTATTCAAAACTTATCCAAAGAGTAGAACTATTGGTAGTTCATATATTTCATGTTTTACCCCTATTTGGTTGGATTTGAGCTGATTGCAACTTAGAGACTAAACTGCTGAACTTATGAACCTGTGAATCAAAGACTAAGCAAACTAGTTAGTCTGAATGGTTGTGATGGTCATCAAGCACCAAAATATAAGAGATGGTTTAAGGCCATTTCCCTTTCAGATTGGACTAATGCAATGAGGATGCAACACCTCAAAAGAAGACATAAAAAGAAGCATAGAAGTCCAAGATTCAAGAAGAATAGAAGCCCAAAAGAATCAGCGAAGAAATCCAAGAAAAAGGGCAGTCAGCCAGCGCCTGGTGACGCATCGAATTGTGAACAGTAACTGTCCGGTGTGCACCAGACTATCCGGTGGGACAATCGGACAGTCTGCGCAGAGGGGCCTGCAGACTGGCGCCCTCGAGCTGTAGCACCGGACTTTCTGGGTAACGGTCGGATCCAACAGTCGACTGCTACAGACCCCAACGGTCGGCTGACATGGCAGGCACCGGACAGTGAACGGTGCTCTGTCCAGTGTGCACCGAACTGTCCGATGCGCCCATCGATAGAAAACTGCTACTTTCTGTCCTACAGCTAGAAATGGGGTTGGGCCTATAAATACCACCCCATCCGACCATTTCAAGGTGTAGGAGCTCAAGCAACATATCAAGAGATATAGTATACATATCCAAGCCATCCCAACCACCTCCATTCATTGATCCATCTCATACACAAGAGTTGGGTATTCACTCCTATCTGCTAGAGCAACACTTCTATACACATCAAAGCCTCATAAGTGACACAAAAGAGAGAGATCAAACAAGAAAGAGCTACTCGTTTGTGTTTAGCGATAGTGCCTTGTGAGAATCATTAAGAGAAAGTGTGTGCTACCTCATTTGAGTGTGGTGTTTTGACTCACATTCATTGTAAAGCTAGCAAGAGCCCCTTATCTTTGTGGTTGGCCTTGCGGAGACTTCGATATTTTGTTGACAAAGAAGAAGGAACAATCGCCGGTCTTGGTGACCGTTGGAGAGAGGGAAAGGGGTTGAAAAAGACCCGTCCTTAGTGGACTCCTCAACGGGGATTAGGTTCTTGGTGAACCGAACCTCGGTAAAACAAATCACCAGTGTCACTTGTGTTTATTGCTTGTGATTTGTTTGTCTTCTCACTCTCTAAGTTCTCTTGTACTATTCTTTATTGATAATGCTTTGTGTTGCTTCGGGTTAAATTCCCATATATAGTAGCAACGCCTTGCAAGAAAGAACTTGCATTTTTCCTCTTTGTATCTAAGCCCTCTTGCTTCATTCTCCATAAATATCTAAGCCCTTTTGATAATTCTGCATTCTTCGAAATCAATACTCTTTGCAAGCAAATGACTTAGTTTTATACTCTGATAATTGTTTATCTTGTTCTAACCGCTAATCGAGGGATCAAGTTCGGGTTTAAAGTTATAATTTTCAGGTTTTGTCTATTCACCCTCCTCTACACGACTTTCATCACTGGTTAGCATGCTTGGTATATTTCACTGTTGCCAATTTTACTTTTAGTATTAAGCCATAAAGGTGATGCCGGATGAACGTTGAAACATGTGTTTTATACAGTAGAGATGATGGCATCCATCTATCCAAGTCACTTACAAAGATCCGTATGTCATAATTTTGTGGCGTCGTGACTTGTAGATTTGGCGTTGTATGTCATGGTGTCGACCTTGGGTCGAATAATATTTTCACTGAAGATGTAAATCTACAATTTTGAAACTAAAATTTTGAAAAGGAATAGTAAAAAAATGTTTGGTATGTCTCGCAGCGATCGTGGCGGAAGCGCACGGCATCGGGCGTGTTTGGTTCGGCTTTTTTCTGACTAGCTTTTCTGAAAAGCTGGCTGTGGGGAAAAGCTGGCTGTTGGGAAAAGCTGGTGGTTAGAATTTAGGTGTTTGGTTCGCCAGCTGTGCAGAAAAGTTGTTCGTGAGAATCTACATGTTTAGATAATCAGATTCTCATATTGCAGATTATGTTCGAACAAACGATAAAATGAAACCCATAACGAACAAAAGGTCATTACACAATAATTAGTGGAGTTGATTAAATCATAAGTACCGTTACAATGACATACTTAACTACGACACTAATGCATTAGCAATTGCATCTCAAAAAGCACTCATGTCTAACTCATCAGATGTGCTACTACTACTCTCACCTAAAGGTACATCATGACTGATGCTATTAGGACCTAGTTCATCAAAGTCTCTATCGTGTAGAGCACTCTCTCTAATGAAGTTATGCAAAGTCATACAAGCAATAATTATCTTGGATTGTTTGGTAAGCGAAAAAGAAGGGAGACTTAATAGAACTCTCCACTTCATTTTAAGCACCCCAAACGATCGCTCTATAACATTGCGTAGCGAAGAGTGTGCATAGTTGAATACTTCTTTGCTCCCAATAGGTTGCCTCGCATTTTGTCATTCAGAAATGTGGTACTTCTGTCCCTTATAAGGTGCAAGGTAGCCCTTTTCTATTTGGGTAGCCTGAATCGACAAGATAGTATTTACCTGCACAAACATGAAATACAAAAGTTAAATACTTAAGCCATTATTTCATAGCATATGACAAAAAAATACAACATATTTATATACCTTCTGGTGGCTGCGAGAACCTGTCCGCATAAGTTATCAAAGTATCTTGTAATACTCTAGTGTCGTGTACGGATCCTGGCCATCCTGTGACAACAAATGTGAACTTCATATCGAAGTCACAAACGGCCATTACATTCTGTGATGCGTAACCGTGCCGTCCAATATATTTCGCTTGCTCCGAAGCCAAGACTGCCGCTGGAAAGTGACTACCATCAATTGCTCCTATGCAATCCTTGAAGTGTGGCCAAAATCTCGCCTCTCGCAAACGAGGATGAATCTCAATGAAATATGGGTCTTTGGGCTTAATTATGTCAGATGACATCTTAAACAGTGCATCAAGGACTTCACTAAACTTGCGACTAATTGTTTCCAAGGAGTGACCAAATTTATTCCTTATTTGCCTAAATGACTGTGGACCCCCACATGCCCACAAGAAAATGCCAAGAGCTTCCATAGTACTGACACCCCGGCTTGGAAGCAGACCATAATTGTCCACCAATGTGTCATGCAATCGTCTAAAAACAGTTCGTCGCATGCGAAACATATTGAAACAGTCGTTACTATTCTCCAATGTTCTCTCCACCCATTGAATACCACTTTCAACCAATGTTCTTCTAGGAACCTGACTGAAAGTCCTGCCCCAAATGTCTACAGCATATATAGCAACCACCAATTCTGCATCTGTGTCATCCATTTCATTATCATATGTGTGTGCAGCAGGGTCACACATATGCATGCACACAAACAACAGACACATATTCATATGTAACCACAGTTTATAAGTCTCATAGTAATGTACAACCACAGTTTACAAGCCACATATATTCATGTTTGAAAGGAGACAGAAAGTTCACAGATTCACATTGTTCACAAGCTGACAACTCTGATTATTGAAATACAAGTTCAACTCGAATATCTCGAAAATTGTTTCAAAGGGAAAATGAAGCGTACGACAAGTTTATGTTCTAAGACGACAATCCTCATAACAATGAAACGACAAGACTCATAAAACAGACTGAAACAACCATAGTACTAAACATAAGCCTCTGTTGTCGGACGACCAGCATCTAAGTGCACTTTTTAAGATCTATCTCGTAAGCATTGCGAAGCCAAGCGATCCTTCCTTCTTTTGTCTGCAGTGTTGCAAAAACATCTCTATACTTTTTCTCAATCAATAGATGAGTGGCAAACAAATGTAGTTGGCTGCCTTCTGGTGATCCATCATCGATAACTTGTTGCAACTGCGCCTTTACCTCAACGCGAACTGGGTCATTGTCAGCAGAGGTAATGGACTTGTTAGTGGTCATTGAACGCGACTCAAAAGCCTCCACTAGTCTTTTCATGTACTCTTCCCTCGAATCTTTTTTCTTCTTTGGTTTAGGAGAATCATGCCGCATCTTACGCTTCCCAGTCAGATTTGTGCATGGGTCAGGTGTGCTGTTTTCACCCCCACCTAAAGTGGCTTCAAAATGATCATCAGATGATGAATTAGCATCCTCGATGCCAGGAACCAGGGTTCTTTCATTTGTGCAGACAATGGGTCCAAACATAACCTTTAGCTCGTCCTCATTCTCTAGGGGGGCTATTTTGAACATAATACAACCTGGCATTGCCTACACCAACATGGTAGTTCCTAGTTTGAGATGGCCAATACTATTGTTAGTCTACAAAAAAAGATCTACTTACTTCATTTTGCTTGGCCCACCACTCATCTGGCGCACTGATTGAACCAGTATGAGGGTCTCGACCAAGACCTGTAGCCCTTTCATTAAGAGTTTTCCACTGGGTGAACATTCTCTTCAACGAATCCCACCTATTCTTCATTTGATCCCTTGTGTAAGTGCGACCAGTGCGTTCCTTAAACTTTCTTATGAGGTTAGCATACCCTTCGGTGTTTAGGAATTGTTGTGGCATGTTCCGTGCATTGACCTCTTCTACACATATTTCTGTGTAAATTTTTGTTGCTCTACTATCCCACTTAGCAATCACTTTGCCAGACTTGTCCATCTAGTGCGAAAGAGTGTACACGATTCATATTACGTATTGAAGTTCAGTTACTACGACAACAAATAGAACAGGAAACTGACCATAATAAAAGTAGTACCATAAGCACTCACATTCGTTTGCCATAATTACATATAGGGACTGACGAAATAAAAGTGCTGCTGAACACATAAGCACAAGGAACAGTTTAGAAAGTCGCAAGGACCAAAAGCCTGATCTATCCCAGTCACACTAACACCTGACTCTAACATTATCCAACTTAAACTTCATTGTCACTAAACGATGGCATTTGGTCGGAGTCATATTCAAGACCCCAGAAGTTTTCGAAGTGCTCAGCAAAGTCCCAATCCGGACTAAGGAACTCGTCAGCAGGGGGTGGTGAGGACAAGGCTGACGGTTCGTAGCTGCTTTCACCAGGGTTGTTTACGTTGTTCACGTTGTCCAAATTCTCTTGCAACACCAGAGAGTCTTGCTCAAGCATGCAAGCAATGTCCTCCAATGCTACACGTAATTTGGTAGCCTCAAATGAGGTCAACCCGCGTCCTGGACGGATTGTTTCACGAGCTACGGAAAATATCTTGTCCGCAATCTCTTGCATCCTTCCAATTGCCTTGTCGGCTATGGAGTCTGTTGAATCCATCTGATGTGGGATTTAGTTGGTTAGTGTACTAGACAAGGGGACTATCTACTAACTTCCATGTTATGACATGAATTGCGTGGAAACATGGACAAACTCAGGTGGTACCAACTAACATTCAGGTACTGACATAGACAAACTTTGAAATAAACCCAGATAAAAAATGAGCGATAAAACACATCTATGCTCAAACTTTTGTAACTAACAAATACATATTGCTAATACCTTTCCTTCAGGGGATCTTGGAACCGAACAGGAAGGACCGAGTTGATGGGAAAATCTGAAGTATACATTACACAACAAAATCGTTAGTACGTCGGTCGAAACAAAAATATGTAGTGAATAAACTGGACATGGGGACATTGTACTTAAATCCAGTAAGTGAAACTAATTACTACCTCGGCTGCTAACATACAAATGTATGATTCAATTAACAAAGACACAAATCTAGGCTTGAATACAGGGGGGATACGTAACCACTGCAGAGGAGATTGTGAGACGGGGCGGGATGGAGGATACAATCGGTTGGTAACAAACAAATTTACATGGGGGACAATCGGATCCGTACTAGGTTGAGACGAGAGATATCCAAACGACGGCGTCGGCAGAGGAGATTGTGAGAGGGGCGGGATGGAGGAGAGGAAAGTACCTGCGAAGACGACGAGAGGCGCTGTTGGCACGACTCGCAGCTTGACGATCCGCGGTCAAACCCCTAGAGAACTGAAAGGGTCACGGAACCTTCGAAACGAACTCCGCGGAAGAGAGTGTCGCCATGAATGAGAGGTGCTTACCTGCGAAGACGACGAGCGCGGCGGCGAGATATGCGATGGGGGATAGGACGAGCGCCGCGGGCGTCGCGAATGAGGTCGGCTTTCGGCCAAGGACGAGCGCGGGGGATGTGACGGGGAGGAGAGCGGCGGCGGCGAGTTGCGTCGGGGACGAGAGCGTGCGGGTTGCGAACCCTAGGCAAATGTGAGCGGCTTTCTGCGGACGCGGCGTGAGGTCGGCTTATGGCGTCGCGTAGGCGTCTGGCTTCTCGTCGAAGCGCGGCGCGCAAAAGCGGATCAAGAATTTAGGCGTTTGAGAGCCGCTTCGGCTTCTGGCGGCCAGAATCCGGCCAGAAGCTGAACCAAACGGCACCATCATATGACTCGGTGCGGGAGGGAGTGAGGTGTCCGCATGAGCGACGGGACACGTGCCCCCACCGCCGTGCAGACGTCCTGCCTCCACGCTGCTCACTCCAGGGTCCGCACCGCACCGTCACAGTCTCGCACAGCGTGTCAGCAAACCTGATGAGCACTGAACGGATAGGTTCACCCAGATTCCCTGCCGAAAGAGACCCGCTCTCGCAAGCCATGAATGCTCACACGAGACGGCACGGATTTATTTGCTTCTTGCTTTTTTTTCAATCGTCAAAAAATTCCAAATAAAGAACGGAAAAAAAATGAAACCCGCGGCATCCTTTCTCGGACCAGTAAACTCTAGAGAAAACACCCCGGCCGATTGACTTCGGACCTGTTTGCTTGGCTTCTAAAATATACTAAGCTATAATTTTGGTTGCCATTTAGTTCGCTATCAAAACCTGTAGATTTTTCATATTCAACTTGCCAAATCGAAGACAATTTTTTTATCCAATATTTACTTACCAATTTTTTGGCATGAAAAAATTTTGGCCGTGAACCCAACAAGTCCATCGACGGAAAAGAAAACGAGGCGACGCGCGGGAGGGAAAAGGAGTGGCCAGCGAACGGGGAAGAAGTGGAAGAGGGGCGCTGTCGGAGAAGGTGAGCAGTGCGTGGACGGCAGCGGCAGCGGCAGCTTTGCTTCGCTTTGGCCTGGCTCGCCGCTCCCTTGTTCATTCCTCGTCGTCGCCTCGCCGGACCGGGAGTAGGTATTAAAAAGCTAATCCAATTTTACTACGGATCGAGTACCATTATTTATCCGACGAAAAGGGTTGCGGGGCGGGGCAAGAAATATCATTTCTACTTGGCGGTTTCTTCTGGCGCCACTTCAACCCTCTCCGTCTCCCTCCTCCTGACGTCGTTATCCGGACGAGCAGCGAGGAGGAGAAAGATCCCCCTCCCCCACTCCCTCCTTTTCCTCCCCTCCCCTGCGTCCCCGTCCCCGTCCCCGTCCCGTCTCCTCCCCCGCCGCGGTGCGGAATACGGGCTAGATTAATCAGTCAGCGCTCATGATCCGGAGGAGCGAAGGCCGCAACCAGCGCCGCGGGGACAAAGCCTCACGTGCTCGGGTGTCACGACCCTTGGCCAGCGGTAGAGACCACCGCGACGTGAGACGCAAGACAAGCAGAGAAGAACAGAGATAAGTGGTTGGGTGGTTTCAACAGATTCGATTCCTTTCTGATTTTGCCTGTCTGGCTCAAAGCACCGAGTACAATATTTATACGCACACCAACAACTCCCTGGTCTATTATTTACGGCCCAAGATGGCACTAATACGGCTTAACAGCCCACAACTCCATTACAGACTCCATTAACAACGAAATAGAAATGCCTGGCCGACTGACCTCGGTCCACCAGTCTTCGCGCCACTCCATCTCCCGCAGATCCACTTCAGTCCGCGTCTTCAGTCATGACATCTCCCCGGGCCTCAGATAACGCTTGTCCCCAAGCGTTTGCCTCTGGAAACCGTGCCCTGGCCACTGCATAATCCTCCCATGTTGCAGCTTCCTTAGGTACCCCACTCCATTTCACCAGCACTTGAACAATAGCTCGATTGCCCTTTCTCACCATCCTTCGATCAAGGACCTGCTCTGGCTCCATACCCCCTTGAGACAAATCCACCGCAGGAGGTAGCTCTGAGAAAACTGGAGAATAACAGGGCAGGAATGGCTTCAGTTGTGACACATGAAAAACCGGATGTACTTGTGCATCCCCAGGTAATTCGAGCTTGTATGCCACCTCCCCAATCCTTGATATCACCTTGAAAGGACCAAAGTACTTAAATGCCAATTTAGGACAGGATCGGTTCACCACAGTCTTTTGTGCATAAGGTTGTAACTTCAGCAAAACCAGATCGCCCACTTGAAATTCCCTGGGAGTTCTGCCCTTGTCAGCATACTGCTTCATGCGAAGCTGAGCTCGTGCTAACTGCTCCTTTAGCATGACTGAAAATGCATTCCTTTCAGCAAACCAGTCAGCTATCTCCCTATCTTCCATGCCCAGCGTTTTTGGTGCAACAAGCAATGGTGCTTCATAGCCATACAACACCTTGAAGGGCGTACATCCCAGCACCGAATGATATGTAGTATTATACCAGTACTCAGCTAAAGCGAGCCAGCTCTTCCACTTGTTAGGTTGGTCATGTACAGCACACCTGAGATACATTTCCAAGCACTGATTCACTCGCTCACTCTGACCATCCGTTTGAGGGTGATATGCAGTGGACATCAGCAACTTCACTCCCATAAGTTGGAATAGATTTTTCCAAAAGGCACTGGTGAAAACCTTGTCTCTGTCAGACACTATAGATCTGGGAACCCCATGCAACTTCACCACATTCTCGAGAAATACTTGGGCAACTCCTTTAGCAGTAAAGGGGTGCTTTAGAGGAAGGAAATGACTGTATTTCGAGAATCTATCCACCACTACCAGAATGGTATCAAACCCCTCAGACTTTGGTAACCCTTCTATGAAATCCATAGTCACATCTTCCCAAATACCTTGCGGAACTGGTAAAGGCTGTAGCAGCCCTGCGGGGTGCACCCTCTCAGCCTTGGCCTTTTGACAGATTGCACATTGCTGCACATACTGTGTCACATCATTTTTTAAACCCTTCCACCAGAACACCTTCTTTACCCTCTGATATGTTGCTTGAATTCCAGAGTGCCCTCCAACTGCACTATCATGCAGTGCTGCAATTAGTTTAGTGCGCAGAGCTGAGTTGCACCCAATCCAGATCCGGTTTGCTTTTCTGATAATACCTTGCTGCAAAGAAAACCCCTGTTCATCCGGGCTCTGAATTAACAGTTGAGTGATCAATTGCTGTGCATCCTCATCTGTGGCATACGAGTTCACTACTTCTTGAATCCATATAGGCTGAATTTCAGAGAGAACAGACAACCCCATCATATGCTCCACCCTTGATAATGCATCCGCCACTACATTCTCTGTGCCCTTTTTATACACCACCTGAAACTGCAAGCCCATAAGCTTGGTCATGGCTTTCTTCTGCAGATCAGACTGTAACTGCTGATCTCCAAGATAAGTCAGAGATTTGTGATCTGTTTTAATCACAAAGGCACCCCTCTGCAAATATTGTCTCCACCTGTCCACTGCTAGGATCAGAGCCAAAAACTCCTTCTCATAAATTGAAAGGTGTTTGTTCTTCTCACCCAATGCCTTGCTGATGAAGGCTATGGGCCTGCCTTGTTGCATCAGAACAGCCCCCAATCCTATATCTGAAGCATCAGTTTCTACCGTAAATGGCAAATCAAATCTTGGTAAAGCCAGAACTGGAGTAGAGGCCATAGCTTGTTTCAAGTTTTCAAAAGCTATCTGAGCTTCTTCTGACCATGCAAACCCTTGCTGTTTTTGCAACAGCCTTGTGAGAGGTTTAGCCAACAACCCATAGTTCTTCACAAATCTTCTATAGTAACCTGTAAGGCCAAGAAATCCCCTAAGCTCAGTGACATTCCTGGGCTGGGGCCAGTTCAACATTACTTCAGTTTTACTAGGGTCAGTTGATACCCCTTCTCTTGAAATCACATGCCCCAGATACTTCAATTCAGATTTCATAAATGTACATTTCTTCATTTTCAAATAAAACTGATGTTCTCTCAACTTATCCAAAACCAGTCTAATATGTTGCAAGTGAGCCTCCAAACTGGAACTGTAAATGAGTATGTCATCGAGAAAAACCATCACAAATTTTCTGAGGAAACTCTGCAATATTGAATTCATGGCACACTGAAAGCTAGCTGGAGCATTGGTGAGCCCAAATGGCATCACCCTGAACTGATAATGACCATGGTGTGTCTTAAAAGCAGTTTTGAACTCATCCTCAGCCCCCATTCGGATCTGGTGATACCCTGAGGTCATGTCGAGACTTGTGAAAAATTTAGTTCCAGCTAATTCATCCAATATCTCCTCCACCAAAGGCATTGGAAATCTGTTCTTAATTGTCATGTCATTCAATTTTCTGTAATCCACACAAAACCTCCAACTTCCATCCTTCTTTTGCACCAATAACACAGGAGAGGCAAAAGGACTCACACTAGGAACTATCAATCCCGCAGCCAATAGTTCCGACACTTGCTTTTCAATCTCAGTTTTGTGATGTGGTGAATACCTGTAGGGTCTGGAATTCACTGGTATAGAACCTGGCAAGAGTGGGATATGATGGTCATATGGTCTAGTGGGAGGCAACTGGGTGGGCACCGCAAACACATCCGCAAACTCTTCCAGAATTCCTGTTAGTGTCTCATTTCCAGCCTCATCTTCCTCTCCTTTAACCTCCTCTAGCATCACAAACACCCATACTTCATCTCCCTTCACCCACTTTTCTAACTGCAAAACAGACACCTGTTGCACCTCTCTCTTTAGGTCTGCTTCCCCTTGAAGTTTAACCTCCACCCCTTGATCACAGAAGGTTAGCACCTTGTTGATCCAGTCACAATGCATTGGGCTATGCTGTTTCAACCAGTCATACCCTAATATCACATCATAAGCCTCCAACGCCAACACCCTCATGGCAGTTCTATAAACATGCCCCCCAGCCTTCCACTTCACCTCTCTGACATTTTTTTCACACACCATGATCTCTCCATTAGCTACCTTCACCTTCACAGGAGGACAATCTTCTGTGCTCAACCCCAGTTTAGTCACCATCCTCTGACTAATAAAAGTTGTGGAACTCCCGGAGTCAATCAGCATAACCAGCACCTGATCTTGAATCAGAGATAGCACCCTCATACAACCATCACACTCTGTCCCCTTTATGGCATTCCAGGACAGCTGATGTAATCCTTCCACTATATGCTCCTCCTCCTGTTCCAGCTTCAGCAACACTTCGTCAGTTAGAACTGTGCTCATATCCTCCACTGTCAACTGATGTATTTGAGTCACTACTCGCTTGGGACATTTGGCTTGATGCCCAGGTTCAAATTTGTCTCCACATATGTAACATAGCCCATTGGCCCTTCTATAATCTCTTAACTGCCTTTCCTTATTCAATTCAGGATTCAGAATTCCACTTCTACTCCCTATTGCTTGAGTCTTGATTCCCATAACTCCCTTCTGACTTCTCATCCTATTCTTCTCGGCAATTTCCTGATATAATTGGGCTAATCTCATGGCCTTATCCACTGTCTTGGGCGTCCGGGCCATCACTTGGGACTGAATCTCAGGCTTCAAACCCCTCACATAGTGGGTCACAAACAAAGTCTCATCCAACTCCGGATTATGCAAAGTAGCTGCATATCTGATATCATTGAAAGCCTGGGAATATTCTTCTACCCCATGCTGTTGTTTCACATTGACCAGCGCTCTCATGGCATGAGGGTACTCTTCCACCCCAAACTTCTCCCTCACCGCATGGGTGAACTGCTCCCAGTCTCCCAAACCATGTTTCAGTTTATACACCTGCAGCCACTTCGACGCATTTCCCTCCATGTGCGTCGAGGCAGTGCTTGCCCAGATCCATTCGGGCACCTGATAAACTGTGAAATATTCCACACACCTATCAAACCAGATTCCTGGATCATTCCCATGGAACTTAGGAAACGACCACTTCGGTAGAGAACTGGGCCTGAACTCCCTTCCTTCACCCCATTGCTCCCTCCGTTCTCTACCTCCTTCCCTGCCGAATCCTCCGCCCCTCTCATCCCCGCGATGGACACGGTGTTCTCGCTCAGAGTTGGATTCGTTACCTTCCAAATCCTTCGCCAGCAGCTCGAGTCGAAGACGCGAGACAGTCTGCTCGGTCTCCTGCAGTTGACGAGCCATGAGCGCCCGATCCTCCTCAGCCTTCCTCTGACCGACCTCCATCGCCTCCATCTTGCCCGTCAGGCGCTCCACCGCTGTCAACATGCGCTCCCATCGCTCTTCTCCTTTCTGCTCAGCTCCCGCCATGGCTTCCAGAATCAGCCGCGTTTGCACCGACGGCTTGGTGGATGGTGCCGTGGTGCTCTCCTCCGAAGATCGATGGCTCTGATACCACTTGTCACGACCCTTGGCCAGCGGTAGAGACCACCGCGACGTGAGACGCAAGACAAGCAGAGAAGAACAGAGATAAGTGGTTGGGTGGTTTCAACAGATTCGATTCCTTTCTGATTTTGCCTGTCTGGCTCAAAGCACCGAGTACAATATTTATACGCACACCAACAACTCCCTGGTCTATTATTTACGGCCCAAGATGGCACTAATACGGCTTAACAGCCCACAACTCCATTACAGACTCCATTAACAACGAAATAGAAATGCCTGGCCGACTGACCTCGGTCCACCAGTCTTCGCGCCACTCCATCTCCCGCAGATCCACTTCAGTCCGCGTCTTCAGTCATGACATCAGATGTCATGACTGAAGACGCGGACTGAAGTGGATCTGCGGGAGATGGAGTGGCGCGAAGACTGGTGGACCGAGGTCAGTCGGCCAGGCATTTCTATTTCGTTGTTAATGGAGTCTGTAATGGAGTTGTGGGCTGTTAAGCCGTATTAGTGCCATCTTGGGCCGTAAATAATAGACCAGGGAGTTGTTGGTGTGCGTATAAATATTGTACTCGGTGCTTTGAGCCAGACAGGCAAAATCAGAAAGGAATCGAATCTGTTGAAACCACCCAACCACTTATCTCTGTTCTTCTCTGCTTGTCTTGCGTCTCACGTCGCGGTGGTCTCTACCGCTGGCCAAGGGTCGTGACATCGGGACCTCTTCTCCACCCAGTAGAGGTCTCCTTGCCTTTGCCGCGGTTCTTGCTCGTGGAGTCGTGGCCCAGGTTTCCAGGTGAGGGGAGGGTGGCAACTCGCCTTCGCCTGATTACTCTCCCTCTCTTTCTTCTTACTTCTTTATTTTTTATGTTGATGAACCCCCCTTAACCCTTGGTGTCGCACCCTTCACCTTCGGACGATCCGATCTGCCCCTGCGCGTCCTGGTTCCTGTGCGGCCGGTGAATTCGTCGTGTTACTGAAAATGAACTCGACGGGGCCCGATCAGTCATCACTCATCACTCATCAGTGCAGTGCAGCGTCCGATGTGGAGGCGGATCCGACTACCGTGCCTCGTTTGCTGCTCTCAGTTCCGGGAGCCCCGCAATCCATGTGTTTTTTTTTCTATAATAATAAGCTCTCCCCTATTAAATTTGGTAATCCATGCTTTTTATATACATATAAAAAAAAGATAATAAGTTCTCTCCTGTTGTTCTTCCCACCCTGAAATTGGCCATTAATGCTTGACTGCTTCTTGATCTACCGTGTACTTCAACGTTGCTTGCATGTCTCAACGTCTTGTATTCCTTTTTAGACAAGACACTAGCCGTCCACTTGGATTGTGTTGTGGGTATTTAACTTCCTGGTACCATCTAGACTCCTTCAACGCTAAGCAACCATTGACGATTAGAGTGATAACTCCAGCCAATAATACTTTCAACATTTCATTTCATTTGTTATATTATATCTAGTGCATCTTGTCATGTGACCAACAGTTTTTTTTTTTTTTGCAATTCTTTGTTTGTCCCTGTCCTCCTGGTGGAACAAGTGCGTACTTATCCAGTGCCAAATGATTTTTTTGTGACGCACAGGTTGGTAGCATGTGAGAGTGATGGCGGCCGCCGAAGCGAGGGCTGCCTGGCAACGTGCTGCCAACCGCTGCCTGGTCCAGGAGGATGCCAAGCGAGCTCCCAAGCTGGCATGCTGCCCACCGTCCCTGCGACCGCATGACACGAGCGATGGAAATCCTCCGAGTCCGCAAGATCTCCATGCCCCTATGTTTATGCCCATCAACTGGAACCTGATGAACTCCAGTATGCCCATGGAAACCCAGTGGTGGCTCCAGTTGCAGCCCAGCTTTGGGTGCCAGACAGCCCTTGCTAGGGAGCACCTCAACTATGTAGGTGGGGACGCCGCTAAGGGAATGGAGGGTCTAGCGCCGGTGTCTAAACTTGAGGATGTCCAAGCAAAGACTGTGGATCCTTTTGAGCCTCCGTGGATCGTTTCGACGACTCTCATGAAGCAAACGCCTGATACGGGTTCGGAAGAGTTGAAGAATCTTGCCTCCTATACCCCGGCGAGCCTCAAGTGCAAGGGAAATGCCAACAAGTGTATTTACGAGGATAAAGAGTTTACAGAGTTCAAAGCTTTTGATCCTCTGTTTCCTAACAAGCCACAAAAGGAACACTGCGAAATGCATGCCCCTTGGGAAGAAACCAAAAAATCTCAGCCATGGTGGCAAGTAGCTGATGTCGATGGTTTGGCTTCCCTTGTCGCTGAAAGAGCAATGGAAAACATTGTCAACAATGATCTGCCAAGACCCACTCAGACAGTCCGGGTTCATGGACCTCAAGTGAAGGGCCCTGAAAACAAGGATGATTATGGGATGTCTGTTGTTTCTGGGGGCCAAGAGCCAGATCCTGTACATGACACTATGGAGTGCAGCTACAGTGTTTCAAGCACCACCAATGACATGAATTCTTCTGACGGGGGACGTTGGCAGCACCACGAAAGAAATAATGTGTCCGGGTAAGTTATCTTGTTTCACAATCAATTAAACAACCACATGTCAAAAACTACAATGGTGAGTCTTGTGGTTTCCACTGGATTTTCCCTGTTTTATGTCGTTCTCACTGACGGGAAAACTAAGATGAAGCATAGTTTCCATGTACTGAATTTAAGAGAGACTATGAGCATAGTTCCCTGTTTTACGAGTTCTAGTTTGCACCTATGGTGATATCCTCCTGTTCCCTGCTGTCTATTTAAATACAAGGTCCAATTCAGTATTTTCTTTTCAATGAAAAATTAGGTGTGGTTTTATGAACTGTTGTGCATCAATCATATGACCAGATAGTAGATATCCTTTGGGTGCATCTTCCTTGGAAAGCTTTAGATGTCTTATATATGTCCATGTCTTTTTTCCTGGTCCCTGCCCATGCACTAAATATTCTCATATTCTGCAGGGATGCACGGGGTTCTTATAGTTCCACCAACAGTACACCGGGCAGCAAGCCAACATATCAGGATGCTTCTGAGAGAGCCAAGCTGCTAGATGCTCTCCGGCACTCGCAAACACGTGCTAGGGAAGCCGAGATAGCTGCCAAGAAAGCGTATGACGAGAAGGACCATGTCATCAAGCTACTGTTCCGTCAAGCCTCACACCTCTTCGCATGCAAGCAGTGGTTGAAAATGCTGCAGCTGGAAAACATATGCCTTCAGCTCAGGTTCAAAGAACACCAGATAGCAACCATGTTCCCGGACCTTCCATGGATGTTGGTGAAGGAAAAGGTAGCACCGTCTCAAGAGCACAATGAAGGGGCTAGGAAGAAAGGCAAAAGGCCAAACAGGAAAGGTGGCCTCTGCGATGCCGTTGCATTTGCTGTTGGTGTTGGTATCGTTGGTGCTGGATTGCTTCTTGGATGGACTCTTGGGTGGCTACTGCCCTAGCTGGAAGTTCCATCGACTTCCATGACCGTAAAGGTGACAGGATAAATGCCTCCTGTGCACACTAGATTGAATGGCAATACATTGCATGGCAATAGGTAAGTTCCAAGTGTGTGCTTCATGGAGAGAGAGATGGGGCAGCTTTTTGGTATTCTTCCATGATACTCTGTTGATTTGGTGATGATAGCTTGATGCCTTATGTTGGTTCATGCATATATAGGAAGGATCTGGTGTACGTACTGCCAGAAACTGGATACCTAGGTTGGTAGTGTGGGTGTGGATGCGATGGTTGTCTGTGTGCTGTACATAGGGGTCAGTGGTGGTCTGGTGGAAAGATGAAATCAGCCGACTTCAACAACACATGTGCTAGTACTGTAAATCTGTAGCTTTTATTTGCTTAATGTAGCCCGAATTGTCCTAATCCGCTTGCTGTAATGTGTGGAACGTATTTGCATGTCTTGTTTACTTCTGGTGGATATGGACCCAGTATCTATTTATCATTCTGTGGATTCAGTTTCTGTGTTCTCTTATTCTAGACTAAGAAACTGGCACTCTGATCCGTACTGCTGAAGATTCCTTTTTTTAACGTAATGGCAAGAAAGGAATTGATTTAATTTTAAGAAAAAAAACCGGACCCAAAATCTACACAGGTGCACAAGCAACCTGGACAACGGCAGTAGTACATCTTAAGTCATCGTTGTCGAGCTTAATATAAGATACCTGGACAACGGCAGTTTCACATATAAAGTACATCATAAGTCGTTGTTGTCGAGCTTAATACAAGAGACAAGCAACTTCGACTCTCCAAGACGGGCAGCATAAGACCAAAGGAAACTCGATACGTCTATAAACACCAAGACGGGCAGCATAAGACCAAAGGAAACTCGATGACGTCTATAAACACCGGCACGAAAAGTGGAAGACCGTGAAAAGTGGAAGATCGTGGTGTGCCATTGTTGTCAAGCCTCGAGACACCCTACGAGACAGCTCTAATTCTTCGCTAATGAGACTTTCAATCTAGATCATCCGCCTCACCCCTAGCGAACACCCAACCTCCGAAGCAATCCAGACCACGAAGAAGGGGTTCGCCACACACGTCATCGTTGCCGAGCCACATCCCTGACGTAGCAGCTTCGAATTCACGTTGCAAGCCCCCACCTCCACCCGCAAATCAAACACCGAGAAGCGAAAGCATCAACTGTAACACCTCGTCCAATCCTCGACCGGCGGTACTTACTCCTGGCAGCTCTCTAGGATCATATATTGTCCCCACAGACCAACACGAGTCTTTTTGTGCGCACTTTGTCCTCACTCATGCGCACCCGAGAAAACTTCTCGGTCGGTCACCCATCCTAAATTGCTCAAAGCCAAGCACGATTAACTTGGAGGTTCTTTCGAGATAGGCTTCCGAAAAAAGATACACCTTGTTTGTATGGATACACTATTAATTCTATTAAGTCTTGGACCAGGATATCACCATCCAGGGGCCAGTATATCACAATCCACCCCTTAGAAGACCGACGTCCTCGTCGGTCAACCTCAATCCAGGAACCTCCCATTTTAGCCACGTCTATGTGTCTAGTGTCGTCATATATTATGCCATGTGACCACTTCGGGCTCACATGCGCCATGTTCCATATACTCGAACCCCTAACCCACACACGCCCGTGAAACCTTAAGGGTCGGCTCTGATACCACTTGTAACACCCCGCCCAATCCCGGACCGGCGGTACTTACTCCTGGCAGCTCTCTAGGATCATATATTGTTCCTACATACCAACACGAGTCTTTTTGTGCGCACTTTATCCTCACCCATGCGCACCCAAGAAAACTTCTCGGACGGTCACTCATCCAAAATCGTTCCAAGCCAAGCACTCTTAAATTGGAGGCTCTTTCGAGATATGCTTCCAAAAAAGAAGATGCACCTTGTTTGTATGGATACACTATTAATTCTATTAAGTCTTGGACCAGGATATCACCATCCCAGGGGCCAGGATATCACAGCAACCGAAGGCGACATCGTGGTCGAGACGAACTTCAATAGTGACACCTTCATGAAGGGAGTGATGCTGGGGACGCCATTGTTTACCTGAGATGGACTGGGCTTTCGCCCAAAGAAGATAGTGATGTGATATTCAACGCCCTCAACAGGGAAAGCGACGTCGAGGTTTTCGCCCAGGAAGTCCCATAGAACAACGTTAGACCAAAGCCCTCGGGTCAAAGCAAGCAACCTCCACCGTCGTCGCTGCCCTGACATCCCGCACAAACCCATCCATAGGGGCATCGACGCGTCGGCTACCGCACCCGCCGCAAAGTTGTGTCGGCTGCCACCCCCTCAGACCGGGCACACAACCGGGCAATACCTTGCCGCTTGCGACACACGGTCGCACGCTGACAAACACGACCACCGAAGCCAACTGTCGCCGTGCGCGAGTGCCCCATAGCCTGCCACCGGCAGCACCGACCTTTGCCCCAACCCAATCTTTCGCCACCATGCACAACCGACACAACTAGCTCGCCGCCAACTCCCCATAGGGACCAGATCCGGAGCACAAGCCGTCGCCCACAGAGGCGACGGCGCAGAGACCACGTCGAGGCCCATCGAGAGCGAGCCCAAACTGCACAAACTCCACCAACCAATCCCCTCTCACGGCCCAACCCCACTACTCAGCAGATGTCGGCGAGGCAACAGGTGGAGGAGGTCCGCGCGGAGCTCAAGCGTCGTGGCCTCGATGTCGATGGCCACCGGAGGAAGGAAAAGCCTGAGGAGGCGAGGAAGAGCTCCTCACCGCTGTCGTCCTTGCAGGGGCGCGTGGGAAGCGTCGCCGCCCTGCTCTAGCAGCGGCGAGGCCGTGCGCGGGAAGGAGGGACGGTGGCGACGGCTAGGGTTTGCCGCTCGAGTGGGGCGGCGTGGGGGCTGAGAAGCGGCTCCAATACAACCTTTTCTAGGCTGCTATCACTGCTGAAGATTCAGACCTAGGCCAGAAATCTATACCGATGTTCTTTTCCGTCACCGATGTTGGCAACGTAAAGATCCTCTGCAGCTACTTCACCTACAGTTGTTAGATCGATCCTCTGCTATTATTTCACCTACAGTTGTTGGATCACTAACGTGTTGACCTAATCTAGACTGGGTCCACACATCAGTGACCCAACGCAGTTGATCAGATAAAGTAACTGCATCCCGATGTTCATCTACGAGTGTTTTTTTCGATGTTTATATACGTGAGTGTTGCATTTCGAAATTTCAAATACGTTAAAGAGGGGATGCAACCGGTGCACCAATTGAAGAGATGTCAGAGCAGAACTTTGTTTAGCTCGAACTAGTATCAAATGTTTTTTTTTACCGTCTAGCTATCTTTGTTCAGTAGAGCATTGTCAGCGACAACGTTCCATGAAACTTGTGCAACTGCAGTGCAAAGAGATACAGCCCTCGCATTCTCCGCGCGCTGTTCGCAAGGAATGCTCATGGGTCATTTACTTGTCTAGGCCCCGGCTACCGAATGTGCACAGATGGCTCCCAACTTCTGAGATCACATCCACCAGACCTCCGTATCCAGCAACAGCTGCTATCTGAACGCCGTGAACATATTGCATAGAACCAGAATTAGGGGAGGGCAGTGATCAAACAAAAAGAAACAGGGGAGAACACAGCCAAGAAATGAGCAGAGCAGCAAGATAGGCACATACCCCAGTTGAGTGGATGGAGACAGAAAACGCCGACTGAGGGGCACATTTTACTTGTGAAAGGACTGTCCCGTTTATTGTGAGACGGGAGAGCAGAGGTTCAGCGCCAACTGCTAAAATCTGAAGGAGAGCAAATGAAATGAAAATGAGGAAAGAAGGTCCAGCTAGTATGTTTTTTTATAATAACAAGGGTCGATTAATAATGGATGTTGTAAATCTCAAGTGAGCACACGAAAACCATGTTCTTGTTTTGAAGAATAGGGCTGTTCAGCTATATTACAACTTTAACCCTACTCCTTCCACTCCAAATTATAATATGTTTTGACTTGTCTAGATATATTTCTTTTACTATGTATCTAGACATAGTATATATCTGAGTGCATAAAAAAGTTATGTATCTAGAAATGTCAAAAGTCATAATTTGAAATGGAGATAGTACTATTCATATGAAAGATGAAAGGATCAGCTCTTGTTCCCATTGTGTTGGCTTAATCCAGCACAACAGCAAAAGCTTCAAAAGTTGGCAAGCTGCGTGTTAAATTGTACTATGAGTAACCTCTATCTTGTTTGCATTTTTTCCTGAAACATATAGCACTTTTTTGGGGTTAAGAACATGAGCTATTAATTTCCTGATCTGCACAGATTTATAAATTCATAAACCTAATTAGATTTGCTGTCAAATAGCTAATGGAAGCTTGAAAAGGACACTAAAGAATTATTATATCATGCACTGGTGGCAGCTATCAACATCCTAACCAAATGAGATCGTTGAAATGATCAAATATGTGGATCAGCAACTCGCTACAGCCATAAAGCTTGGTAACAAAAATGATGAAATGATCTATTTAAATATGTTTATTTTGGACACTAGTTTAGACAGGATGTAAATGGACTAATGGAGACAGAAATACAAGTACTCACATGATTCTTGTCAAACAATAAATCTTGAACAGGAGCATGACAGTCCAAATTAAAGATGCACTCATTTGAGAGAAGACTCCAAACTGATATACCGCTAGACGTGCCACAAGCCTGAAGATGGTATGAACGATAATTAAAAAACATATAAATGAACAGAATATAAGGAAAGCAAACTGATTGTAAGTAACAAGATACTTGATGTACATAAAGCATTTTGATAGTCTAAAGACATGAAGTTATACCAGCCAACTTTCACTTGGATCAATAGCAACACAGCTGACCCATGAGCTTTCAAATGCCTTGCTCTTTCCTGGCTGTATAACCCGAGTGCACTTCCCACTTCTGCAATCTGCAATGTCCAAAAACAGCAAGAGAAGGCATGGCCACAAAAATTCAGGCACTTGTAGCCTTTAAATGGCAACAAATAGTCTAAATCTTAAAATAAATTGGGCCAACAAGATCTTATTTGCAGGAAAGAAAAAAATAAAACTAACAAATAATCAGTAGATCAGAGGCTGCTAGAGCATGTTCATGCTTTTCTTTTAAGCATGTATAAACTTAACATTTTCCATTTGAATTTGCAAATCACTGATATAGAGTTCAGATAAAGGAAGAAAATCAAGCTACAATGCACAAGACAAACAGACGAGAAGGTATGTCTTCTCCCCCTATCCCAGCCCCTCCCCCCGACCCCAACCCCTCCCCTTCCTCCACCAGCCACCACAGCCCCTCGACGGCTGCTACTCCGGCGCCGGCGACCACACCTCTGCCCTGTTCTCTTGGCTTCTGCACCTCTCAGGTGGGGCGGTCCAAGTTCCAGCGATGGGATGACAACGCTTCGGGTTCCTCCTCTGGTGGTACGGTGCACTCCTATAAAGAGGCCCTCCTTTCCTCTTCTAGCGCCACCTCCCTGGAGTTGGACGTACACACTTCTACCATAGCAAGGCCGAAGCTCTGTGACAAGGAAAGGAGGTTGTGCCGGCGTGAAGACCTGGTGCCGGTCGACAAGGAGGATGGCTGGCAGGTGGTGAAGAGCAGAAAGCAGTCTCGTTGTGCTTCGGCGCGGAGAGGGACCAGTGTGAACCTCCGCGGGAGATGCTTCAACTGTCTCTCTCCAAACCATCTCGTGGCTTCGTGTCGGTGCCCCCCTCGCTGTTTTAGGTGTTTCAAGCTCGGACATCAAGCCTCTCGGTGCCCTGCCATTCAGGCCGGCCCTCTGCAACTGAAGACCCCAGGTCGCTTGCGTGACCGTCTGGAATTTGACAAGTCATACCCGGTGGGCAAGAGGTCAGTCTGGCATCGTTTAGAAGAGCCCAGCAAACGCCTCTCGGTGTTCAAGAGGCTATCTTCTCAGAAGGTCTCCCCCCCGCAGTGCAGAGCTGGGAGTGCTGCTCCTCCAAAGAAGAAGAAGTCAGTTTGGGTGCGTATCTCTCCCGCACCCCAAACATCCGACCAGAAGACTAATCAGCCATCTCCAATGTTGAACAACTGTGCCCCGGATGTTGATCAACGTTCCTTTCGCAACAAGAGGAAAAGAAGAAGGTCCAAGAGCAAAAAAGGAAAAGGTCCTGCTGAAGCTGCGGGTTCGGGTGTGTGTTCAGATTCCCCTCCCTCATCTCCTGAAGCTCATTTCTCCCAGTCGAGGATGGAATTCCATACCGCATCTCCCCCAACCGTTGAAGCTTCACGTGTTCTTACGTTCACTGATGAGATGGCAAGGGAAGAGATCAATCTACGAAAAGCCCTGTTCGTCACCATCGCAGGTACTAGACCTGTGGTACAGGGATCGGAGGTGTTGGATGAGGTGGCTCGCAGCTTTGGGGTATGTATTGATAACATGTCCATCCAACATTCCACACCAGAGGATTTTCTGCTTTTCCTGCCGGATGAGGACACTGCCTCCAGGATTTTCAATGGGGGCAGATTATTCACTGGACCTCGTTTCTGCTTAATGTTCAAAAGATGGTCTCGTTTCTCTCATGCTTCTATGTCTCGCATGTCTCACTTAGTGGATGTGCAGATTAGGGGAATCCCTGAACATGCATGGTCTTGCTCCACTGCGGAAGCTGTTCTTAACGACTCATGTCATATTGTTGAGATCCATTCTGATACCCTGATGAAAAAGAGTCTCTCATCCTTTACAGTGCGAGCATGGTGTTTTGATTTTAAAAAGTTACAACGGCAGATGACGCTACACATTATTGAGAGAGGGTTGCAGAGCAATGACAAGGGTTGTTTATCATACAAGATCAATATCAGCGCAACCATGGTCAATCCTGAGGACACGGATTTGGGGGGATTGCACTCCTCGCCCCCAGATGACGCTCATCAGCCAGAAGATTTTGAAGATCAGGATATTGGCAACAGTATGTTCCCTCGTCCTCCTCGTATGGGTGCCCCTTCTGCTGGTCGGCAGTCAGTCCATTCCAGGCTGGGACCACAGCCGCCACAAGGAAGTGGAGGGGTCTCGCGTGCCAACAGAGAGCTGAACACGCCTGCCACCACCAAGGATGCGGTTGATTTCCTGAAGCTGGGGCATTTAAATTCCTTGGACAATGGGAAGGATGCGGCTGGAGGAGATCTCTTGTGTATTCCCGAAGCAACAGTGCTGGACCCAAGGTCGGCTGATGAAGATATCCTGGCGCCGGAGCATTTAAGTATCTTGGACGACGGGGAACATGCGGCTGATTTCCTGAAGCTGGGGCATTTAAATTCCTTGGACAATGGGAAGGATGCGGCTGGAGGAAATCTCTTGTGTATTCCCGAGGCAACAGTTCTGGACCCAAGGTCGGCTGATGAAGATATCCTGGCGCCGGCGGCTGGACTTAACTGCCTGGGTATTCCCGAGGCATCAAGGCTGGACCCAAGGTGGAAGACAAACAGTACCCTAGGCATGGCCCCCACTGTCTTCATGAGTGAGGCACGCGGGTCGCTGAACCCTCCCAGGAATATTTCGCCCCAGTCCATGGTGACTGGGCCGCTGGAATTAATTGGGTTGGGATCGCCCCATGCGCCAACTCCTGTTCTCCCCCCGACTGGGCTCGTCCCTGGGTCGCCGGAGATGGTCAGTCCATCTGTGGTCTCGCCCCACATAATTGGGCCGCTGGAGACACACAATCTCAGATCAGTCTCGCCCCAGGGACTCGAGTTTGAAGGGGACGCCTCTGTTTTTGAGTCTGGGCCGCCTGAGACGGTTAGTGTGCATGCGATCTTGACCCTTACTGGGCAGGTCGAGACCAAGTGCGCAGTACCAGTCTCGCCCCAACTCCAGTTGAAGCAGAGTTCTTGTAAGCCACTGCTCAAGGTATACTCAAGAAGAAAATGTGGAACAACTCAGCTGATGGAAAGGACCACTGATCTTCAGGACAGTGAGGAACCCAGTCAAGGCATTTCGGATGGGATAATTAACTCGGCCACTGACATCTCAGAACAACTGACGATTCCATCATCATCCCTCATCAACATGATTAGCAGAAAGCCTTCACACCTCCTCCCTGCACCCGGGACTGGACTGAAGAGGCAAAAGGACCTAACTGTGACTATGCCTCGACGCAGTAGGCGTGTGGCTGGAATTGGCGTGGAGTTCTCCATGCAGGATTGGCGCAGCAAGGCATCCAAGAAAGCAATGAGGGCTTTACGTATTATCAATGAGTCTGATAAGATTACTTCTGATGCTATCATGGAGTATGCTTTACTTTTTAAACGCCCGCTTATCCAGTCTCATGTTGATGCCTTAGCTGCTCTGTTTGGGTGGTCTACACCTGAAGACTTAAGGTCTTAGGTCTGTCCAGTTGGCGTTTTCTGTTAATTTTCCAATGGATCCTTCCAAAATACTTTTCTGGAATGTGAGAGGACTTAACTCTTCGATCAGGCAAGATGCTGTGAGAATGCTGGTTGATTCTGCTAAAATTGATGTTGTATGCTGTCAAGAGACTAAAATGCAATCTATTTCTAGAAGAGATATACTATCCATGCTTGGTGTCGAATTCACAGAATTTGTGTTCCTGCCTTCGATAGGAAATAGTGGGGGCATACTAGTGGCTTGGAAGAGGAATATTGGTCATACTGGACTCCAGAGAATTGATAATCATTGTGTTTCAGTGCAGTTCTGTAGACAAGACGGCCAGCCATGGTGGTTAACATGTGTCTATGGGCCTCAGGGGAATTCTGAAAAAATTATTTTTCTACAGGAGCTGAGAGATACCCGAGCGGCTTGTGTTGGCCCTTGGGTGGTCGCAGGAGATTTTAATCTAATCTACAAGAACAGTGATAAGAACAACTCAACCTCAACAGGGACATGATGGGCCGGTTCAGATCGCTGATCAACGATCTAGCTCTTAAAGAAATTCAGCTACATGGCAGAAAGTTTACCTGGTCCAATCAACAGGATAACCCGGTGCTTGTGAAGTTGGATAGAGTACTCTGCTCGGCTGACTGGGAATCATACTTCCCAAATGTGCTTCTGCTCAGTTCATCCTCTCAAGATTCAGATCATTGCCCGCTGCTTCTTGGTCTAAAAGACAATATTGTTGGCAAGAGAAGGTTCCATTTTGAGTCCTTTTGGACCAAAATGGAGGGATTTCAGGACGTGGTGCTGGAGGCTTGGAATTCTGTACAGCCGGTCAGCTGTCCCTTCATCACCCTGGATAGGAAACTCAAGGTGACAGCCATGAGGTTACGCAGCTGGAGTGATAAGCAGGTAGGACATATTGTTTCGCAGCTTTGTCTGGCAAAGGAGTTGCTGCATAAACTCGAAATCGCTCAAGATCACAGGGCCCTATCTCCGGCTGAATGCTGGCTTAAAAATAGACTCAAGAAACAGTCCCTGCTGCTGGCCTCCTTCAAGCGTACCATGGCAAGATTAAGATCAAGAATATCCAGGATTAAGGAGGGGGATGCAAACACCAAGTTTTTTCATATGCATGCTAGATATCGGAAAAGGAAAAATCTGGTGACCTTGCTGAAAGACGGTGATAATATTATTACTAGCCATGCTGCCAAAGCAGATTTAGTGGATCAGTTTTATTCCAACCTTATTGGTCAGTCGGTCTCCAGGGAGAATACCATTGATTTAGCTGCTCTCGGCCTCCCAGCTCATAACCTCTCCATCTTGGACGCCCCTTTCACTGAGCAGGAGGTTCTAGCAACTGTCTTGAACCTACCTGCTGACAAGGCCCCTGGCCCAGATGGTTTTACTGGGAGGTTTTATAAGGTTTGTTGGAACATCATCAAAGTGGACGTACTCAATGCAGTTTCAGCAATTTGGTGTAGGAACTTCAATAACTTGGATAAAGTTAATTCTGCATATATTACTATGATCCCAAAGTTTGATGGGGCTGATCAGGTGAAGGATTTCAGACCGATTAGTCTTGTGCACAGCTTTGCAAAATTGGTAACCAAGATCCTGGCCAATAGGCTTGCTGGTCATCTGCATGAGCTTGTCTCCCCAAATCAGAGTGCCTTCATCAAAAGCAGATTTATACAGGACAATTTTATATTAGTGCAGCAAACTTCAAGATTTTTACATCAGCAAAATATGGCATGTCTTCTTTTTAAGCTCGACATCACAAAAGCCTTTGACTCGGTTTCATGGCCTTTTCTGATTGAGGTGCTGCAGGCTTTGGGTTTTGGCCAAATCTGGAGAAATATAATTTGTGGGTTACTTGGTTCCTCAACTACTCAAGTGCTGCTCAATGGGTGCCCTGGCAATAAAATCCAACATAGAAGGGGGCTCAGGCAAGGGGATCCCCTCTCCCCCATGTTATTTATTTTAGTCATGGATGTCCTTTGCCTTCTATTTGCCAAAGCTGAAGAGACAGGGTTGCTGCAACAATTGTCCAACAGAAAGAAACTTCATAGAATTTCTATTTATGCTGACGATGTGGCCCTCTTCCTGCTCCCAACTCAGAATGACATTTCCACTACTCTGGACATTCTCAACATCTTTGGGAATGCCTCAGGTCTACACAACAATGTGCAGAAATCCAGTATTTATCCTATCAGATGTTCGGAGCAGACCATCCTGGAGGTTCAAAGCTTGTTACCTTGTGGGGTGGAGTCCCTACCTTGCAAATACTTGGGTCTCCCTCTTTCTCTACACAAACTAACCAAACAGCAGCTCCTGCCCTTTATTGAGAAAATTGCAGATCTTCTCCCAAGCTGGAAGGCAGAGTTGTTGAACAAAGCTGGCAGAAGAATTCTAGTGCAGCATGTCCTAACTAGTATGACAATCTATACTGCAATGGCTATTGATTTTCCTAAGTGGGCTTTGGATGCAATTGATAAAATTAGAAGGGGATTCTTATGGAGAGGCAGAAAGGATGCTAAAGGAGGTCACTGTATGGTAGCCTGGGAAAAGGTTTGTAGGCCTCTACATATGGGAGGCCTCGGGATTTCTAACCTGACTAAGCTTTGTTGGGCTCTCAGAATGAGGTGGTTGTGGCTGCAAAAAACTGATTCTTCGAGGCCATGGGTGGACCTACCCATTCAGGTCCCAAGTATTGCCAGGTCCTTCTTCTCTGCAGTGTTGATGTCAGAGGTTGGCAATGGTGCGAATACTCTTTTTTGGGTGGATAAATGGATTAATGGGAAAAAGGTAGCTGATATTGCACCAAGACTGTTCTGCACCATATCAAAAAGAATTGCCAATAAAAGAACAGTGCAAGAGGCAATGGACAATAGGAGATGGATTAGTGATATTAGGGGCGCTCTCTCAGCAGGGGCCTTGATTGATTTTCTGCATCTCTGGGAAGCTTTAACGGATTTTCAGCTACATCCTGATATTGAAGACAGACACATTTTTTCCATAGCGCCAGATGGTAACTACTCAGCAAAAGTTGCTTATGAAGGGCTCTTCCAGGGATCGTGCTCCTTTCTTCACCACAAAAGAATCTGGAAATCCTGGATGCCACCCAAGTGCCATTTCTTCCTGTGGCTGGTGGCACATGATAAATGCTGGACTGCTGATAGGCTGCAGAAAAGAGGCATGAACCATCCGGCTAGGTGCCCTCTTTGTGATCAAGAACCTGAAAGCATTGATCACCTGCTGGTTTCCTGTGTGTTCTCAAGAGTTTTCTGGTATAGGCTTTTGAGAAAGTTTGGGTTACACAGCTTATCCCCTCAGCAAGTGGAGCCTTCCTTCCTTGGTTGGTGGGAGAATTCCTCGGCTCAGGTCCTCAACATGGGAAAGAAAGGACTGGACTCCCTTGTTGCTTTAGGGGCCTGGATGATTTGGAATCATAGAAACAAGGTGGTGTTCGATGGAAGGACCCCCTCTATCTCCTTCCTTCTTCAAGCTGCTGAGGATGAACAGGAGACGTGGCGGCTGGCTGGTGCCAAGGGGCTTTCCTTTTTGGCCAGCCAAACTACCTAGCTCCTAGGGCTGTAGTGTTTTTTGTCCAGTTTTATGGATAGCTTTGTGTATGCTTGTTTCTGGCCTCCATAAGGAGTGCTTGTACCTGGGTCCTTATGGCCCTTTATTTTCCCTCTACTTTAATATATGGGTGCGCAGTCCTCCTGCGCTCTTTCGAGAAAAAAAAAATACAATGCACAAGACAGGAAAGGATGATGGTTTGAAACCCGCACCCCAGATACGAGCTGTCCCATCCTCTGATCCTGTTACAACCTGATCAAAAAATAAGTCAGTTAGTAACATATCACATATTGTACATATTATAGACAAGATGAACATCAAATAATGGAAAGCCAAGATAATCAAATAACCTGGCGGTTTGACTCACGAACTGCAATGCTGTGCAAATAATCAGCATGCCCCTTGAATGTGATTTTACATTTACTGGTCTCCTGAGAGAAGCAGTCATGATTAGCATTAGTTTCAGATACCTTCTCAAGCACAGAGCATTGATATTATCCAAGCTTGTAATGCTAAAGACTCTAAAGCAGAACTGCAGTTCCTTCTATGTGTGTTCAATTTACCTTAAGAAAATACATACCACATCCCAGCAGTAAGCACATGCATCACCCGCTGCTGCCAAAATGGATCCATCCTGTTTGGAAGAATGATGATAACAGAAAATAAGATTTGTTGAACCAAGCAATATGCATGAGGAACGAAAATTTGGGACAGTCACACTTCCTGGAGGATATAAAAACATGAAAAGTTCCAGTTGTTAACCTGTTTATTAATTGCAATGGCATTGTTTTCAGGTACTGGAGATCGAGCACCCCAAGGACCCCTACAAAATTGCCAGCAGCAACAATGTTATTAAAGCTACGTTTAAACTATGTTTAAACGTCAAAACGCTAATTAGAGCTTGAAACCACGTTTTGTCGTTCTAAACTGTAAAACGCAGTGTTTTATGTGTTTTAGACCATTAGCTACTTTTGGGCCCAGTCTGTTAGTTAGGGTCCAATCTGGCTCATGGGTGAAGTTTTGATAAGCCACTAGCCTCTCTATTTTGGTATTTAACTTCATGTTATTGTCTGAAATTATGATATATTGGTATTTTTCCTATGTTGTTCAAAACTAAGTTTAAACTTTGTTTAAAAGTCAAAACTTCACCCATGAGCGTTTTATCGTTTTAATAACCTTGAGCAGCAACAATGCAAACAGGGTAAATTGGGGGGGGGGGGTGGGGGGGGCAGCTGCTGGAATAAACGGTGTAAACTGGAAGGTCTGAGATTGCAGTTTTATCACAGAATCCTTACTCGTGCTGAGGGTTGACCAAGTCAAGTGCTGGTTCCAGATGATCCCCTGTGAACAAAGGCAACAGAAAAATTGGTAAAAGCAATAACAATGACCAAAATGTAGAAGATGCACTAGGCAATTTTCGGCGCATTTCCACACAGATACTCGTTTGTTCTCCCTTTTCTCCTTTATAGGAAAAACAACATATGCTCGTTCCTTCCACCTTTTCTCATGTACGAAAAACAACAGATGCCTTGTTTCACTTTTTATCAATACAACTATACTGGTTATTAAAAAAACTGAAATAATATTAACTTGGCCTTCAAGGCGCAACACACAGAAAAACTACAAAAGATATTGATGCATCTTCATAGATAAAATAAGTAGCAACTATGAAACATTTTCACATGAATCATGCCTTGCACTGGCAAGATTCTAGATTTGTATCTATGCCAGTGCAGGGCATGATTCATGATTTCTCCTGCATCAAACCTACACCATTGTAAAAAATGTGCATATTTTTTCGGTGCACCTGTGCTAGATGCATCGCAATGCCCTAGTGGCCTGGTAAAGCATATGACCATTTATGAAAGAAACCACGTCAAAAAAGAATGGAAGTTCGAATGCAGCACCTTGCAGGGAGAGCGGGACAAGGCAGCTCTGCATCTCGTGCCACCTCCAACCCTTGATGCGGCCATCGTCCCCGCAGCTGCCACAAGGAAGTAAGCAGCCAAAGAACCGCACAACCATTAACCCATCACCGTCTCCAACCAAATGAAGCACATTGCCATGGGTAATATTGTCAAGAAGCATAAGAGCCTGTTTGGAAACTTTGGATACAAGGGCTAGTTGCTAGTGCTAAAGAATTAGCCAAAATTAGCTCTAGCGCATCCACCGAACAGGAGGGCAAATTGGTGGATTATTTTTTTAGCCAGGTCTTCAACTAGTTGGAGAAGTCAATAAGGATAAGAGCCTGTTTGGATACAAGGGCTAGTTGCTAGCGCTAAAGAAATAGCCAAAATTAGCTTTAGCGCATCCACCGAACAGGAGGGCAAATTGGTGGGTTAATTTTTTTAGCCAAGTCTTCAACTAGTTGGTAGCCAACTAGCTAGCTAACCACAGCTAATTTAAGCGAATTTTTAGCCTCAACTAGTAACTAGCCATGTGTATGAAACATGCCAAGTCAAACATTCTGTCAGTCACCTGAAGAGCAGCGGCTGCTGTTGATCGGGGTAAAACCTGACGTCGTAGGCAGGTCCGCTGTGCGCTTGCACGATGCAGACAGGATCTACCAGAGTGGCGGCGGTCTCCACCTGAGAACCAGACCAAGAAAAACTCACTCTACGCCTCTCTGGGCGTGCGTCACCAAAAAATCAGTTCTGGCCAAAGGGTACGAACCTGGGAGGTAGCGGAACATGCGGAGATGCAGGATGAAAGGGAGAAGGAAGCGAGGGAGCCGTCGCTGGAGGCGGCGGCGAGTAGGATGTCGGTATCCGGGTCGTCGCTGTGGTCAAAGAAGACGGCACGGAAGAGGGTGCGGGACGAGAGGTCGCGGGCACGGAGGATGCCGCGGCGGTACGATGACTCGTCCCACCGGCGCGCGTCCATCGATGCCGGATGGGACTGCGCCGCCGCCGTCGCCATGGCTGTCCTACTCTGCGCTGATGCGCTCTGCGCTTTTGCTTCGGGGAGCGAAGGGATCAGGGAAGACGGGGACAATTCCGAGTTCCCGACAGAAAAGTGAAAGCGACAGCGGGTTGGGCTGGGCTTCTTTCAACTAGAATTCCGCCGGCTTCTGGCCCATCTTTAAACTTTTCCATCAAAATGCTTTAAGCCTTTGTGGCACGCTCCCTTATGATTTTAAACAAATAAATTTATAAGAAAAAATATTTATATGGTTTTCTTGAGAACATCTCCCTTAGGAGTTATGCAATTTTTTAAAAATAAAATCTAGTCTAATTCACACAAAAATATGGTTTTGCTCGACAAAAATATGAAACAATTTTGAATTCTTTTTCTAGAATCTTTTGTGGAGTTATTTGAATCTTCTATGGATACATTATGGTGACATGGATTTTGTATAAGGCAAGGGCAAAGTGACTTCGACAATGTTATGAGTGTTATGTAATGACCTCATATGCAGTGCTTAGTTGATGAGCTAGTTAAGATATTTGTTATTGGTGACTTGTTGAAGCTTTTGTAAAAAAACGCAACTGGGCAACACAATTAAAGTAAAGTCTCTCTCTTTTTTATCTTTGATGGGTTCTAATGTACCATTAAATAACGTAGACGAAGCATGTATTCAATTTACAAGGGTCTACATTTTTCCTTTCTCCTTTATTGGATTAAACAAAGATGAGGAATACATAGCAGTTATGAAACCTTTGGAAGGTATTGAAGGTTTCTTAAACTGATTTAAGTGCTTGAAGATGACATACCTTCTAATACTCTTTGTGCACGAAGGTGCTACAGGCTTAGACATACAAGTGACCAACCCTTGTAACAGTGGCATTGTACACTTATTTATAAGATCAAGATTACACACATTCCAACTCAGAAAAAGAATGTCCACTCCTCTATATGAAGACTATGTACAACTAGAGACTAACATTATGTCTTTTTTAGGGAAGAAGTGTTGTATACACCTTTTCTTCCTCCTTCGATAACGTACTAAGGTAGTTCAATCCTATTAAAGTTTCATTTCTTCCTTCTCCTTTGGCTTGTCGTTTCTTGATGGAGAGCCGACCTAAGCCTCCGATTTAGACACATGGTTCGGAGGTAGCCAATTGAAAATAGACTAAAGCAACAATTTTCATCAAATATAGATATTCGACCAAAAGCTCTCCTCAACACTTCTCTAATCGTTGAGGTCACCCTTCTATATGAAGTCTAGTTCCTCCAAGTCAATTATAAGTATTATAGATAGAAGAATAACTACTATAAAATAAACATCATAATGAACCCATAAAATACCCAAATAACTTCAAACTGGATCTAATAATAGAGCATGTTTTAGTTAAATATAAATGTAGTTTTTTCTAATGATTTTTAAGGTTAAATTGGATTTGAGATTATTTATTTGTTAATTTTCTTTTCATGGACATCTTTTCCAAAAAATGACATTTGAACCTTGAGCTATGAGCATGTTCCGATTTATCACTAGGGTGATACCCATAGGCATTGTTTCCAATGGTTGTAGATACCAAATTAACATGTAGGTGTGAGTACATATATGAGGTTATACAAACGCATATGGATCATATGTCGATTCAGCTGGTGCTTCAAATATATAGTACAATGCTCGTGCGTTGTGACGACACACAAATTATTCGATAAAATGTTAGTGCACAACGATTACATGAAAACAAACAATACATATATTATAATTGATATCAATATCGCACATATTCTTATGCGACATGAATTGACAATTTCCAACCGAACCCTAGACACTTATACATGTTGCCCGCTAGAAATTCCTCAAACTACTAAACTAAGTAGGCAGTCCGAGATAACCATGGTGGAATAAGAGGCAAGTGATTTCGGGCCAATAAATTTGCACTATCGACCAACCCATGAATTCTAGAATATAAAAATATTACTCATTGTTACATCAACCGATAGGAATGAGAATACATCAGCTGATAGAAATGAAAATAAACATGCATATTGTATCGAGAACCTTATATACACAGGCCCAAACCATGGCAGGCTAATTCATTATTTTGTACACTTGCACACATTATATGGGAGTGAATTAAATTATCCTCACACACACTTACCTGTGTTCTTCCCAAATTTTCCACTTCTTATCATCCACTAAATCTAAGAACACTCGAACTTCTAAATTGTTTTCTTCCTAAATTGCAAACAAAACATTCCACATCATTGGTTATAATCACATGTATCAAATGCAGTTGCTAAAAAAGGAGTGACATGCATTAAAATAGTCTATAGAACACAAATGAAGTTATCTATGACAAGTGAGGAGGCTGTAAGTATAGCCTAATGTCCTAGCCAACATTTTTAAGTCTCCATTTCCAAGTTATAAGATATTTTGGTTTTTTTCTAGCCACATAGCTTGTGCTATGTATTTTGATAAAATATTGGTCATGGCAAGGGAACTGCTCTTCCATCATCTTAGGGTTTGTTTGTTTTTCAGCTTTTTTGCTGATTCTAGCTGTCACAAGCTGTCGCGGACTACCAAACGCTCAGCTTCTCAGTTCGCTTCTATGAGGATCGCTTTGATGAAAGTTGTTCAAAATTAACGTGAACACACAATCGGTCGAGTCGTCGCGACAGGAGGAATCCATCACTTCCTAGATCCTAAACCCCATGGACCCCTTCATTTTCCTTCGCATGTAATCCACATAATACTCAAATTCTCCTCACATCCATATTATCCCTACAATCAAATTCTCGTAAAAGCTCGTCAGAAAAAAACTGAAACAAACAGACCTTTAAGTAGTTCCACACTGGTTGCTATGTTCACCTCTCATTGCATGTGTAGTGCAAAAAATGATTAAATTCTAGGTTGGACTTATGTGACATAATAGAAAACTGTCTTTTCTAGATTTGAAAGACAAACACCTTTTATCTTTTCAGAAGACAAGGCACAATTGCTTATCTCTTCTTAACACGGTTCCTCCTAGGTGGTTTAGGATTACATTTAAGAAATAGGGTAAAAACCAGTATGCCCATAATTTAGGATTTTCGTATCAAAAAATTCCTGAAGGATATGATGCCTACTAAAAGTAGTCTAGAGGGGGTGAATAGGCTAAACCTGAAAATTATCACCAGAACCTTCGAGATAATGTTAAATCTACAGTTCAACTGGTGCAGGCCAGTTCAACTGTAATAAAGGCAAGTTGAACTACTCTGAACCAGTTCAACTGCTAGAATAAATCTAGACTATGAACTGTGCAGAAAATAGAAGATGGATCTCTTATAGTGGAAAACGCGAGAGATAAGCTAAGCGTGGATGGTGAAAATACGAGAGTTAATTCACCACAAGATCCACACGGCGAGTAAACCTATATGATGTCTATCTTGCCAAATAAAATCACAATCATAGATCGAGCAAGAACACAAGACACAAGATTTATCCTGAGGTTCGGCCACACCACAAAGGTGTCCTACTCCCCGTTGAGGAGCCCACAAAGGGCAGGGTCTTTTTCAATCCTAATCCTCCACAACCCGACCACCAAGGTCAAGCGATTCTTTTTCTCAAACTTGCTCACAAGAGAGGAGAATACAAACTTCTTGGGGTCGTCCACAAATTTGGAGACTCCCAAGCAACCTCAATTCATCTTAAAACCCTAGGGTTTCAAGAACACAAAATCGCACAAGAGGTGTTTGCAACAAGCTCAAGAGATTAGAGTGAGACGGGAGAGGAAAACCAAATCTGTGAGCACAAGCACAAACCTCACACCAAAGGGCTCCTTCAATCGAGTTGAATCGAGAGCAATTTTGGGTGAGAGGAAGAAGTGTGCCTTTGTCTCAAATTAGGTGTGCAATGAATGTGTGTGTGACCAGTAGTTATGAAGAGATAGGTGTGGGGGCTATATATAGGCTCTCTTCAAAAGTAGTTGTCTGACTTGATTTTTCAAGGGGAGACCGGTTGAACCGCCCTAGGGGGCAGTTGAACTGCCCCTAGTCTGACTGTTAGCCTTTCTGCCAGTCAGACTGGCAGACTGCTGGACAATCTGGTCAAATAGGCTGAGATCGGTTGAACCAGCCCTAGGGGGCGGTTCAACTGCCCCTATCTAACATGTCAGAATGTCTGCCGGTCTGACTGGCAGACCGCTGGACAGTCTGAGCAGATGTCCCACAGACCAGTTGAACTGCCCATGGGGACCAGTTCAACTGGTATTGACCAGAAAGTTTAGGAGAGAAAACTCCAGTTCAACTGGCCTGGAGGCAAGTTCAACTAGTATATGGTCAGAGAGGTTCACAGTTGAAGTTCAACTCAGCTGAAAAAGCTCAACTGCAGTTGAAGAAGTTCAACTCAGCTGAAAAAGCTCAACTCAGCTGAAGAAGTTCAATTCAGCTAGAAAAACTCAACTGCAGCTGAAGAAGTTCAACTCACCTGAAAAAGCTCAACTGTAACTGAAGAAGTTCAACTCAGCTGAAAAAGCTCAACTCAACTGAAGAAGTTCAACTCAGCTGAAAAAGCTCAACTGCAGCTGAAGAAGATCAACTCAGCTTAAAAAGCTCAACTGCTTTTCAACAGGAACACTCTGTTTCTCAAACCTAACAATAGTACACATAGTGTCCAATGGATTTTGGTTTTCGAAATAGCTTTTCAATTTTGAGGCTTGAGCTAGTGCAAACACCATTTCCTGTGTGAAAGCTACTAAGCAAGAATTAGATCTTGCGATTCAAGATATACATAAAATTTTATACGTCCGCTGCATGGAGTCTTTTCAAGGCACCACTGATGTGTTTGCTTTGTCCTTGAAACTTCCCATTTGAATTCACAATAAAGGTTGTAACTTGTTGGGGACTTGTTCTCGAATGCTATGAGTTAAGAACAAGGCAACACAAAGAATGTTAAACGTTAAAGTCCTTCGTCCTTCGAAGCATTATTTCCCTTGGGATACAATGATCTTCGGACGAAGGTTATGAAGGACATACCTTCATCAATTCAACATATGATAATGAAGAAAGAATCATATACAACATAAAAGATAATATAAGCAGTCATGTATTATTATCAGCTCATTTCTATTTTATTACTATGGAAAAATAGAAATGATATCAAATTACAAGTGTACCTTCGCCTTGAAAGAAGGTAAAAGTACAAGCATGACGCAAAAGCAAATGCCAAGTCAGCGTGAACAGTACGGGAGCACTGTTCATCTACTTATAGGCACGGGACGCAGCCCATGTAAAATTACACCCATGCCCTTTACATTTGCTAATAACTCTATAGTAATCCATCGAGGTCTAAATAGCCTTTTCCCCTTTAAGTCGGTTTCCTTTTCTGCTATCACGCCGAAGCTCCCCTGCGCATAGCTTCGGCTCTGCGCCATCCTTCGTATTCTTTGTGCTTCTTAACACTGTGGTTTTGACCCAAGTCCGAAGATACCTGTTCATGTATTATACTCCAGAAACATTGTTAAATCATGTTTTTGAGGACCTTCGGAAGCCGAAGGCCCTCAACAGTAGCCCCTCGCAATATTAATTTGTTAGAATGATAAATTCAGATTGTGATATGGACGAAGACCCTAAGCCGAAGGTCCGAAAAAACACCTTCCCTTTGCTAGAATAGCAACAGTCAATGACAAGCAGGGCCCTCCAACTTGCAACGCACTAGGCGTATAAATAAGAGCACACCACGAGCTCATTTGGCATGCTTTTTGCCATCTGCTCTGCTTGCTCAATTTTTAGCTCTTGCCTACAAACGCTTGCCTGGATTTTTTAGATTTTCTAAGCTTCGGCCTTAAGAGCACATTTTCAGCATTTTCGAAGAGATGTCTCAAGATAAGAAAGTTGTTGCTGAAACGAAGCTGAGTCTTTCTGAGGAGAAGAATCTTGGCTTTATTGAATCAATAGCAAAGACAAATAAAGAGAAGATTACTAGAGAAATTTTAGAAGGCTTATCTGAAGACATCGGTGATAGTGACAGTTATGATGTGGAAAGTGGTGGCGAAGACTCCGAAGATCGACCCTGGCGACCAAGTCATACAGTTTTCAGAAAATCAAGTATTAAACAGAGTCATCTTGATAATATGAGGGGAAGATATTTACGAGATATGTCTGTTGTGAGGGCAGATGATGGAGACAGGACTGTTCCTACTCCCGAAGTGAATGAAGTTGTGATCTTCCGAAGCCTTTTTAAAGCTGGGCTTCGGTTCCCCTTAAGCAATTTTGTGGTTGAAGTTTTAAAGATATATTAGGTCTACCTTCATCAAATTACCCCCGAAGCAATCATAAGAATGGGAATCTTCGTCTGGGCCGTGAGGAGCCAGGGCTTGGAGCCAAATGCAAAAAGTTTCTGCAGTATGCACGAACTGCTATATGAGACGAAGCCCTGGGGTAAAGAGCAGTATCATAACAATTTTGGCTGCTACAGCTTCATTGCCTGTTCTGGCTCAAGCTCCCCAGTGTCGACTTTTTGGAAGAGATGGCCCGGAGACTGGATGAAAGAATGGTTCTATGTGCAAAATGATTTAAAGGCATGAGAAGACATTAAAGAGATAATTATGCGCCCTATCTGGCAGCGCTTCGGCCTTCGGAAGCCAAAGGTAGAGATTGATGAGGCAGCCGAAGGATGCCGAAGAGCCTTCAGCACAGTTTGCTCTTTCATCGGGACAAGGGATCTAATCCAGGAGCATATAGCTTTTAGAGTATGGCCAATTGTAGAAAAGTGGGAAATGCCGAAAGAGACTGTCACTAAGACTGGCGAAGGAGAGCTAGTTCGGTTAAAATACACCTTCAGATATGAAGGTAAATTTGTTGAGCCGGATGATGACTGGTTAAAATGTATCGAAGGTACAAATGATGAACTGGTTGGGTCGTACTCCAGAGCAGAAGATAACGCATTATCTGCGGCCTTCGGGAACCGAAAAAATTAGAGGCTAAATAGAGTTTTTGATGCTATAGGATTTATGTACCCTGACTACCGGTACCCACTACGAGGTCAGAAAAGAAAAGGTGCGGCTCCTGTGAGAGATGTTGCTTCAGCTGCCTCTAGCGAGCCTAGGCCGAAGAGGAAAAAAGTGAAGGTTCTTACTCACCGACCACGCTACATTGAAACGGCCACGGTGCCCGAATTTGGTGGTGAAACCTCTTCGGCTACTGAAGCCAAAAAACCTGCGCTTACACAGAGGATTGAAGAGTCGGCTGCAATGCCGAAGGCATCCTTGGTCAAATTAGCTGAGCCGAAGGCCGATAAAATTGAAGAAATAGTGGTCGAAATAACAAAGACGTTAGAGGTTACAAGCCCTTCGGCAGAAGTGACAGTGTCGAAGGCACAAAAAGATCTTATAGGGACCCCAAAAAGGAAAAGGATGGTCAATGTATTAGATGTACTGGAGACGATAAAGAGTTCAAGCTCTACTCCAGGAAAGACTGCCGAAGCTCCAAAAACGCAGGCTGAGACAAAACTAACTGAAGCCGAAGCTGCAAAGAGCCAGGCCGAGACTGTAGCTGGGCCTTCAAAGCCTGCCAAGGAGAAATCCTTGGAAACCAGAGAAGAAGAAATGGAAAAAGAGGCTGCAAAACAAATTCTGCCCGAAAGAACTGTCTCTTCAACTCCCGAAGCATCTTCCGAAGTACCTGATTATATTGTACGACATGCTTCGGGAAAAAGGTTATCTGAAGAGGAAAAGCGAGAAGCTCAATATTATGCCCAGAAATTAAAATATCCAAAGGGGGCATTAATATTCAATGGCAGCGGAGAAGAAGATTTCTTGTATTGTCTCCCAGACAGCAAGGAAATTTCTGTCTGCCGGGAGATGGGCAAAAGCTTCGGATTCCCGACGTTAGAAGATGGGCTTTCGGTGCTATCGAAAGATGAACTGGCGGACAGCTTAGCATTTAATAGCTTAAAGGTACGTGAATGAGTTTTTTGTACTTAAAAACAAAGGATTTTTTTATTTGCTTATACTTAATACCGCACTCCTTTCGCAGGGTCTCATTCTTAGTAACGCCCTCATGGCACAGAAAAGTGCTGAAAACGAAGGATGCACTATTGCTTTGAACAACCTTCGTTTCAAAGTAATTGAACTAACGAACGAAGGTCTTGAAAAAGATAAAATATTGAACTCATTGGTGAACAAGATAAAAGAAGACGAAGCTACTTCAAAAGCCCAAGCTGAAGCCCAGAAATGTGAAATTGAAGATCTTCGGAAACAGCTGGCAGAAGCAAAATTAAAATGTGCAATTGCTGAAGCTGACCGAGACGCCAGTGATTACTGGAAAAATTATTGGGAGAAAACAGCTGTAGAACTTCGGTCTTCAAAAGAAAGATGTTATGAAAAATCCATAGAATGTGTGGGAAAAATAAAGACTAGCTTCGCCAACGTTGGCGCATACTCCAGCGAGGACAACTTCGTAAGAGGCGATCCTGAGGGCCCAATTGAATGAATCAGCAGCGAAGCCAATGCTTTCGAGTAAATTTTAAATGGCCGTGGAGACGTCTGCGCCTTCTCTGGCGCGAGGGGAGTTGCAGCTATCTTGGAGAAGATAGGTTGCGAACATGTAAAATCTTTGGCGCAAAACGAAGCTGCCTTATCTATTGAAGATACAAAAGACCCCACGACTGAAGCAAGCTTAGTTGGTGGAAAGTTTTTCACCGACATCTGGGAAAATGGCGGCCAAGGGATGGCCCACGAAATTATAAAGAAAAGTGAAAAAGATACTCACGATGCTAGAGAAGCAACAAAGGCAGCTGAAAAGACTGCAGAACTTGAAAGGCGGATAGGTATTGCCTAATTGCTTTTGTCTTTATGTTTTATTTTTGTGACTTCGGACTTATTTATGTTTTATATCGTAGCCGAACTATCTCCTCCCCCGGAGCCCTTCGAGTCACTGGCCGACCCCGAGGCAAAAAAGGAAGGTGAAATTACTAAGATGGCCGAAGCTATTATGGACGAAGCTGTTACTCGACTACTAAACGAAGCTGCAGAAGCAGTTTTAAAAGAAGAATAGCTATTATTGTAAAAACATTTGGAATAATAATGTAATATTTGCTGAACAAAGTGTGTAATATTTTGTAGTTTTGAATGTAATATATAAGCTGTTTGTAATTCAATTCTTTACGATGCATGAAACTTTATGTTCATACCGTTTTTTAGCCTTCGGCGAAAAAACACCTTCCCTTCTTTTCATGCTTTGTGAAGAATATCCATATTTCGTAAAAACATTATGCTTCGTAGGCAATAGACCTCCTTTGATATTAGAGTTGATGAAGCTGTACTTCTTCAAAACTTATTTAGTGCCTTGGCACAACTTCTTCGAAACAATTTCCGAAGATCAACATTGTATCCTCTTCTTGTGCCATTGATGCAATATGATGTATGATGTCATGTTATGCGAATGATGTGATGATGTTATGCTATGCAAAATGATATTTGTGCCGAAGATACACACACATTCCCACAATAGAACACACAATCTCTTTGTCGTTTATTTTTCGGCTTCACCGCTTATTTTTTGGTGTATCAGCGTTGACTTTTCGCTGTAAGTTCTGCATTCCCTTAGGAACGTCTTTTAACTTCTTCGCCTTCTATTTTGGCGGTATTCGCGTTGACTTTTCGCGCTTCGCCTTATATTTCGGTGGAATCAGCGTTGACTTTTTGCTGTAAGCTCTGCATTCCCTTTGGAACAACTTTTGAGCAGAAAACTTACGCTGCGCTCCCTTAGGAACGACTTTTTGTTGCTTCAGTAAAACTTACACTGCGTTTCTTAGAATGACTTTTTGTTGCTTTGGTAAAACTTGTGCTGCGTTCCTTAGAACGACTTTGAGCTTCACCGACTTTTTGAACTTCGTGAGTTTGTGAAGAAGGTATATTATGCTATGACAATAACGAAGCTATTACAATAAATTGAAAACAACAAAAAAACTAGGCGTTTAATGATTGTTCCTTATTAAAAAAGAAAATGATGACGAAATGCAAAAACTGTTTCAGAGGTAGGATATCTCTTAGTAGATGCGCTTCGATTCTGGCACAGTACTGTTGACTGTGTGAGCTTCGGACTCCTCCCTAAAGTCTCGGTGCTGGTGAGTGTGCTGGCTCCCTTCTGGCTGCTGGCCTCGGGGATATGTGGGTTGCGTTGGTGGTGGAGGTGGAGGCTGTTGCCAAGATGCCTGAGGTTGGCTTGCCGAAGCAACAGAAGCTGCAGGATGGTTACCCACATACTCTGGTATGTACGGTGAATGATACGAAGCAGTATGCATAACTTGCTTCGGCTGGTTCTGTTGGGCTGCAGCTTCTGCTATCTCCTTCTGTTTTTGGATAGTGACATGGCACATCCTTGTAGTATGGCCATTGTCCTCACCGCAGAATAGGCAATAAATCTTCCTGGGCTGATCCCCAAACCTTCCTCCGAAGCCCCTGGCGCCTCTGCCCCTTGGAGCTAGCGGCCGAAGGTAGCTTTGTTGCTGCCCCGAAGCCTATGAGGAACACTATGGCCTCTGTTGCTGGCTTCCTCTGTCGTCATTCTGGGTGGAGTGGATTGATCTGACATGCCTTGGATGAATCCTCCCTCCGAAGCCCCCGGACATCTCGGAGAATCTGTAAGCTTCCTCCCTTCTTTGACGAAAGTCGTTATCAGCGCGGATGTATTCATCCATCTTTTGAAGCAATTTCTCCAGGGTCTGAGGGGGCTTCCTGGCGAAGTATTGGGCCGTAGGTCCTGGCCGAAGCCCCTTGATCATGGCCTCAATGACAATTTCATTGGGCACTGTTAGCGCTTGTGCCCTCAGACGCAAGAACCTTCGGACATACGCCTGAAGGTATTCTTCGTGATCTTGCGTGCACTGGAACAAAGCTTGAGCAGTAACCGGCTTCATCTGAAACCCTTGGAAACTGGTGATCAGCATGTCCTTCAGCTTCTGCCATGATGTGATTATTTTTGGCCGAAGAGAGGAGTACCAAGTTTGTGCAACATTCTTGACTGCCATGACGAAAGATTTCGCCATGACTGCAGTATTGCCTCCATATGAAGATATGGTAGCTTCGTAGCTCATCAGAAACTGCTTCGGATCTGAGTGTCCGTCATACATGGGGAGTTGGGGTGGCTTGTAAGACGGGGGCCAAGGTGTAGCCTGCAGTTCTGCTGACAGAGGAGAAGCATCATCAAAAGCGAAATTTCCATGATGGAAATCCTCATACTAATCATCCTCGTTGAAGAAGCCCTCTTGGTGAAGCTCTCTGTGTTGGGGCCTTCAGTTTTGCTCATCTTGAGCAAGATGACGTACTTCTTCAGTGGCTTCGTCAATCTGCCTTTGTAGGTCAGCTAGCCGAGCCATTTTTCCTTCTTCTTTTGCACTTGCTGATGAAGCATCTCCATATTCCTGATCTCTTGGTCCAACTCATCCTCTTGGGGTGTTGGACTGGTGGCCTTCCTCTTCTGGCTTCGGGCCTCTCAAAGAGAAAGGGTCTCTTGGTTCGGGTCCAGCGGCTGAAGAGCGGCAGCCCCTGTCGCTGAAGCTTTCTTTGGCGGCATGACGAAGGTCGATGCTTGCCGAAGGTGGTCGAAAAGGGTTCACCAGAGGTGGGCGCCAATGTTGGGGACTTGTTCTCAAATGCTATGAGTTAAGAACAAGGCAACACAAAGAATGTTAAACGTTAAAGTCCTTCGTCCTTCGAAGCATTATTTCCCTTGGGATACAATGATCTTCGGACGAAGGTTATGAAGGACATACCTTCATCAATTCAACATATGATAATGAAGAAAGAATCATATACAACATAAAAGATAATATAAATAGTCATGTATTATTATCAGCTCATTTCTATTTTATTACTATGGAAAAATAGAAATGATATCAAATTACAAGTGTACCTTCGGCTTGAAAGAAGGTAAAAGTACAAGCGTGACGCAAAAGCAAATGCCAAGTCAGCGTGAACAGTACGGGAGCACTGTTCATCTATTTATAGGCACAGGACGCAGCCCATGTAAAATTACACCCATGCCCTTTACATTTGCTAATAACTCTATAGTAATCCATCGGGGTCTAAATAGCCTTTTCCCCTTTAAGTCGGTTTCCTTTTCTGTTATCACGCCGAAGCTCCCCTACGCATAGCTTCGGCTCTGCGCCATCCTTCGTATTCTTTGTGCTTCTTAACACTGTGGTTTTGGCCCAAGTCCGAAGATACCTGTTCATGTATTATACTCCAGAAACATTGTTAAATCATGTTTTTGAGGACCTTCGGAAGCCGAAGGCCCCCAACATAACTCCTTTAATTTCTGTAAATTCTGAGCATACACTAGGAGCAAACTTGTCAGTACCCTTATTTGTTTTGTCATTAAATCACCAAAACCCTCAGTTAGGGTTGATTGTACTTTCACCTACTTATTCAATAAATCTATTTTTTGACAAACAAAACATAGTCCAATTAGCAAATCTTATTCAACCAAATTTCAAGTAATCAATATGATCATCCTTTAATGCCACCAACTTTGACTTTCAAAAATATGGATGACTTTAAGTTTCCCATTCATGGTGAGAATGGTAACCTGTTTTGTTTAGAGTAAAATCAGTATTTCCTCAAGGCCTTAGTTATCAATATTATAAGTTCCGAACATAACATCATTATGGAAACCTCATGAACTGCTTTTGTCATATTGTCGGGTATAGTAATTAGGGGTACCCAAATTACTACCCTAAAACACGCTTAAACCCTAAAAACACCATCAAGGTACGGTCCCCGAGGTCGAAGGATCAAGAGCCACGTCTCGCCCGAGGTACCTCTTAGGGGTCTCCACAAACTCCGCCTCGCCTGAGCCTATTCTCGGACGGGGTGTGTTCTCAGAAGAATCTTCGTCCTGAACGAGACCCCTAGAACGACGGTTTCTGCCTTGCCCGAGCTCACCTCGGGCAAGGGAGACAAACCCAAGGCAAGACTTATTCGAAGTCCGCCGGGGGACATCCACATTCATTGCGTATACCTAAATGCTTAGGCCTACAGGTGTACAGGGACAACAAGACCGCGGTCTTGTCAAAGATTCACCAACTATGATTACACGTGCGACTAGCCGACTACTGTTCATGCACGCCGTCTGCCCACTCCCGATGTGACGTATAATGCGACAGGAGCACAGCCTAGCCCTCGGGCGCAAACTCCGTCTCGCCCGAAGCATAACTCATCCTCGAGACAAAGCTCCGCCTCCCCCCCCCCCCGATCTCGGCTGCCTGCTCCTGTGCGAATCCCGCAGGGGGGCACTCCTTCAAATATGGTGCACATCTTCGAATCTCAGAACGGGTTTGGTTGCGACCTCGGGTGGACTTTTGCCTCGCCTGAGTCTGGCTCTAACCTCGATATCCACAACGAAGGACGTCCGACATCATCAGACAGTGCAGGGCTGATGCACTACTTAGAGAAGTTTTTCCCATACTTAGCATTGTGTCAACCACTACAGTATGGCAACCTCCCGCCAGGGGGGGCTCGGATATGTGACCAAGCCATCGGGCTTAGCCTCGGCTCTCAGCAGAAACCAAGCGGACGCAAGTCAACAAGTACAAGACCATTCCTCAAGCCATACCATCTACAGGGGTACGGTGACATCTCCTCACAGTGCGCGGCCAACTCTCGTCCTCCAGGCAGCTCCCCTTGGGGCTATAAATAGGATAGCCTACGGCTCCTGAAGGACAACAGACAAACACTCCACAAGCTTTCTCCTCCACATGGTATTGGCACTTGTCTCAATCAACCTCAGGGTCTTGGGATCCTTCCCTCTTCCACTCTGCTTGTATTCCCTACTTGAAGCACTTAGGTGCGAGTAATATAAGTCTCATCCCCCCTCTGTTGGAAGTAGGCCCTCTCCTTGCTCGAACCAGGATAAAAGACTTATGTCAACTTGCATTACCATCTGGGTCAGGGACACGCGACATTATATCACTAGTTGGTTAGGTCCTTGGGTCCAAACACCGACAGTTGGCACTCCAGGTAGGGGAGCGTCACATGCAAGACATCCAGTTTCCATCAAGACTCCAAATGGTTGGCTTCCACCACCCCTTGAGGCTCGGCACAGTAATCAGGTTTGGGAGTCTGGAGTTAATGTCAGTCGGGATCGAGTACGACATGGTGCTCCTCCCGCCTGGTCCCAGGGCTAACACTCAAGGACAACCAGACGTCTGCCCTCGTCATCCTCATCACAGGAAGCAGAGATGGAGCAACCACAACCGCACCAACAGAGGCGTCTTGTGCCCTGATGAAGTGCCTAGGCTGACTAATGACGCAGACTCCCTTGCGAGGGACCTGGCCAACGTCAGCATCATGCCTGGAGCTTCATCAGGAGCTCTAACTCTGCTGACTCCTCATGTGGCGTGGGAAGCACTGGCTCCACCAACTCCTCACACAATAGGTCAGGTCACGCCAGCCTCGTCGGACCTCCCACTTGTGGGTTGGGAGGGGCCAGTCACTTCATGGCAAGACCTATCAGCTCTGCCAAGGGCTGGGGGACAACCATCAGTGTTCAACCCCATCCCTTTTCATCCAAGCTTCGACACAGGCTCCTTCACTAGCCTATACGCTGGTTTTCCCTTCCCCTCTGGATGTCTTGATTCTGAGGAGGAGGATGGTCCGGGCCCTAGACTGGACTTCTTCGGGCTTCGCGACCTTGAGGCCATGCTGCAGTTCCTGTTCGTGTGCGATAAACTGCTCTCCGACGGCTCAGACGACTACAATGCCAATGAGGAGGGTTACGAACCAACTCGAGAGTGCTTCCACACGGGTCATGAGGAGCATGACGGACCAACTCGGCATGTCTCGGGAGAATGACGCGCCACCCCCACATGCTGGGGAACCTAGATAGTCGGGTGAGGCCCAGACCCCCCGAGGAGTCACACAGCCCACCTTGAACAGTTCTGTGAGTTGCACGCCAAGCTCGGAGAAGAACAACAATGACTTCAACAAATTCAATAGGTTCTCGAGAGGGAAGCAGCCGACAAGGTTCTTAACGAAGGTGCACGCGCCAAGGCACACGGCATTCATCGTCGCATCATGGAGGACGACGAGGCATGCTTTTGGGGTTCATTATATTGGAACGCGGTATCGAATCCAACCTAGAAAAATCTTGGTAGTCACCAACATGGGTCTGGTAAAAGATGTCAAGGGAGTTCAATGGGTCATGGGATGCCTTGTGGCCTTGAATCACTTCATCTTGCGCCTTAGCGAGAAGGGCTTACCCTTGTACCAGCTCTTAAGGAAGACTGAGTGCTTCGTTTGGACCCCCGAGACCAAAGAAGCCCTCGAGAACCTCAAGCAGCTCCTCACCAACACACCTATCCTAGTGCCACCCACTAAAGGGAATCCCTCTTGCTCTACATTGCCGCAACCACCTAGGTGGTCAGCGCCGCGGTTGTAGTCGAAAGGCAAGAGGAGGGTCATACCTTGCATGTTCAGAGGCCGCTGTAATTCATTAGCGAGGTATTGTCCGAAGCAAAGACTCGTTACCCCCAAGTCCAAAAATTGTTGTATGCAGTAGTCTTGGCTCGGTGCAAACTATGACATTACTTTGAGTCTCACCCAATGACAGTGGTGTCATCCTTCCCTTTAGGGGAGATCGTTCAGAACAGGGAGGCCTCAGGCAGGGTAGCCAATTGGGTGGTAGAACTCATGGTATAAACACTCTCATTCACCCCTAGAAAGGCTATCAAGTCTTAGATCTTGGTAGACTTCTTGCCTGAATGGACCGACACCCAGCTACTAACAACTCTGATACAAGCCGAGTTATGGACTATGTACTTCGACGGGTCGCTGATGAAAACTAGAGCAGGCGCAGGCCTACTATTCATCTCACCCCTTGGGGTACACCTGCGATACATCATATGGCTCCATTTCGCTGCATCCAACAACATGGCCAAATACAAAGCCTTGGTTAATGAGTTGTGCATCGCCATCGAGCTAGGGGTCAGGCGCCTCAATATCCAAGGGGAGTCCTAACTCGTCATCAACCAGGTTATGAAGAACTCGAGCTGCCATGATTCAAGAATGGAAGCCTATTGCAAAGAGGTTCCGTGCCTGGAGGACAAGTACTTTGGCCTAGAACTTAAACACATCGCGCGACGTTACAACGAGGCTGCCGATGAACTGGCAAAGATAGCTTCAGGATGAACCATGGTTCCCCCGAACGTCTTTTCCAGGGATGTCTACAAACCCTCGGTTGTAATTAAGGAGGCGTCTGAACCTCCTCTCGACACCTGCACACTCCCAGCCAGCGAGCCCGAAGCCATGCAGATCGATAGATAACAGGGCGGGGCCATGCCAGCCTTAGACTGGCGTATGCCGACGCCGAAGTTTGTTGTGGCCGAATCTCTGCGCCATGACTACGTCCAGCATCGAGGCTTTGCTCCTCCGTTGTGACTCCTTCTACTCCTTGTCGAGTTAACTAGAATCCCCGCGCGTTCTCTACTTGCTGTCTCGCGAAGACTCACGACATCCCCACTTCGCCAAAGATCCTCGCCAGCACACCGTCTTCACAATTCGGAGTTCTCGCCGGAGATCCTTCCCGGTGACCTCACCACCATGTCCCCGTACCCAAATAGTCATCGAACCAAGATAGAAAAAGGTGAAAACAAAATCACAAGCTATCCCTTCAATTATCTGTCTAATCACGTATAAACCTTGCAACAGTTTTCCTATTTTAAAATATTTATTTGATACTTAAATAAATTAAATACTATTTTGTTAGCTTCATAAATTTGTGCGAAAAACTTCAAATCAGTCTACACGTTTTTGTAATTTAAATTATATTATTGATTGTTATAATTGATCCATGCATAGTTTTATAAATAAGAAAGGAAACATATTTTAACAAAAAAAGGAGATATTTATTCATAGTATTGTTGGTATACAAAATGTAAATTTACTAGCTACCCCTGCTAGTCTATCTTTATTTATGTGTAGGTTCTTGTTACAGTTTTTATTATAAAATGTATATTAGAAACCCGAATAAAATAGAAAACAATTTTTTTAGTTTCATAATTATATGATAAGCATTCTAATTAGTGTTTCCAACAGTTAACCTATTTTCATAGTTTAATTTGATTTACGATTGTTATACAATAAATATTAAAATAACCTTTTCAATAGATATCATGTTTTCAGTGTTCATTATAGATGTTTAAATATATCCATCTTAAATAGAAATTTAAAAGAAACTGTAGACAGTATGTTTCATAATAAAATAAAAGATGAGTAATTATATTTATCCATAAAGTATAATTATCAGCGTTTCGAGACCGGGGGGTCCCTGTGCCGACGAGTGAAATATCGCCGCGTGCCCCAACCCAGATGGGTCGGCGCGAGACGGAGCGCGAAGGGGGGAAGAAGGCGGCCGAAGCGAGAGAGGGAGAGAGGTGGAAATCCCGCAGCCTTCGTGTTTGTCCCGCGCCCAGGTCGGGTGCGCTTGCAGTAGGGGGTTACAAGCGTCCACGCGGGAGGGGGAGCGAGCGGCCTCACGCGAGCGCCTGTCCCGTCCTCCTCCCCGCGTGGCCAACCCTCTGTAAGAGGGCCCTGGTCCTTCCTTTTATAGGCGTAAGGAGAGGATCCAGGTGTACAATGGGGGGTGTAGCAGAGTGCTAACGTGTCTAGTGGGGGAGAGCTAGCGCCCTAAGTACATGCCATCGTGGCAGCCGGAGAGGTTTTGGCACCCGGTTCGTGTGGTGTCGTGGCCGTCGGAGGAGCGCTGGAGCCTGGCGGAAGGACAGCTGTCGGGGCTGTCGAGTCCCTGCTGACGTCCTCTTGCTTCCGTAAGGGGGCTGGGAGCCGCCGTCGTCATAGAGCGTGCGGGGCGCCATCATTACTTGTCTTGCGGAGCGAGCCAGATGGGACGCCGGTCTTGTTCCCCGTAGCCCAAGTCAGCTTGGGGTAGGGTAATGATGGCGCTCCTTGTTGACGTGGTCGGTCCGTGCCCTAGGTTGGGCGATGTGGAGGCTCCTCCGAGGTCTAGGTCGAGTCTGTCTTCCGTGGCCGAGGTCGAGTCCGAGCCCCTGGGTCGGGCGAGGCGGAGACCGTCGGCTGAAGCCAGGGCTGAGTCCAAAAGCTGGGGTCGGGCAAAGCGGAGTTTGTCGTCTTCTGGGGCTGAGCCCGAGTCCGAGCCCTGGGGTCGGGCGGATCGGAGTTCGCCGTCTTCCGGGGCTGAGCCCAAGTCCGAGCCCTGGGGTTGGGCGGAGCGGAGTTCGCCGTCTTCTGGGGCTGAGCCCAAGTCCGAGCCCTGGGGTCGGGTGGAGCGGAGTTCGCCGTCTTCCGGGGCTGAGCCCAAGTCCGAGCCCTGGGTCGGGCGGAGCGGAGTTCGTCGTCTTCCGGGGCTGAGCCCAAGTCCGAGCCCTAGGGTCGGGCGGATCGGAGTTCGCCGTCTTCTGGGCTGAGCCCAAGTCCGAGCCCTGGGTCGGGCGGAGCGGAGTTCGCCGTCTTCCGGGGCTGAGCCCGAGTCCGACCCTGGGTCGGGCGGAGCAGAGTTTCCTATGGTGCCTGAGGCCAGGCCTGACTGCCTGTCAGCCTCACTCTATCGAGTGGCACAGCAGTCGGAGCGGTGCAGGCGGCGCTGTCCTTCTGTCTGGCCGGTCAGTGGAGCGGCGAAGTGACTGCGGTCACTTCGGCTCTGTCGACTGGAGGACGTGCGTCAGGATAAAGGTGTCAGGCCGCCTTTGCATTAAATGCCCCTGCGATTTGGTCAGTTGTCGTGGCGATTTGGCCAGGGTTGCTTCTTGGCGAAGACTGGGCCTCGGGTGAGCCGAGAGTTTGTTCGTCGCTGGAGGGGGGCCTCGGGCGAGACGGAGATCCTCCGGGGTCGGCTGCCCTTGCCCGAGGCTAGGCTCGGGCGAGGTGTGATCGAGTCCCTCGAATGGACCGATCCCTGACTTAGTCGCACCCATCAGGCCTTTGCAGCTTTGTGCTGATGGGGGTTACCAGCTGAGAATTAGGAGTCTCGAGGGTACCCCTAATTATGGTCCCCGACAGTAGCCCCCGAGCCTCGAAGGGAGTGTTAACACTCGCTTGGAGGCTTTTGTCGCACTTTTTTGCAAGGGGACCAGCCTTTCTCGGTTGCGTTTTGTTCCGGTGGGTGCGCGCGAGCGCACCCGCCGGGTGTAGTCCCCGAGGCCTCGGAGGAGTGGTTTGACTCCTCCGAGGTCTTAATGCCTCGCGTAATGCTTCGGCTGGTCTGGTCGTTCCCTCATGCGAGCTGGCCGTAGCCCGGGTGCACGGTCGGGTCCCAAGTTCTCGGGCTGTTATGTTGACGCTGTCAACGGTTTGGCTGGAGCCGGGTTTGCGAGAGGAGCCCCCGAGCCTCTGCACAGGGCGAGAGGACGGTCAGGGACAGACTCGACTTTTTTACATACGCCCCTGCGTCACCTTTCCGCAAGGAGGAGGGGGGAAAGCGCCATGTTGCCCTCGGAGGGCGCCGAACATGGTGTCTCCGGTGAGCTGCTGGCGGGTAATCCGAGCGGACGTCCATGCTCCATTTGTTAGGGGTCGGCTAGAGGCCCAGAGGCACGCCCAAAAGTACCTGCGGGTGATCTGCCGGACCCGGTCCCCTGTCGACGGGGTCCGAGGGCTCGATGCCTCCCTCTGATGGGATTCTGTTACAAGATCGTTCCCGCTGGTCTTGGAAATGTCCTAGGGTACCTCGGGAGCGTAGCCCGAGCCTTGGTTATGTATCGAACGTACCCAAGGTCATCCCTCGCTCTATGTCTGAGGCGGCTGTGAACCCTTCGAGGGCCAGCCTTCGAACCCCTGATCAGTAGTGGGCGCGGAGCCCGAGTGGCCTGAGGCAGCCGTTGAACCCTTCCGAGGGGCCGGCCTTCGAACCTCTGACCAGTAGTCGGTGTGGAGCCCACGCGCTCTGAGGCGGCTGTTGAACCCCTCCGAGGGACCAGCCTTCGAACCCTTGATCAGTAGGGAGGCTCAGAGCCTGTTTCCTTCACGGAGAAGGATCCTTTTCGGGGTATCCCCCTTTCCCGGTCCCTGTTGTAAGAGAGAGAAAGAGGAAAAAGGAAAAGGATGCAAAATCGAATAACGCGGCGTACCTTTTTGGACGCGGTCGTTATGGCGAAGCGTCGCTTGCTTTTCCTGCCTGAGGCGCCGCCTGTCCCGCCGCGGAGTTAATGCGACAGAGCGGGCGGTTCGCGGGGTGGCCGTTGCGTGCGTGAGCCGTTCGAGGAACGGAACACGGACGCGCCGTCTTCACGCCGTGAGAGAGGGTTCTCTCACTGCCCCAGGATGGGACGTAAGCTTGGCTGACGACGTGACCGCTGCTCCTGCCCGCCTGCCACCGTCATTACTGCCGGCCCATTTTTGGCCGTATTGACCGTCGCGCCTGGCTGGCACTGCTGGGTCGTACGCAGGGTCGCCTCGAGTCGCGGTACTGGTTCCACAGTCGGGGAGGCGTGGCAATGGTGCGAGTGGCGGTGCAGTTGCTTGCACGTAGCGACCGGCGCGCCGGTTGCGTGACGCGTGGGCGTGGGCCCCCATGCTGGGTGCGTTGGAAGTCGGAGGGGCGCGCCCACTTGGCGCGGTTGCATGCCGCCTGCATGTCTGCCCGCCCTTTCACCCGCTGGTCTGGGCGAAAGTGGAGGAATGCTCGTAACCGCTGGGCGGTTGCATGCACCGCGCGCGGCGGTTTGGCTTCTTCTGCTCTGGGTCAGCTCGCATGCCGCGTGGGACCCAGCCCCCGCGCTGTAGGGGGAGGACCTTGGAGCGTGTCGGAGAAGACCCAGCCCGCGACGGCTGGGGACGCAAGTAGGGAGAGTCGCCTTTAAAAGGAGGGTGACCCCCTTGGAAGGCGACCATGTCTTCGCGCTCCCTTATGCATCGTGTCTTTCCACCTTCCGAGCCCCCGGATGGGGGACACCCGCAATCCTTCCGCCTTGTCGTTGGGGGAACGCAACTCCGTGGGAGTTGGTACCTTTCAGCCATCGTTCGGCTTCAAGGATTTTCATCACGCGGCCCGGTTGCACCCCCTCACCGGTGGTCACCTAAGACGGTGACCACCAGCTCCTGGATGGGGAGAAGCAAGCTGGGCCGCGGTCCCCGCCCCTCCCTCAGCTTCAAGGATGCTTACCATCCTTGCGAGGGCGGAGAGCGAGGCGAGCCGGGGCTCTACCTCCGCACGGGTCGGCTGGCCACCTCCTCTTCCAGCTTCTGGTGGTGGAAACCATCCTCCAGCTCTGCGGAGGAGGCGTCCTCCAGCCATGCCAGGGAAGGCGAACTGTTGCTGCCCAGCTAGGATGCAACATTCCGCCCTCTTCCTCGCTTTCGTGGCGAGGACGGGGGCGAGGACCTGTCGGTGCGCTTTGGAGCGGCCTGCGTTCGCCGGTGCGGCGTTGGTAGAGAGGCAGACGCCGTCGTCGGTGCTGATGTGGTGGCGGCCGGGGGAAGCTTCCCCACCGTCGAGGCCGTCAGTGCCCCCTACGGGCCGGCCTCCGGCTCTTTGGCTTTGATGGCTGGTTCGCATCCCTTGAGCGGGGACGCGAACGAGAGCCTTCCGGTGGCCGCGTCCGTCCTGGGACCATGGCTGTTGTTGCGGAGGTCGCCGGCGAGTCGCCCGGAACTTGTCGCCCCACAGGCTCCCCGGTGTGGAGGTTGTTCATACCCGCGGGGACGGAACCGGAGTTCCGTTTGTGATGGCACCTTGAATGCCGGTCTTTTGTTCATTGTGGCTGTCGGGGCCTGAACGTGTATGTATTTTTGGCGCAGAGCCGTGTTTTTTCCTCATTTTCGAGCACTAAGACTCGCCTGTTGGTTGTCTGAACCGCTTCACCAAGCGTGAGTCGCCCCGTACAAAGGTGACGAGTGAGGTATCCGTATCCCGGAGGCGTAGGAGTCCTTCGGCTCGGTCGACCTTGTTGTCCGAGGCTTCTCTTGCTTAGTTAAAGGAACCCCTCGGCCGCTCTTCGATGAGCCAAAGCCAGGGGTAGCGGTGTCAGCACGGACAGAGGCAGAGTTGGCTCGAAAAGAAGACTTGGTCGGCCGGAGCCTGGCCGGGTCGTCCGTTAGCGGGACCGACGCCGGAGTTGATCTGCCGAGGCCTCGGGCCGGCTGATGTCTTCGGGGGACAGCTGGCCGAGGCCTCGGGGTGACCAGCCGAGCCGCCTGCTCGAGCCGGATTCTTGGAGGAGACCCTGGCGGCGATGGCCCGGGCGTGATGATGAAGTCGTCCTTCAGAGTGGAGATCCTCGGACCGCGTCGCCGTCCGAGGCTAGGTCGGACCTCGCCGAAGGTGTAGTCGACACCGAGGGTGCTGCTGCTCCCTTCACCTGTCGAGATCCGAGCCTGCAGGATCGGATTATCTTGTAGCGTGTGTTTTCTGCGGTCGCCGAGGCCCAAACACACCATCGCCGTGTTGTAAAGCTGCGCTTCTTTTCCTCTTGTTTCGAGTATCTGGACTTCTTCGTCAGTAACAGAATTGTCTGTGCGAGCGAGAGTTGCTTTTCACGGAAGGTGATGAGTGAGGTATCCGTATCCCGGAGGCGTAGGAATCCCTCGGCTCGGTCGGCCTTGCCGCTTACGCGCACTCTTGCCCGTCCATAGGGTTCTGCCACCGACGCAGTCGAGAAGGCCCGAAGGATCGCTTCGGCAGAGGAGCTTTCGAGCGTGAAGACTTGTTCGGTCCGCGGAATCGCTTATCCGAACGCGAGTTACTTATCGCAGAAGGTGATGAGTGAGGTATCCGTATCCCGGAGGCGTAGGAGTCCCTCGGCTCGGTCAGCCTTGGCTGCTTACGTGTACTCCGTCGTTTTCAGGATCCACTTTCGAAGCAGTCGAAAAGCACGAAAGACATTCTGGCAGAAAAGATCTTTTTTGAGGAAAATTTCGACGCAGAGGGGGTTCCCCCCTTTTAGCCCCCGAGGGAGGGTCGGGCTTTGCCGAGGCAAGGCTGACCCTTCCTTGATGACTAAACTTTGCGTGGGAGCGAGGTGTATGAACAACTTGAAAGCATCTTAAGGGTAGAAGCGACGTAGCTGTTGGATGTTCCAAGCGTTGCTGTAGACCTCGCCTTGACTGTTGGCCAGCTTGTACGTTCCGGGCTTCAGAACTTTGGCGATGACGAATGGCCCTTCCTAGGGAGGCGTGAGCTTGTGCCGCCCTCGGGCGTCCTGTCGCAGCCGAAGCACCAGGTCGCCCACCTGGAGGTCTCGGGACCGGACCCCTCGGGCATGGTAGCATCGCAGGGACTGCTGGTACCGCGCCGAGTGTAGTAAGGCCATGTCCCGAGCCTCTTCCAGCTGGTCCAGCGAGTCTTCTCGACTAGCTTGGTTGCTTTGGTCGGCGTAGGCCCTCATCCTCGGGGAACTGTATTCTAAGTCTGTGGGCAAGATGGCCTCGGCCCCATAGACTAGAAAGAACGGTGTGAAGCCCGTGGCTCGACTGGGCGTTGTCCTCAGACTCCAGACCACCGAGGGGAGTTCCTTCATCCATCGCTTGCCGAACTTGTTGAGGTCGTTGTAGATCCGAGGCTTGAGCCCTTGTAGAATCATGCCGTTGGCACGCTCTACTTGCCCATTCATAATGGGGTGAGCCACGGCGGCCCAGTCCACCCGGATGTGGTGATCCTCGCAGAAGTCCAGGAACTTTCTGCCGGTGAACTGGGTGTCGCTGTCGGTGATGATGGAGTTTGGGACCCCGAAACGATGGATGATGTTGGTGAAGAACGCCACCGCCTGTTCGGACCTGATGCTGTTTAGGGGTCGGACCTCGTTCCACTTGGAGAATTTGTCGATGGCGACCAACAGGTGCGTGTAGCCCCCGGGTGCCTTCTGCAAGGGGCCGACGAGGTCCAGACCCCACACAACAAAAGGCCAGGTGATGGGTATTGTCTGCAGAGCCTGAGCGGGTAGGTGGGTCTGCCTCGCGTAGAACTGACACCCTTCGCAGGTGCGGACAATTCTGGTGGCGTTGGCCACCGCCGTCGGCCAGTAGAAACCTTGTCGGAAGGCGTTTCCAACAAGGGCTCGAGGTGCTGCGTGATGGCCGCAAGCCCACGAGTGTATCTCTCGTAGGAGCTCCTGACCTTCGGCGATGGAAATGCATCGCTGGAGGATGCCTGAGGGGCTGCGGTGGTAGAGCTCCTTCCCATCTCCCAGCAAGACGAACGACTTGGCGCGCCGCGCCAACCGCCGAGCTTCGGCTCGGTCGAGGGGTAGCTCTCCTCGGTGGAGATATTGCAGGTACGGGGTCTGCCAGTTTCGATTAGGCGTGACCCCGCTTCGCTCCTCCTCGACGCGCAGTGCCTCACCCTCGGGGGCCGAGGGTACCTCGGGCTGAACCGAGGGTGCCTCGGGCCGAGCTGAGGGTGCCTCGGGTTGAGCCGAGGGTACCTCGGGCTCGGACGTGTCATCGATCTTGACGGAGGGTTGATGTAGGTCTCGGGAGAAGACGTCCGGGGGAACCGTTGTTCGCCCCGAGGCTATTTTAGCCAGCTCGTCCGCAGTCTCGTTGTAGAGCCGGGCGATGTGGTTGAGCTCGAGCCCGTAAAACTTGTCTTCCAGGCGCCGAACCTCATCGCAGTAGGCCTCCATCTTCGGTTCACAGCAGTGGGAGTTCTTCATGACTTGGTCGATGACGAGCTGCGAGTCATCGCGAGCGTCGAGGCGTCGGACCCCTAGCTCGATGGCGATCCGCAACCCGTTGACCAGAGCCTCATACTCAGCCACATTGTTGGACGCCGGGAAGTGGAGGCGTAGCACGTAGCGTAGATGCTTTCCAAGGGGCGAGATAAAGAGTAGGCCTACGCCGGCTCCTGTCTTCATCAGCGACTCGTCGAAGAACATGGTCCAGAGTTCCGGCTGGATCGGAACTGTTGGGAGCTGGGTGTCAACCCATTCAGCCACGAAGTCCGCCAAGACCTGGGACTTGATGGCCTTCCGAGGGGCGAACGAGATTGTTTCGCCCATGATTTCCACCGCCCACTTCGCGATTCTACCCGAGGCCTCTCGGCACTGGATGATCTCCCCTAGGGGGAAGGATGACACCACAGTTACCGGGTGAGACTCGAAGTAGTGTCGCAACTTCCGCCGCGTCAGGATCACCGCGTACAACAGCTTCTGAACTTGTGGGTAGCGGATTTTGGTCTCGGATAGTACCTCGCTGATGAAGTAGACTGGCCTCTGGACGGGCAATGTATGCCCCTCTTCTCGTCTCTCAACCACAATCGCGGCGCTAACCACCTGAGTGGTCACGGCGACGTAGATCAAGAGGGCTTCTCCGGCAGCGGGGGCACCAAGATGGGCGCATTCGTGAGGAGCGCCTTCAGGTTCCCGAGGGCTTCCTCGGCCTCAGGGGTCCAAGTGAAGCACTCGGCCTTCCTTAAGAGGCGGTACAAAGGCAGGCCTCTTTCGCCGAGGCATGAGATGAAGCGGCTCAGAGCCGCAAGACATCCCATGACTCTCTGTACGCCCTTCAAGTCCTTGATGGGCCCCATGCTGGTGATGGCTGCGATCTTCTCCGGGTTGGCTTCGATGCCCCGCTCGGAGACGATGAACCCCAAGAGCATGCCTCGGGGAACCCCAAAGACACACTTCTCGGGATTAAGCTTCACTCCTTTCGCCTTGAGACATCGGAATGTCACTTCAAGGTCGGAAAGGAGGTCAGAGGCTTTCCTCGTCTTGACTACGATGTCATCGACGTAGGCCTCGACCGTTAGGCCAATGTGTTCGCCGAACACATGGTTCATGCACCGCTGGTACGTCGCGCCCTCATTCCTCAAGCCAAACGGCATGGTGACATAGTAGTACATGCCGAAGGGTGTGATAAAATAAGTCGCGAGCTGGTCGGACTCCTTCATCCTGATTTGGTGATACCCTGAGTAGGCATCGAGGAAAGACAGGGTTTCGCACCCAGCAGTGGAATCCACGATTTGATCGATGCGAGGCAGAGGGTAGGGAACCTTTGGACATGCTTTGTTTAGACCAGTGTAGTCTACACACATCCGCCATTTCCCTCCTTTCTTTCTCACAAGCACAGGGTTGGCAAGCCATTCGGGATGGAATACCTCTTTGATGAACCCTGCCGCCATTAGCTTGTGGATCTCCTCGCCTATGGCTCTACGCTTTTCTTCGTCGAATCGGCGCAGAGGCTGCTTGACGGGTCGGGCTCCGGCTCGGATATCCAGCGAGTGCTCGGCGACATCCCTCGGTATGTCGGGCATGTCCGAGGGACTCCACGCGAAAACATCGGCGTTTGCGTGGAGAAAGTCGATGAGCACTGCTTCCTATTTGGGGTCGAGCTCGGAGCCGATCCGGATATGCTTGGAGGCGTCGCTGCTAGGGTCGAGGGGGACGGACTTAACCGTCTCCGCTGGCTCGAAGTTGCCGACGTGGCGCTTCACGTCTGGCACCTCCTTAGAGGGCTTTCCAGGTCGGCGATGAGGGCCTCGGATTCGGCGACGGCCTCGGCGTACTCCACGCACTCCACGTCACATTCGAACGCTTGTTTGCACGTGGGGCCGACGGTGATGACCCCGTTGGGGCCTGGCATCTTGAGCTTGAGGTAGGTGTAGTTGGGGACGGCCATGAACTTCGCGTAGCATGGCCTCCCCAGAACTGCGTGGTAGGTTCCTCGGAACCCGACCACCTCGAACGTGAGGGTCTCACTTCGGAAGTTGGAGGGCGTTCCGAAGCAGACGGGAAGGTCGAGTTGTCCGAGGGGCTGGACGCGCTTCCCGGGGATGATCCCGTGGAAAGGCGCAGCGCCTGCCCGGACTGAGGACAGATCAACACACAGGAGCCCGAGGGTCTCGGTGTAGATGATGTTGAGGCTGCTGCCTCCGTCCATGAGGACCTTGGTGAGCCTGACGTCGCCGATGACGGGGTCGACAACGAGCGGGTATTTCCCCGGGCTCGGCACGTGGTCGGGGTGGTCGGCTTGGTCGAAGGTGATGGGCTTGTCGGACCAGTCTAGGTAGACTGGCGCCACCACCTTCATCGAACAGACCTCCCGACGCTCTTGCTTGTGGTGCCGAGCCGAGGCGTTCGCCGCTTGCCCACCATAGATCATGAAGCAGTCACGGACCTCGGGGAACTCTCCTGCCTGGTGATCTTCCTTCTTGTCGTCGTCGGAAGCCTTGCCACCCTCCGCGGGTGGCCCGACCCTGTGGAAGTGGCGCCGAAGCATGGCGCACTCCTCAAGGGTGTGCTTGACGGGCCCCTAATGATAGGGGCACGACTCCTTAAGCATCTTGTCGAAGAGGTTGGCACCTCCAGGCGGTTTCCGAGGGTTCTTGTACTCGGCGGCGGCGACAAGGTCCGCGTCGGCGGCGTCGCGTTTCGCTTGCGACTTCTTCTTGCCCTTCTTCTTGGCGCCGCGCTGAGTTGACGCCTCGGGGGCATCTTCCGGTGGGCGGCCCTGGGGCTGCTTGTCCTTCCGGAAGATAGCCTCAACCGCCTCCTGGCCAGAGGCGAACTTGGTGGCGATGTCCATCAGCTCGCTCGCCCTGGTGGGGGTCTTTCGACCCAGCTTGCTGACCAGGTCGCGGCAAGTGGTGCCGGCGAGGAACGCGCCGATGACATCTGAATCGGTGATGTTGGGCAGCTCGGTGCGCTGCTTCGAGAATCGCCGGATGTAGTCCCGGAGAGACTCTCCCGGCTGCTGTCGGCAGCTTCGGAGGTCCCGAGAGTTTCCAGGGCGCACGTACGTGCCCTGGAAATTGCCGGCGAAGGCTTGGACCAGGTTGTCCCAGTTGGAGATCTGCCCCGGAGGCAGGTGCTCCAACCAGGCGCGAGCGGTGTCGGAGAGAAACAGGGGGAGGTTGCGGATGATGAGGTTGTCATCCTCTGTCCCACCTAGTTGGCAGGCCAGCCGATAGTCCGCGAGCCACAGTTCCGTTCTCGTCTCCCCCGAGTACTTTGTGATAGTAGTCGGGGGTCGAAACCGGGTCGGGAACGGCGCCCGTCGTATGGCGCGGCTGAAAGCCTGCGGACCGGGTGGTTCGGGCGAGGGACTCCAATCCTCCCCGCTGTCGTAGCGTCCCCCACGCCTGGGGTGGTAGCCTCGGCGCACCCTCTCGTCGAGCTGGGCCCGACGGTCGCGGTGATGGTGCTCGTTGCCGAGGCGACCCGGGGCCGCAGGTGCTGTGTTGCGCGTGCGCCCGGTGTGGACCGAGGCTTCCCGCGTGAATCGGGATGTCGCAGCGCGATGTTCCGAGGGGTACCCCTGCCTTCGGGAGGCGGAGCTTTCGGCCCGTCGGACCGCAGCGCCCTCCAGGAGATTCTTGAGCTCTCCCTGGATTCGCCGCCCCTCGGTGGTTGATGGCTCTGGCATCGCGTGGAGAAGCATTGCTGCTGCAGCCAGGTTCTGGTCGACTCCACTGGAAGCGGGTGGCGGCCTTGCCCTGACATCGTCGGTGATGCAGTGCTGGATACCCTGGGTAGATGACGCATTTCTCCGGCCGGAGGTTGGCCCGCCCATTCCTGCCCGACGTCCCGGCGGATCGGCTCAAGTGCTCCTGCTCCCTCGTCGAGCCTGGCCGACACCCCGCGGATTTGCTCGAGCTGTGGGTCATGACCCCCCGCCAGAACGGGGACCACAGCTAGCTCCCGTAGGATGTCAACGCGAGGCACATGCCTAGGGAGATCACCGTTCTCCGGCATACCGAGATGGTTGCCTTCAGAGGGACCCCCTAGATCGACGTGGAAACATTCACGACTTGGGCCGCAGTCCTCGTCGCCGAGGCTGCGGCTACCGTCAGAATAGTCGGAAAGGCAGTAGTCGCATGCGGTCATGAAGTCCCGCATGGCACTGGGGTTACCAAGTCCGGAGAAATCCCAACAGAAGTCGGGCTCGTCATCTTCCTCGGACCCCGAGGGCCCGTAGGTCGAGACGTCCGTCAGCCGGTCCCAGGGTGACCGCATACGATACCCCAGAGGGTTCGGACTCGCCTCTACGAGAGCGTCCGCCAAAGCGAAGCCGCTTGGCGGGTCGAGGCTGAATCCAAGGGGCTTGAGTTGGGAATCGGTCGGTACCTCTTGGTCGACGGGCGGTGAGGAAGTCACATCAGGGACTGACTGCACCGTCGTCTCAGGTACGAGGGTGACGCCCAGCAAGCCTTTCGCGAGCGTGCTGGCGTCGTCCGTTTGCTTGGAATTGGCGTGTTGCGGGGAGACGGCGCTCGTCTTCGTCTCAAACGCGAGGTCGATGCCCGACGTGCCCCCCCGTTGGGGCGCCGGCGCCGTCGACTCGCTCGACAGCCGATGAGGTGCCGCCTCCTGCTTGGCCTTGGTTGCCCCGCCTCCTCCTCCGTCGGCGGGGGAGAGGGTGGGGTGAGCTCGAATGTTGTTCTTCCACCACGCGGGGAAGACACCGTCGATTCCGCCGCCGGCGGGCGGGCTGTCGGCCGCCATTATCGCTGTCGCACGGCGGGGGAAGGAGTACCATATCGTAGCTGCCGTCGAGGGACATGAACTCAAGACTCCCAAAACGGAGCACCGTCCCGGGATGGAAAGGTTGCTGGAGACTGCCCATCTGGAGCTTGACGAGAAGCTGTTCGTCAACACGCAGCAGGCCCCAACCTGCCGCGCCAACTGTCGGCGTTTCGAGACCGGGGGGTCCCTGTGCCGACGAGTGAAATGTCGCCGCGTGCCCCAGCCCAGATGGGTCGGCGCGAGACGGAGCACGAAGGGGGGAAGAAGGCGGCCGGAGCGAGAGAGGGAGAGAGGTGGAAATCCCGCAGCCTTCGTGTTTGTCCCGCGCCCAGGTCGGGTGCGCTTGAAGTAGGGGGTTACAAGCGTCCACGCGGGAGGGGGAGCGAGCGGCCTCACGCGAGCGCCTGTCCCGTCCTCCTCCCCGCGCGGCCAACCCTCTGTAAGAGGGCCCTGGTCCTTCCTTTTATAGGCGTAAGGAGAGGATCCAGGTGTACAATGGGGGGGGGGTGTAGCAGAGTGCTAACGTGTCTAGCGGGGGAGAGCTAGCGCCCTAAGTACATGCCATCGTGGCAGCCGGAGAGGTTTTGGCACCCGGTTCGTGTGGTGTCGTGGCCGTCGGAGGAGCGCTGGAGCCTAGCGGAAGGACAGCTGTCGGGGCTGTCAAGTCCCTGCTGACGTCCTCTTGCTTCCGTAAGGGGACTGGGAGCCGCCGTCATCATAGAGCGTGCGGGGCGCCATCATTACTTGTCTGGCGGAGTGAGCCAGATGGGACGCCGGTCTTGTTCCCCGTAGCCCGAGTCAGCTTGGGGTAGGGTAATGATGGCGCCTCCTGTTGACGTGGCCGGTCTGTGCCCTAGGTTGGGCGATGTGGAGGCTCCTCCGAGGTCGAGGTCGAGTCTGTCTTCCATGGCCGAGGTCGAGTCCGAGCCCCTGGGTCGGGCGAGGCGGAGACCGTCGACTGAAGCCAGGGCTGAGTCTGAGCCCTGGGGTCGGGCGAAGCGGAGTTCATCGTCTTCCGGGGCTGAGCCCGAGTCCGAGCCCTGGGGTCGGGCGGATCGGAGTTCACCGTCTTCCGGGGCTAAGCCCAAGTCCGAGCCCTGGGGTCGGGCGGAGCGGAGTTCGCCGTCTTCCGGGGCTGAGCCCAAGTCCGAGCCCTGGGGTCGGGCGGAGCGGAGTTCGCCGTCTTCCGGGGCTGAGCCCAAGTCCGAGCCCTGGGTCGGGCGGAGCGGAGTTCGCCGTCTTCCGGGGCTGAGCCCAAGTCCGAGCCCTGGGGTCGGGCGGATCGGAGTTCGCCGTCTTCCGGGGCTGAGCCCAAGTCCGAGCCCTGGGTCGGGCGGAGCGGAGTTCGCCATCTTCCGGGGCTGAGCCCGAGTCCGAGCCCCGGGTCGGGCGGAGCGGAGTTTCCTATGGTGCCTGAGGCCGGGCCTGACTGCCTGTCAGCCTCACTCTGTCGAGTGGCACAACAGTCGGAGCGGCGCAGGCGGCGCTGTCCTTCTGTCAGGCCGGTCAGTGGAGCGGCGAAGTGACTGCGGTCACTTCGGCTCTGTCGACTGGAGGACGTGCGTCAGGATAAAGGTGTCAGGTCGCCTTTGCATTAAATGCCCCTGCGATTTGGTCGGTTGCCGTTTCGATTTGGCCAGGGTTGCTTCTTGGCGAAGACTGGGCCTCGGGCGAGCCGAGAGTTTGTTCGTCGCTGGAGGGGGGCCTCGGGCGAGACGGAGATCCTCCGGGGTCGGCTGCCCTTGCCCGAGGCTAGGCTCGGGCGAGGTGTGATCGAGTCCCTCGAATGGACCGATCCCTGACTTAGTCGCACCCATCAGGCCTTTGCAGCTTTGTGCTGATGGGGGTTACCAGCTGAGAATTAGGAGTCTCGAGGGTACCCCTAATTATGGTCCCCGACAGTAATTTAGTTTTATATTCAAGTTTATGCATGTGCGTATATGTCGGGGACCATAATTAGGGGTACCCTCAAGACTCCTAATTCTCAGCTAGTACCCCCATCAGCATAAAGCTGCTAAGGCCTGATGGGTGCGATTAAGTCAGGGATCAGTCCATTCGAGCGACTCGATCACGCCTCGCCCGAGCCTAGCCTCGGACAAGGGCAGCCGACCCCGGAGAATTTCCGTCTCGCCCGAGGCCCCCTCCAACGGCGAACATATTTTCGGCTCGCCTGAGGCCCTGCCTTCGCTAAGAAGCAACCCTGACTAAATCGCCGCACCGACCGACCAAATCGCAGGAGCATTTAATGCAAAGGTGGCCTGACACCTTTATCCTGACGCGCCCCCCCCGGCAGAGCCGAAGTGACCGCCATCACTTCGCCGCTCCACTGACCGGCCTGACAGAAGGACAGCGCCGCCTGCGCCACTCCGACTGCGGTGCCACTTGACAGAGTGAGACTGACAGGCAGTCAGGCCCTGCCGAAGGCACCATAGGAAACTCCGCTCCGCCCGACCCAGGGCTCGGACTCGGGCTAAGTCCCGGAAGACGGCAAACTCCGCTCCGCCCGACCCAGGGCTCGGACTCGGGCTAAGTCCCGGAAGACGGCGAACTCCGCTCCGCCCGACCCAGGGCTCGGACTCGGGCTAAGTCCCGGAAGACGGCGAACTCCGCTCCGCCCGACCCAGGGCTCGGACTCGGGCTAAGTCCCGGAAGACGGCGAACTCCGCTCCGCCCGACCCAGGGCTCGGACTCCGCCCTGGCCTCAGCCGACGACCTCCGCCTCGCCCGACCCAGGGGCTCGGACTCAGCCTCGGCCACGGAAGACAGACTCGACCTCGGCTTCGGAGGAGCCTCCACGTCGCCCAACCTAGGGCGCAGGCCAGCCACGTCAACAGGAGGCGCCATCATCACCCTACCCCGAGCTGACTCGGGCCGCAGGGAACAAGACCGGCGTCCCATCTGGCTAGCTCCGCCAGATAGGCAATGATGGCGCCCCGCATGCTCTGTGACGACGGCGGCTCTCAGCCCCCTTACGGAAGCAAGAGGACTTCAGCAAGGACCCAACTGCTCCGACAGCTGTCCCTCCGCCAGGCTCCATCGCTCCTCCGACGGCCACGACATCACACCAGCTGGGTGCCAAAATCTCTACGGCTGCCACGACGGCATGTACTTAGGGCGCTAGCTCTCCTCCGCTAGACACGTAGCACTCTGCTACACCCCCCATTGTACACCTGGATCCTCTCCTTACGCCTATAAAAGGAAGGACCAGGGCCCTCTTAGAGAGGGTTGGCCACGCGGGGACGAGGACGAGACAGGCGCCCGCTTGGGGCCGCTCGCTCCCTCTCCCGCGTGGACGCTTGTAACCCCCTACTGCAAGCGCACCCGACCTGGGCGCGGGACGAACACGAAGGCCGTGGGATTCCCACCTCTCTCACGCTGGTCTCCGCCCGCCTCGCTCTCCCCCCTTCGCGCTCGACCTCGCGCTCGACCCATCTGGGCTGGGGCACGCGGCGACACTCACTCGTCGGCCCAGGGACCCCCCAGTCTCGAAACGCCGACAGTTGGCACGCCAGGTAGGGGCGTGCTGCGTGTTGACGAACAGCTTCCCGTCGAGCTCCAGATGGGCAGTCTCCAGCAACCTCTCCAACCCGGGACGGTGCTCCGTTTCGGGAGTCTTGAGTTCATGTCCCTCGACGGCAGCTACGACATGATACTCCTTCCATCGCCGCGCGACAACGACAATGGCGGCCGACAACCCGCCCGCCGGCGACGGAATCGACGACGTCTTCCCCACGTGGTGGAAGAACAACCTTCGAGCTCATCCTGCCCTTTCCCCCGCCGACGGAGGGGAAGGCAGGGCGACCAAGGCCAAGCAGGAGGCAGCGCCTCGTCGGTTGTCGAGCGAGTCGACAGCACCGGCACCCCAACGAGGGGTGCCCCGGGTATCGACTTCGCGCCTGAGACGAAGACGAGCGCCGTCTCCCCGCGACACACCAACCCCGAGCAAGCGGACGACGCCAGCGCGCTCGCGGAGAGCTTGCTGGACGTCACCCTCGTACCTGAGACGACGGTGCAGTCAGCCCCCGACGTGACTTTATCACCGCTCGTCGACCAAGAGGTACCGACCGATTCCCATCCCACGTCATTTGGATTCAGCCTCAACCCGCCTAGCGACCTTGCTTTGGCGGGCGCTCTCGTAGAGGCGAGTCCAAACCCTCTGGGGTTTCGCATGCGGTCGCCTTGGGACCGGCTGACGGACGTCTCGACCTACGGGCCCTCTGGGTCCGAGGAAGACGACAAGCCCAGCATCTGTTGGGATTTCTCTGGACTTGGCAACCCCAGTGCCATGCGGGACTTCATGACCGCATGTGACTACTGCCTCTCCGACTGTTCCGACGGTAGCCGTAGCCTCGGTGACGAGGACTGCGGCCCAAGCCGCGAATGTTTCCACGTCGATCTAGGGGGTCCCTTCGAAGGCAATCATCTAGGCATGCCGGAGGACGGTGATCTCCCTAGGCCAGTGCCCCGCGTCGACATCCTACGGGAGCTAGCTGTGGTCCCCGTTCAGGCGGGGGGCCATGACCCACAGCTCGAGCAAATCCGCGGGGCACAGGCCAGGTTCGACGAGGGAGCAGGGGCGCTTGAGCCGATCCACCGGGACGTCGGGCAGGCATGGGCGGGCCAACCCCCAGCCGGAGAAGTACGTCATCTGCCCCAAGGTTTCCAGCACCGCGTCGCCGACGACGTCAGGGTCAGGCCTCCACCCGCATCTAGTGGGGTCGGCCAGAACCTGGCTGCAGCAGCGATGCTTCTCCGCGCGATGCCGGAGCCATCAACCACCAAGGGCCGGCGAATCCAGGGGGAGCTCAAGAATCTTCTGGAAGGCGCCGCGGTCCGACGGGCTGAGAGCTCTGCCTCCCGAAGGCAGGGATACCCCTCGGAACCTCATGCCACGACTTCCCGATTCATGCGGGAAGCCTCGGTCTACACCGGGCGCACGCGCAACACCGCGCCTGTGGCCCCGAGCCGCCTCGGCAACGAGCACCATCACCGCGACCGTCGGGCCCACCTCGACGAGAGGGTGCGCCGAGGCTACCACCCCAGGCGTGGGGGACGCTACGACAGCGGGGAGGATCGGAGTCCCTCGCCCGAACTGCCCGGTCCGCAGGCCTTCAGCCGGGCCATCCGATGAGCACCGTTCCCGACCCGGTTCCGGCCCCCGACTACTATCACAAAGTACTCGGGGGAGACAAGACCGGAACTGTGGCTTGCGGACTACTGTCTGGCCTGCCAACTGGGTGGAACGGACGATGACAACCTCATCATCCGCAACCTCCCTCTGTTCCTCTCCGACACCGCTCGCGCCTGGTTGGAGCACCTGCCTCCGGGGCAGATCTCCAACTGGGGCGACCTAGTCCAAGCCTTCGCCGGCAATTTCCAGGGCACGTACGTGCGCCCCGGGAATTCCTGGGATCTCCGAAGCTGCCAGCAGCAGCCGGGAGAGTCCCTCTGGGACTACATCCGGCGATTCTCGAGGCAGCGCACCGAGCTGCCCAACATCACCGACTCGGATGTCATCGGCGCGTTCCTCGCCGGCACCACCTGCCGCGACCTGGTGAGCAAGTTGGGTCGCAAGACCCCCACCAGGGCGAGCAAGCTGATGGACATCGCCACCAAGTTCGCCTCCGGCCAGGAGGCGGTCGAGGCTATCTTCCGAAAGGACAAGCAGCCCCAGGGCCGCCCATCGGAAGATGCTCCCGAGGCGTCAACTCAGCGCGGCGCCAAGAAGAAAGGCAAGAAGAAGTCGCAAGCGAAACGCGACGCCGCCGACGCGGACCTTGTCACCGCCGCCGAGTACAAGAACCCTCGGAAACCCTCCGGAGGTGCCAACCTCTTCGACAAGATGCTCAAGGAGCCGTGCCCCTATCATCAGGGGCCCGTCAAGCACACCCTTGAGGAGTGCGTCATGCTTCGGCGCCACTTCCATAGGGTCGGGCCACCCGTGGAGGGTGGCAGGGCCCGCGACGATGACAAGAAGGAAGATCACCAAGCAGGAGAGTTCCCCGAGGTCCGCGACTGCTTCATGATCTACGGTGGACAAGCGGCGAATGCCTCGGCTCGGCACCGCAAGCAAGAGCGCCGGGAGGTCTGCTCGGTGAAGGTGGCGGCGCCAGTCTACCTAGACTGGTCCGACAAGCCCATCAACTTCGACCAAGCTGACCACCCCGACCACGTGCCAAGCCCGGGGAAATACCCGCTCGTCGTCGACCCCGTCATCGGCGACGTCAGGCTCACCAAGGTCCTTATGGACAGAGGCAGCAGCCTCAACATCATCTACGCCGAGACCCTCGGGCTCCTGCGCGTCGATCTGTCCTCCGTCCGAGCAGGCGCTGTGCCCTTCCACGGGATCATTCCCGGGAAGCGCGTCCAGCCCCTCGGACGACTCGACCTTCCCGTCTGCTTCGGAACGCCCTCCAACTTCCGAAGGGAGACTCTGACGTTCGAGGTGGTCGGGTTCCGAGGAACCTACCACGCGGTACTGGGAAGGCCATGCTACGCGAAGTTCATGGCCGTCCCCAACTACACCTACCTGAAGCTCAAGATGCCGGGCCCCAACGGGGTCATCACCGTCGGCCCCACGTACAAACACGCGTTCGAATGCGACGTGGAGTGCGTGGAGTACGCCGAGGCCCTCGCCGAGTCCGAGGCCCTCATCGCCGACTTGGAAAGCCTCTCTAAGGAGGCGCCAGACGTGAAACGTCATGCCGGCAACTTTGAGCCAGTGGAGACGGTTAAGGCCGTCCCCCTCGACCCCAGTGGCGACGCCTCCAAGCAAATCCGGATCGGCTCCGGGCTCAATCCCAAATAAGAAGCAGTGCTCGTCGACTTCCTCCGCGCGAACGCCGACGTCTTCGCGTGGAGTCCCTCGGACATGCCCGGCATACCGAGGGATGTCGCCGAGCACTTGTTGGATATTCGGGCCGGAGCCCGACCCGTCAAGCAGCCTCTGTGCCGATTCGACGAGGAGAAGCGCAGAGCGATAGGCGAGGAGATCCACAAGCTAATGGTGGCGAAGTCCATCAAAGAGGCGAAAAGCGTCAAGCTCAACCCCGAAAGGTGGGTCTTCCGGGTGCCCCAGGGCATGGTCTTGGGGTTCATCGTCTCCAAGCGGGGCATCGAAGCCAGCCCAGAGAAGATCGCGACCATCGCACGGCACCCCGAGCCCTTGTTGGGGGCACCCGGGGGCTACACGCACCCGCCGGGTGTGGGGCTAAAAAGGGGGGAACCCCTCCGCGTCAAGGTTGGGGAACCTCTCCGCATCCAAAATTTTCGATCAAAAAGGCTTTTGCGTTCCCCCCGGCTATGTCAGAAGCAGGGCCCCAAGGAGCGAACGTGGGTGCATGTAAGTGGCAAGGCCGACCGAGCCGAGGGACTCCTATGCCTCCGGGTTAGGGACACCTCACTTGTCACACGCCACGAAAAGTGACCCCTACTCGGGAAGCCACCCTGTTACTAACAGGCGAAGCCGGACACGCAAAATAAAAGGAAGAGGAGTACGACTTCATGCAACGGTAACAAAGTGTTCAGGCCCCAGCGGCCGCAGAAAGACACACGCGCATCCAACAGAAACTGTTCCAACAGAGTTAGGCGTCGCCTTGGGAAGGGGCCGCGCCTTCAGCTCCGTCCCCGCCTTCGGCAAAGTCCATCTCGGCTTCCGGCGACAGCGCAGGTGGGAGGATCTCCGCCTCAAAAGTGGTCGCCAGCACTGCGCTCGGACCCGCGGCGACCGCATCGAGCCGCTGGACTTCTGCCAGGGCAGCTTCATCTTCGTCGGGAAGACAATACCCCTCACTAACCCGCTCCAGGTCCACAACGTAGTGGGAAGCAAGCACGGCGAAGGCCCGCCTGACGCCGTGGTGTAGCGCCTCGCGGAGTCTGCCGCGCACATGATCGCCCAAGGCTTGAAGGCGACTTTGAGGGGAGCTTCCTGAGGGGACGTCGACGGAGCTAAGGACCCGGTAAACGTCCGAGACGGCCTCGGACATGGCCGCGTGGTCGGCCTCCCTCTGCTCGGCCGCCCCGGCAAGCGCCTCGGCAAGCGCCTTGGCGGACTCATCAAGGGCGGACTCAAGCTCTGCGAACAGCCAGAAGAAAGATCTCAAACACAAGCAGAGGAAACAAGCAGGAACGAAAACCAAGGATGGCCAAGGCGCACCTCCGGCTCGGGCGCGCTGCTCCGAGGCTGCAACCTGGGCTGCGGCTAAGTCAGCCGCAAGGGTTTCGGCCCGGCCTTCGGCCTCGGCAGCCCGGCCCCGAGACTGGTCCCGCTCCTTGACGACCTGGTCGAACTCCGACTGCTGTCGCTGCGCTTCAGCGCGCGCCGTGGCCGCCTCCGCGCGCGCCGCTGCCGCCTCGGCTCTCAGATTGGTGCAGAGCAACTGAAGGTCCGCTACCTCGGCACCCTGCTGAGAGAGGCGCGCAGTAGCCCCGGCGAGCGAGGTCCTCAGGGATCACAGCGAGCCCCAGACGTCGACCTCGCGGCGGATGAACGACGACTTGGCGGCGCTCCGATCCGTCAGATCCTGAGGGAAGGAGGCGGGGCGTCATGAAAGACGCCTTGGTCACAAAAGGAAAAAGGTATGCTTGAAACCGTTACCTGGAGGATTTTGGGGACGTCCCTGCAGAAAACCTCCAGCGACGACTGGAGCGACCCCACCGTTGCTTCGGCACACTCGCGGAGCTCATCCCAGGACTGGTCCTCCCGTTCATCGTCAAGAACGAAGACGGGATTCGAAGCCTCACGGGTCCGGAACCGGAGCAGCTGGCGCCGGCCCTCGGAGCTCCGCCGCACAGCGACGAGGCTACCGCCCGGCGGGATGGATCACGTCTCCACGCCCCCCTCTTCCGAGGCACCGGGCGCCGACGCCTCAGCCGTTTCAACGTCGGCGGCGACCGGTCGCCCCCCGACTGGGACGGCGGCGACGTCAGTAGCGGCAGGCGCCGGCATGACTGGCACGTCCGGTGGGCACGGGGCCACGTCCGCGTCAGCCACCTCCCCAATCACAATGGCCGCCTCAGCAGAAGAGCCAGCCTCGGGAACCCGCTCCACGGTGACTGGTGCCGCCTGGCCCCCCTGCTGCGGAGCGTCTTGCGAGAAGGTCGGCTGAACGACAAGGCCCGGAGCGGCGCTGGCCGCACAGGCCGGCGTCGTCTTAAGGGCCTTCCGGGGTGCCAGGTCGGTCAGGCCATGGCTTCGCTTGCTGAGGGAAAAAGAAAAATCACGGCCGGGACATATGAATGAAAAGCCAGGACGAAGACATTCCGAGATACTTACCCGCTCCGGGCCATGATCCACCATGCCTGGGGGGAAGTCTCTTGGATCTCGACCCCCGGAACCGCCGCCGAGGTCCGCTTCGCCGGCAACTTCGGCACCACCCTTGCTTTGAGCGCCCTGGACGCCCGGGGGGCGGATTGCCCAGGCACTGTCACGGTGACCTGAGGGTCGCCTCCGTGCGCTACCGGCGCGAGCGGCGGCTCTCGGGGAGCAGACGCCCTGGCCTGGCCCCCCGGGGTCGCCTCAGCTCTTCCAGCCGAGGGGTCGGGTACCCTCTCGGGTTGCCCCCGCCCCTCGGGCCGGGACCCCGACGTCCCGACTCCGGGGACTGACGGCGTCAGCCCGCCCGGGGCTGAGGCCAAGGCGGGCGGCCATGTCGTCCTCCTCGTCATCATCTTCATCATCGTCGTCGTCGTCGGGCGTTTCCGGCGACGGCTCCCTCGGGAGACCCTCCCTCTCCTGCCGGCGACGGAGCTTTTCCAAGGCGTCTCGAGCCCGCCTCCGCTCGCGGGCCCGGGCCTTCTCCGCGTCCTTCTTCTTCTTCTCCTCTGCGGCGACCCGCCGCGCTGCTCGGTCCACCGCATCCTGCGGGACCCGTGGCAGGGAAGGCTTGTGCCACCCCACCTCCTGAAGAAGGGGAAAAACCCCAATCGTAAGAACCAGGAGCAACCCGATGTAAGAAGAAGGAAGGAGCGGACACTCACCAGAGTCACGCACCCTCGGTCGGGGCGCATCAAAAGCTGGGAGAAGGCGTGGGGGTCCGGCTTCCCCAACGCGACAGACACCCGCCCTTGGAGGGCGTCGAAGGGAAGAGGATCAGAGGACATCCGCGAGCCCTCCAAGTCAGCCTCCGGGGTCATCTCCCAAAGCGACAGCCGTCGCTCCGCCAAGGGAAGCACCCTCCGACGGTGGATGGCGGCAATCACTCCCGCAGCGGTGAATCCCCCCTTCCGTAACGCCTCCAAGGCCTGGAGAAGGGGTTCGAGGTTCTTTTGTCTTTCGTGCGGGGTCCTGTGGCGCCAAGCATCGGTGGCGGTGGTGACTACTCGCTGGGAGAATGGCGGGAGCAACTCGCCGTCATTCCGGAGGTAGAACCACCGGCGCTGCCACCCCTTGTTTGAGGACGCAAGGATGGCGGGAATATACTGCGACGCCCGCGACTGCCTCAGCAGGAGGGTGCAGTCGCCAGCCTGCACCGCTGCGCGGACCTTCCTCTCCCCCGTCGGCGAGGCAAAAAGCTCCGCGAAAAAGAGATGGGTCCACAAATCCCAATGGGGGGTGATCCCCATGTACCCCTCGCACACAGCTACGAAGATGGCGGCCTGCGAGATGGAGTTGGGGCTAAGGTTGTGCAACTCCACCCCGTAGTGGTACAGGATCGCCCGCATGAAGCGGCTCGCCGGCACACCAAATCCCCGCTCGTGGAAGGAGACGAAGCTCACGACGTACCCCGGCGGTGGGGACGGAGCGACTCCGCCCAAAGGAGGGATCCATTCCGGTCGCTGCTCATCGGTAAGAGGGCGAAGTAAACCCTCGCCAACAAGATCCTCCAGATCACTCGCCGTCACCGTGGAAAAAGGCCACGGGTCGCGCGGCGAGATGATGGTCACCCGGTCAGCCATCACCGAGCGGAAGAGGTGGCGGCGCAAGGGGCAGGGAGGGCGGTTTTCCTCTTCTCTGGCTAAGTCTCTCGGGTTGCGAAAACCTAAGAGGGAGGCAGGAGGCGGAGCAAAGAACCGTCACCAGACCCCCTCCCGGGTATATAAAGACCAAGGCGAGACCGGTTCAAACGTTCCGCCTGGACCAGACGCGGGATTCGAAAACGCAAAGCGAAACAGCCGTTCCTCGAACGGCCCGCGCACGCGCAACGGCCGCCCCGCCAACCACTCGCCCCGTCGCATTAACTCCGCGGCGGGACAGGCGGCGCCCCTGGCAGGAGAAGCAGGCGACGCTTCGCCTTCGCCGTAATAACCGCGCCAAAAAAGGTACGCCGCGTCGTTCGATTCCGTATCCTTTTCCTTTTTTCCTCTTTCTCTCTCTTGCAACAGGGACCGGGAAAGGGGGATACCCCGAAAAGGATCCTTCCCTGTGAAGGAACCAGGCTCCAAGCCACCCTACTGATCAGAGGTTCGAAGGCTGGCCCCCCGGAAGGGTTCGACAGCCGCCTCAGATCGCGTGGGCCCTACACCCACTACTGGTCAGAGGTTCGAAGGCCGGCCCCCGAAGGGTCCCACGACCGCCTCAGGCTACTCGGGCTCTACGCCCATTACTGATCAGGGGTTCGAAGGCTGGCCCCCGAAGGGTTCACAGCCGCCTCAGACGCCGAGCGAGGGATGACCATGGGTACGTTCGATACATAACCAAGGCTCGGGCTGCGCTCCCGAGGTACCCTAGGACATTTCTGAGACCAGCGGGAACGATCTTGTAACGGAATCCCATCAGAGGGAGGCATCGAGCCCTCGGACCCCGTCGCCAGGGGACCGGGTCCGGCAGATCACCCGCAGGTACTTTTGGGCGTGCCTCTGGGCCCCTAGCCGACCCCTAACGAACGGGGCACGGACGTCCACTCGGATTACCCGCTTGCAGCTCACCAGAGACACCATGTTCGGCGCCCATCGAGGGCAACATGGCGCTTTCCCCCCTCCTCCTTGCGGAAAGGCGACGCAGGGGCGTATGTAAAAAAGCCAAGTCTGTCCCTGATCGCCCTCTCGCCCTGTGCAGAGGCTCGGGGGCTGCTCTCACAAACCCGACTCCGGCCGAACCGTTGACAGCGTCAACATACCAGCCCGAGAACTTGGGACCCGACCGTACTCCTGGGCTACGGCCAGCTCGCATGAGGGAACAACCAGGCCAGCCGAAGCATTACGCGAGGCATTAAGACCTCGAAGGAGTGAAACCACTCCTCCGAGGCCTCGGGGGCTACACCCGGCGGGTGCGCTCGCGCGCACCCACCGGGACAAAATGCAACCGAGAAAGGCTGGTCCCCTTGCAAAAAAGTGCGACGAAAGCCTCCAAGCGAGTGCTAACACTCCCTTCGAGGCTCGGGGGCTACTGTCGGGGACCATAATTAGGGGTACCCTCAAGACTCCTAATTCTCAGCTGGTAACCCCCATCAGCATAAAGCTGCTAAGGCCTGATGGGTGCGATTAAGTCAGGGATCAGTCCATTCGAGCGACTCGATCATGCCTCGCCCGAGCCTAGCCTCGGACAAGGGCAGCCGACCCCGGAGGATTTCCGTCTCGCCCGAGGCCCCCCTCCAACGGCGAACATATTTCCGGCTCGCCCGAGGCCCTGCCTTCGCTAAGAAGCAACCCTGACTAAATCGCCGCACCGACCGACCAAATCGCAGGAGCATTTAATGCAAAGGTGGCCTGACACCTTTATCCTGCCGCGCGCCCCTCGGCAGAGCCGAAGTGACTGCCGTCACTTCGCCGCTCCACTGACCGGCCTGACAGAAGGACAGCGCCGCCTGTGCCACTCCGACTGCGGTGCCACTTGACAGAGTGACACTGACAGGCAGTCAGGCCCTGCCGAAGGCACCATAGGAAACTCCGCTCCGCCCGACCCAGGGCTCGGACTCGGGCTAAGTCCCGGAAGACGGCGAACTCCGCTCCGCCCGACCCAGGGCTCGGACTCGGGCTAAGTCCCGGAAGATGGCGAACTCCGCTCCGCCCGACCCAGGGCTCGGACTCGGGCTAAGTCCCGGAAGACGGCGAACTCCGCTCCGCCCGACCCAGGGCTCGAACTCGGGCTAAGTCCCGGAAGACGGCGAACTCCGCTCCGCCCGACCCAGGGCTCGGACTCGGGCTAAGTCCCGGAAGACGGCGAACTCCGCTCCGCCCGACCCAGGGCTCGGACTCGGGCTAAGTCCCGGAAGACGGCGAACTCCGCTCCGCCCGACCCAGGGCTCGGACTCGGGCTAAGTCCCGGAAGACGGCGAACTCCGCTCCGCCCGACCCAGGGCTCGGACTCCGCCCTGGCCTCAGTCGACGACCTCCGCCTCGCCCGACCCAGGGGCTCGGACTCAGCCTCGGCCACTGAAGACAGACTCGACCTCGGCTTCGGAGGAGCCTCCACGTCGCCCAACCTAGGGCGCAGGCCAGCCACGTCAACAGGAGGCGCCATCATCACCCTACCCCGAGCTGACTCGGGCCGCAGGGAACAAGACCGGTGTCCCATCTGGCTAGTTCCGCCAGATAGGCAATGATGGCGCCCCGCATGCTCTGTGACGACGGCGGCTCTCAGCACCCTTACGGAAGCAAGAGGACGTCAGCAAGGACCCAACCGCTCCGACAACTGTCCCTTCGCCAGGCTCCATCGCTCCTCCGACGGCCACAACATCACACCAGCTGGGTGCCAAAATCTCTACGGCTGCCACGACGGCATGTACTTAGGGCGCTAGCTCTCCTCCGCTAGACACGTAGCACTCTGCTACACCCCCCATTGTACACCTGGATCCTCTCCTTACGCCTATAAAAGGAAGGACCAGGGCCCTCTTAGAGAGGGTTGGCCGCGCGGGGACGAGGACGAGACAGGCGCCCGCTTGGGGCCGCTCGCTCCCTCTCCCGCGTGGACGCTTGTAACCCCCTACTGCAAGCGCACCCGACCTGGGCGCGGGACGAACACGAAGGCCGCGGGATTCCCACCTCTCTCACGCCGGTCTCCGGCCACCTCGCTCTCCCCCTTCGCGCTCGCCCTCGCGCTCGACCCATCTGGGCTGGGGCACGCAGCGACACTCACTCGTCGACCCAGGGACCCCCCGGTCTCGAAACGCCGACAGTATATAAATTGCTTATTCATAGAATAGAGTTTTCTAAAGATACTAAAATAATAGAATTAGTGTTCATATCTTTAAAATGACGACCTATCGGTTTGAATATAGTTTTCTCAATAAATATAGATTTAGTGTTTTCCTAATAGAATGATAATTATTTATTATCCTTTCACATAAAAATTATTTAGTCTCATATTTAAGTATCCATAATTATACGTTTTACAATAGAAATATGTCATATAACTTTTCTAATAATGTTAAAATGACTTAATTAGGTGATCATACCTTCATAATAAAGTAAATGATTGTTTATATTGTTGAAACATAACTTATTTAGTAATGAACTAGATCATTTGTTCCTAATTCGAAACTTAAGATAATTAATGAATTAGCCTTTCTCATTATCTATTAATTAAGTTTATATCTCAATTTGTTCATAACTAGTTATATAGGCTTGATTAATCATTCTGTCACATTTAGTCTATGTTTCCTAAAGGATAAAATAACTAAATTAGTGTTCATGTTCTTTTATAATTAAAATATTGTTTATATGTTGTTTTGTATATAACTTTCTTAATAAAAAATAGAGGCTATGTGTTTTCTAATGAAATTAAAAGATAGTTGTTTCTTCATTGTCTTTTACATAAAAGTTCATTTAAGGCATATATCATAACTTTTCATAAAATAGGTGTTTAATAATAATGATCTTTTCATATAAAACCTATTTAGACTTATATCTTAGTTTATCATAAGTGAAGGTTTAACAATGAATTATAATACGTTCCATGATGCTTCTAAAATTAATAATGTATTTCATAACACATTAACCTTAGTTATATAACTTATATCTTTTCTAAAAGGTTAAAAAGGTTTAATATTGTTATACCATGTTTTATCATCCTATAAACCATTAATCTTAGACATATTACATACGTCGTTTTATAAAAGATTAAATTGGTGAACCAAATATTTGTATATTTTAATTAAGATATTTATAAGCTCATGTCTTGTTTTATAAAGTATAGATCACACATTTTTGAAAAGAATACCTTTTTATTATAACCCTTGCGTGTAATGTTTTTGAAATGCGAGCGCTCTTTTCGTTAGGCTTTCTTTTAGCTTTACGTATGGTGAATGTTGTATGTTATTGAGCGGTGTTTGTTTCTTCTTATTTGTTTGTGTGATATTCAGTGATTGATCTAATAGTTGAGAATCAAGTGCTATTCCGTGGAAGAACTTCAAATTTTCAATAAGCAAGGCAAGTGAACTTCTCCCTCTGCATACTCTATTTGATCCCAAATAATACATTTAATAAAGTTTATTCTTGGATATATATGCATAATTTGATGGGTTACATATTTAGATACACCTAACCTTTCCAACCTTATTCCTTGTTAACCTGGGTTATGATCTAATAAAGTAGCTATGCTATTGCTACAACTTTAACTTTATGCTGATACTCCTACTGATGATATTAATGTTCCAAATGGTAAGTTTATATTATTGTTGTTAATCCAATGATTAAACAAGATCATATTGTGATAATTGGAACATGGAGTAACCACCTGGGAAAACAGTGTAACCACGAGTGCTATCATGGCTCTGGCTTTGGTAATTAGCTTTATATTCTTAGTGCCTAGCAACCTTACCTGAAATATGGGCAAGAGGGAAAGCGGCAGTGGTGGCAGCTCACGTTAACATGGGGACGTATTCTTGGCTAAGGTACCTCACCCAGAGGGTCACTACACCAACTTAGAAACCTTAGCAAGTTGCTTAGTATTAAGAGTATTCTGTGAAAGCCTCATAGTGGATCCCTCGCCACTCACCTCGGAAGTGTTTACGGGTTTTGGCCGACCCAGGCTAGAGGGGATACACGGCTTGTGGGTAAAGTTGTACCTCCTCTGTAGAGTGTAAAACTGATATATCAGCCATGCTCACGGTTATGAGCAGCCTGGACTCCTCACATGATAATTAAACTTGAAGATGGAAATAAATCGAGATACGATGATCTACCAATGGTTTGCTTAAGTGGTTTCACTTAAGTGTTTTTTTATATACTCTTATACCTTTGTTTAATGGAAATACTTGGGATTCACACTTATTAGTAAGGCAGGTGTTAATAAAATGTTGACCAACTAAAATGCTTACTGCTCAACCTTAGCCTCACCTTGTTAAACTTGCATTAGTTTTTCCCCCACTTGTTGAGCCCCGACCATAAGTGAGCTCACCCTTGCTTAAATTTTGATCAAAAGTTTGCAGATGAAGTTATGATGCTGAGCTCCATGGATGCTAGTCTAGTGATACCCCCGATCATCTTCCTGTGGATGGATGACCATGTTTCGCTGTACTTTGATGAATAAAGTTTAAGACATTATGTCTGTTCGAAGTGTAATATGTTAATATAATCTTTATTTATGCTCTTATGCATTATTCTTTTGATATATTACACTTGTGACATCAACATATGTGTAAAAATAGATCCCGGCACACATATGCTATGCATTCGGTTTTGCCCTTAGAACCGGGTGTGACAATGATGCTTCTCCTCTGTCAGTAGAAGTGCAGGCTACCCCATGGCCCCCATCATACAAGCCACCCAGCTCCCCATGTATGATGGGCACTTAGATCCGAAGCAATTTCTGATGAGTTACGAAGCAACCATATCTTCATATGGGGGCAACACTGCATTCATGGCGAAATCCTTCGTCATGGCAGTCAAGAATGTTGCACAAACCTGGTAGTCCTCTCTTTGGCCAGGAACAATCATATCATGACAGAAGCTGAAGGACATGCTGATCACTAGTTTCCAAGGGTTCCAGACGAAGCTGGTTACTACTCAAGCTTTGTTCCAGTGCACGCAAGACCACGAAGAATACCTCCAGGCGTATGTCCAAAGGTTCTTGTGTCTGAGAGCACAAGCGCCCATAGTGCCCAATGAAATTGTCATTGAGGCCATGATGAAAGGGCTTTGTCTAGGACCTACGGCTCAATACTTTGCCAGGAAACCCCCTTAGACTCTAGAGAAGCTTCTACAGAAGATGGATGAGTACATCCGGGCCGATAATGATTTCCACCAGAGAAGGGAAGAAGCTTATAGGTTAACTGAGATGACTAGGGGCTTTAGAGGAAGAATCCACCCTAGGCATGTCAGATCAATCCACAACTCCAGTCAGAGTAATGACAGAGGAAGCCAGTTTCAGAGGCCACAGCATAGCTCACAATCTTTAGGGCAACAACAAAACTCTTTCAGGCCACCAGCTCCAAGGGGCAGAGGCGGCAGTGGCTTCAGAGGAAGATATGGGGATCAGCCCAAGAAACTCTATTGCTTATTCTATGGCGAGGACAAGGGCCACACTACAAGAACATGCCAGGTCACCATTCAGAAGCAAAAAGAGATTACTGAAGCAGAAGCACGATAGAATCAGCCGAAGCAGGTTTTACATACTGCTTCGTGCTACTCTCCCTATATACCAGAATATGTGGGTAACCAACCTGTAACTTCTGTTGCTTCGGCAAGTCATTCACAAGCTTCCTGGCACCAGCTCCCACTACCACCACCATTGCCACCTACTCATACCTGAAGCCAGCAGCCAGAAGGGCACCAGAAGCTCGTACAGTCAATAGCACTGTACCAGAATCGAAGCATATATACTGAGGAATATCCTACTTTTGATGTACTTTTATCTTTTATGCCATTTTATTTTTTGTGTGAGAAACTTAATTTCAATTTCTTGTAATAATTGTGCCTGCACTAGAGTGAAATATATCTTCCTCATGGATTTACGAAGCTCGAAAGACGTGTCTAAGAAAGCAGAGTAAAATTCTGTCGGCGTTTCGACCCCGGGGGTTCCTGGACCGACGAGTAAATTGTCACTGCGTGTCCCAGCCCAGATGGGTCGGCACGAGATGGAGCACAAAGGGGGGTGGGGAGAAACAGCAAAGGGGAAACCCGTGGCCTTCGTGTTGTCCTACGCCCAGGTCGGGTGCGCTTGCAGTAGGGGGTTACAAGCGTCCGCGCGGGAGAGAGAGAGGGAGCCCTGTGCGTCGGCCCGTTGTCCCGCGCGGCCAACCTTCTCGTACGAGAGCCCTGGACCTTCCTTTTATAGGCGTAAGGAAAGGGCCCAGGTGTACAATGGGGGGGGGGTGTAGCAGTGTGCTAACGTGTCTAGCAGAGAGGAGCTAGAGCCCTAAGTACATGCCGTCGTGGCAGCCGGAGAGGTTTTGGCGCCCTGTTCATGTGATGTCGTGGCCGTCGAAGGAGTGCTTGAGCCTTGTGGAAGTACAGCTGTCGAGACTGTTGGATCCTTACTGACGTCTCCTTGCTTCTGTAAGGGGCTGAGAGCCGCCGTCGTCATGGAGCACGCGGGGTGCCATCATTACTTGTTTACCGGGGCGAGCCAGATGGGACGCCGGTCTTGTTCCCCGCAGCCTGAGCTAGCTAGGGGTAGGGTAATGATGGCCTTCCCTGTGACGTGGCGGGTCCGAGCCTGAGGTCAGGCGAGGCGGAGGCTCCTCCGAGGTCGAGGTCGAGTCTGGGCCCTGGGGTCGGGCGAGGCGGAGTTCATCTTCCGATGTCGAGGCTGAGTCCGAGCCCTGGGTCGGGCGAGGCGGAGACCGTCTTTCGAGGCCGAGGCTGAGTCCGAGCCCTGGGGTCGGGCGAGGCGGAGTCCGTCTTTCGGGGTCGAGGCTGAGTCCGAGCCTTGGGTCGGGCGAGGCGGAGACCGTCTTCCGAGGCCGAGGCTGAGTCCGAGCCCTGGGGTCGGGCGAGGCGGAGTCCGTCTTCCGGGGTCGAGGCTGAGTCCGAGCCTTGGGTCGGGCGAGGCGGAGACCGTCTTCCGAGGCCATGGCTGAGTCCGAGCCCTAGGGTCAGGCGAGGCGGAGTCCGTCTTCTGGGGTCGAGGCTGAGTCCGAGCCCTGGGTCGGGCGAGGCGGAGCTTCCCATGGCGCCCGAGGCTGGACTTAGCTGCTGTCAGCCTCACTCTGTCGAGTGGCGCAGCAGTCGGAGCGGGGCAGGCGGCGCTGTTTTCCTGTCAGGTCGGTCAGTGGAGCGGCGAAGTGACTGCGGTCACTTCGGCTCTGTTGACTGAGGAGCGCGCGTCAGGATAAGGTGTCAGTCGATCCTTGCATTAAATGCTCCTGCGATACGGTCGGTTGGCGTGGCGATCTGGCCAAGGTTGCTTCTCCGCGAAGACTGGGCCTCGGGCGAGCCGAAGGTGTGTCCGTCGCTTGAGGGGGCCCTCGGGCGATACGTGAATCCTCCGGGGTCGGCTGCCTTTGCCCGAGGCTGGGCTCGAGCGAGGCGAGATTGTCTCCCTTGAGTGGACTGAGCCTTGACCTTAATCACGCCCATCAGGCCTTTGCAGCTTTGTGCTGATGGGGTTACCAGCTGAGATTAGGAGTCTTGGGGGTACCCCTAATTATGGTCCCCGACAGTAGCCCCCGAGCCTCGAAGGGAGAGTTGATACTCGCTTGGAGGCTTTTGTCGCACTTTTTTGCAAGGGGACCGGCCTTTCTCGGTTGCGTTTCGTTCTGGTGGGTGCGAGCGAGCGCACCCGCCGGGTGTAGCCCCCGAGGCCTCGGAGGAGTGGTTTGACTCCTTCGAGGTTTTAGCGCGTTTTGTGATGCTTCGGCCGGTCTAGTTGTTCCCTCATGCGAACTGGCCATAGCCCGGGTGCGTAGTCAGGTTTCAAGCTCTCGGGCTGGTATGTTGACGCTGTCAACGGTTTGGCCGGAGCCGGGTTTGCGAGAGCAGCCCCCAAGCCTCCGCACAGAGCGAGAGGACGGTCAAGGACAGACTCGGCTTTTTTCATATGCCCCTGTGTCGCCTTTCCGTGAGGAGGAGGGGGGGGGAAGCGCCATGTTGCCCTCGGAGGGCGCCGAACATGGTGTCTCCAGTGAGTTGCTAGCGGGTGATCCGAGTGGACGCCCGTGCCCTTGTTCGATAAGGGTCGGCTAGTGGCCCAGAGGCATGCTCCAAAAGTACCTGCAGGTGATTTGTCGGACCCGGTCCCGTTTGATAGGGTCCGAGGGCTCGATGCCTCCCTCTGATGGGATTCCGTTACAGAATCGCTTCTGCTGGTCTCGGAAATGTCCTAGGGTACCTCGAGAGCGTAGCCCGAGCCTCGACCATGTATCGGACGTACCCAGAGTCATCCCTCGCTCTGCGTGCTCTGAGGCGACTGTCGAACCCTTTGGGGGCCAACCTACGAACCCCTGATCAGTAGTGGGCGCGGAGCCCGAGTGGCTTGAGGTGGTTGTCAAACCCCTCCGAGGGGCCAGCCTTCGAACCTCTGACCAGTAGTGGGTGCGGAGCCCGAGTGCTCTGAGGCGGCTGTCGAACCCTTCCGAGGGGCCAGCCTTCGAACCTCTGATCAGTAGTAGGCGCGGAGCCTGAGTGCTCTGAGGCGGCTGCCGAACCCTTCCGAGGGGCCAGCCTTCGAACCTCTGATCAGCAGAAGGGCTCGGGGCCCGCTTCCTTCGCAGATAAGGATCCCTTTCGGAGTATCCCCTTTCCCGGTCCTTGTAGCAAGAGAGAGAAAGGGGAAGAGAAAAAGGGTATGAATTTGAACGACGTGGCGTACCTTTTTGACGCGGTCATCATGGCGGAGGTGAAGCGTCGCCTGCTTCGCCTGCCAAAGGTGTCGCCTGTCCTGTCTCAGAGTTAATGTGACGGGACGAGTGGTTCGCGGGGCAGCCATTGTGCGTGCGTGAGCCGTTCGAGGAACGGGCGTCTCGCCTTTGAGTTTTGAATCTCGCGGCGGGTTCGGGCGAAGTGTTGAACGGGTCTCGCGGGGCCTTTATATATTCGGGAGAGGGACCGGTGACGGTTCTTTACTCTGCTGCTCGCCTCCCACTTAGGTTTCCACAACCTGAGGGAATAGCCAGAGAAAGGAAACCGCGCACCTTGTCCTCTCCGCCGCCACCTCTTCTGCTTGGTGATGGCTGGCCGGGTGACCGTTGTTTCGCCGCGCGACCTGTGGCCTTTCTCCACCGTCACGGCGGACGATCTGGAGGCCCTTGTTGCTGATGGTTTGCTTCGTCCTCTCTCTGGTGACTCGCAGCCAGAGTGGATGGCCCCTCTGAGCGGAGCCGCCACGTCCCCGCCGTCGGGGTATGTGCTGAGCTTCGTCTCTTTTCACGAGCGGGGGTTCGGAGTGCCGGCAAGTCGTTTCATGCGGGCGATTCTGCACGTCTACGGGGTGGAGCTTCACAATCTCAGTCCCAACTCCATCGCGCAAGCAGCCATCTTCGCGGCGGTTTGCGAAGGATTTTTGGGGATTGCCCCCCACTGGGACCTATGGACCCATCTCTTCTCCGCGGAGCTTTTTGCCTCGACGATGGGGGAAAGAAGAGTTCACATGGCGGTGCGGGCCGATGGCTGCATCCTCCAGTTGAGGCAGGCGCGGGCGCAGCAGTACATCCCTGCCATCCTCGCGTTTTCGAACAAGGGGTGGCAGCGCCGGTGGTTTTATCTACGGAATGACGACGGGAGGCTCCCATCGTGTTCTCAACGAGTGGTGACCGCCGCTGGCGGTAACTGGCGCTACGGGGCCCCGCGTGAGAGACAGAAGAATCTCCAGCCCCTTTTGAAGGCCTTGGAGGAGCTGCGAGAAGGAGGGCTCACCGCCGTGGGGGTGGTTGCCGCCATTCATCGCCGGAGGGTGCTCCCCTTGACGGAGCGGCGGCTGCCGCTTTGGGAGATGACACTGGGGGTCGACTTGGAGGGTTTGCAGATGTCCTCGGTCCCCCTTCCCGCCGATGACCTCCACAGGCAGATAACCGGCACGATAGGGAGGTTAGACGCCGGCGCCCTTACCTAGCTCTCGATGCGTCCCGATCGCGGGTGTGTGTCCCTGGTGAGTGCCCGCTCCTTCTTCCTTCTTGTGTGGGATTGCCCTTGGTTCTCACAGCCGAGACTTTTTGTCCGTCTCCAGGATGTGGGGTTTCACAAGCCTTCCCTGCCACCGGTCCCGGAGGACGCGGTGGACCGAGCCGCGCGGAGGGTCACCGCGGAGAAGAGGAAGGAGAAGAAGGACGCGAAGAAGGCTCGGGCCCACGAGCGGATGCGGGCTCGAGACGCCTTGGAGAGGCTTCGTCGTCGATAGGAGAGGGATGGGCTCCCGAGGGAGCCGTCGCCGGAGATGCCTGACGATGACGACGACGACGACGATGACGATGATGAAGATGACGACATGGCTGCCCGCCTCGGCCTCAGCCCGGATCTGAGGCTGGGCCAGGGGTCGTCGAGCCAGCCCCCGAGCGGGCTGGCGCCGTCGGTATCTGGGGCTGGGACGTCGGGGTCCCGGTCCGAAGAACGGGGGCAAGCCAAGGGGGTACTTGACCCCTTGGCCGAGGTAGTTGAGGTGACCCCGGGGAGTCAGGCCGACCTGCCTGTTCCCCAAGAGCCGTTGCCTGTGCCGACTGCACAGGAGGGTGATCCTCAGGTCGTCGTGGCTGCGCCTGGGCAGTCCGTCCCTCTGGTGCCTCGGGCGCCCGAGGCAAGGATGGTGCCGAAGCCGGCAGCGGGGCTAACCTCGGAGGTACCCTCGGGGACCGAGGCTCGAGGGACCTCCCCGCAGGCACGATTGGTCGTGGCCCGGAGTGGGTAAGTATCTAAGGATACCTCTGTCCCGGCTCCTTCGTGTGTCCTGATCCTGATTTTCCCTTTCTTCCCAGCAAATGGAGGCACAGTTCGACCGGTCTGGCTCCCCGGAAGGTCCTTAAGACGGCGTCGGCTTCTGCAGCCAGTGCCGCACCAGGCCTTGCCGGCCAGCTGGCCTCCTCACAAGATGTCCCAAAGAGGGGGGCTCAGGCGGCACAAGTTGTCGTGGGGCGAGCTCCCGAGGCTGACCCCTCCGTCGAGGCGGCCGTCTTGCCGAGGGAGGCTGCTGGCGCGGCTGCGGCCTCGAGCCCACCAGACGTGTTGCCGGCGCTGGCACCGGCTTCTGCCGAGGCTGTTGCCGTTCTGGCCATGGAGCCGCCCGTCGCCGCCAACGCTGAGATGGCCGAGGCGCCGCTACTCGATACCTCAAAGGAGGGGGGCGCAGAACCGCGACCTGTCCTGGGGAGCGGCAACCTCGTCCTCGCGCGGTGCAGTCCTGATGGGCGGCGTCAGTCGCTCCGGTTCTAGACCAGTGGGGCTTCGGATCCCCTCTTCGTTCTTGACGATGAGCGAGCGGAGCAGTCTTGGGATGGGCTTCGTGAGTGTGCCAAGGCAACAGTGGGGTCGCTTCGGTCGACCTTGGAGGTCCTTTGCAAGGACGTTCCCAAGATCCTCTAGGTAAGGATTTCAAGCATACCTTTCACGTGATCAAGCATTCTTTGTGACGCCCCGCTTCCTTTCCTCAGGATCTGACGGATCTGAGCGCCGCCAAGTCGTCGTTCATCCGCCACGAGGCCGATGTCTGGGGTTCGCTGTGGTTCCTGAGGACCACGCTTGCCAGGGCTACTGAGCGCCTCTCCCAACGAAGCGCCGAGGTGGCGGACCTTCGGTTGCTTTGTGTCGATTTGGGAGCGGAGACAGCGGCGGCACACGCAGAGGCGCAGCGGCAGCAGTCGGAGCTTGGCTAGGTCATCAGCTAGCGGGACCAATCTCGGGGCCGGGCCGCTGAGGCTGAAAGCCGGGCTGAGGCCCTTGGAGACCAGTTAGTCGAGGCGTCTGCTCGGGCCGGAGCCCTTGCGGCAGACCTAGCCGTGGCCCAAGCCGCATCCTCGGAGCAGCGTGCCCGAGCCGAAGGTATGTCTTGGCTGTTTTAAGATTTTGATTCAGCTTCGTTCTTCAACCTTGTTTGAAGTCTTCTGCTTTGGCTGTTTGCAGAGCTCGAGTCTGTCCTCGATGAGTCCACCAAGGCACTTGCTCAGGCGGCCGAGCAGGGGGAGGCCGACCACGCGGCCATGTCCGAGGCCATCTCGGCCTCTGCCGGGTCTTTGGTCTCGACGACGTCCCCTCGGGGAGCTCCCCTCAGAGTCGCCTATAGGCCTTGGGTGACCACGCGCGCGACAGACTCCGCGAGGCGCTGCATCACGGCGTTAGGCGGGCCTTCGCCGTGCTCGCTTCCCACTATGACGTGGATCTGGAGCGGGTCAGCGAGGGGTATTGCCTTCCCGACGAAGATGAAGCTGCCCTGACCGAAGTCCAGAGGCTTGACGCAGCCGCCGTGGGCCCAAGCGCAGTGCTGGCTACCACCTTCGAAGCAGAGATCCTTCCGCTTGCGTCGTCGTCCGAGGCCAGGGCGGATCTCGCCGAGGGTGGAAACGAAGCCGAGGGCGCGACTCCTTCTCTGGGCGACGCCTGATTCTGCCGGAGCAGTTTATTTTGAATGCATATGTGTCTTTTGCGGCCGCTGAGGCCCGAACACTTTATCGTCGTAATATAAAGTTGCGTCTCTTTTCCTCCTGTTTTGCGTATCCGGACTCGTTCGTCAGTAGCAGGATTGCTTACCCAAGTAAGAGTTATTTTTCGCGGTAGGTGACGAGTGAGGTATCCGTATCCCAGAGGCGTAGGAGTCCCTCGGCTCGGTCGCCCTTGCCACTTACATGCACTCTTATTCGTTTCTTGGGGTCCTATTAATGATATGGTCGGGAGACGTGAAACTCGTTTTGATGGAAGACTTTTTCCGAGGAAAATTTTGACGCAGAGGGGGTTCACCCCTTCTAGCCCCCGAGGGAGGGTCGGGCTTTGCCGAGGCAAGGCTGACCCTTCCTTGATGGTTAGACTTTGTTGGCGTATGTAAATGAGGTGTATGAACGACTTGAAAACATCTTAAGGGTAGAAGCGACGTAGCTGTCGGATGTTCCAAGCGTTGTTGTAGACCTCGCCTTGACTGTTGGCCAGCTTGTATGTTCTGGGCTTCAAAATCTTGGCGATGATGAATGGCCCTTCCCAGGGAGGCATGAGCTTGTGGCGCCCTCGGGCGTCTTGTCGTAGCCGAAGCACCAAGTCGCCCACCTGGAGGTCTTGGGACTGAACCCCTTGGGCGTGGTAGCGTCGCAGGGACTGCTGATACCGCGCCGAGTGTAGTAAGGCCATGTCCCGAGCCTCTTCTAGCTAGTCCAGTGAGTCTTCTCGGTTGGTTCGATTGCTTTGGTAGTCGTACGCCCTCGTCCTCGAGGAACCGTATTCTAAGTCTGTGGGCAAGATGGCCTCGGCCCCATAGACTAGAAAGAATGGCGTGAAGCCCGTGGCTCGGCTCGGCGTTGTCCTCAGACTCCAGACCACCGAGGGGAGTTCCTTCATCCATCGCCTACCGAACTTTTTGAGGTCGTTGTAGATCCGTGGCTTGAGTCCTTGCAGAATCATGCCGTTGGCACGCTCTACTTGCCCATTCGTCATGGGGTGAGCTACGGCGGCCCAGTCCACCCGGATGTGGTGATCCTCGCAGAGGTCCAGGAACTTTCTGTCGGTGAACTGGGTGCCGTTGTCGGTGATGATGGAGTTCGGGACCCCGAAGCGATCGATGATGTTGGTGAAGAACGCCACCGCCTTCGACGATGGATATGCATCCATGGAGGATGCCTGAGGGGCTGCGGTGGTAGAGCTCCTTCCCATCCCCCAGCAAGACAAACGACTTGGCGCGCCGCGCCAGTCGCCGAGCTTCGGCTCGGTCGAGGGGCAGCTCTCCTTGGTGGAGATATTGCAGGTACGGGGTCTGCCAGTCTCGATTAGGCGGGACCCCACTCCGCTCTTTCTCGACATGCAGTGCCTCACCCTCTGGGGCTGAGGTTGCCTCGGGCTAAACCGAGGGCGCCTCGGGCTGAGCCGAGGGCACCTCAGGCAGGGCCGAGACCTTCTCGAGCTCGGGTGTGTCGTCGGTCTTGACTGAGGGTTGATGTAGGTCTCGGGAGAAGACGTCCGGGGGAACCGTTGTCCGCCCCGAGGCTATCTTGGCCAGCTCGTCCGTAGTCTCGTTGTATAGTCGGGCGATGTGGTTGAGCTCAAGCCCGTAGAACTTGTCCTCCAGGCGCCGAACCTCATCGCAGTAGGCTTCCATCTTCGGGTCGCGGCAATGGGAGTTCTTCATGACTTGGTTGATGACAAGATGCGAGTCGCCACGAGCGTCGAGGCATCGGACCCCTAGCTCGATGGCGATGCGCAACCCGTTAACTAGAGCCTCGTACTCGGCCACATTGTTGGACGCCGGGAAATGGAGGCGCAACACGTAGAGGAGGTGCTTCCCGAGGGGTAAGATGAAGAGCAGGCCCGCGCCCGCTCCTGTTTTCATCAGCGACCCGTCGAAAAACATGGTCCAGAGTTCCGGCTGGATCGGAGCCGCTGGAAGCTGGGTGTCGACCCATTCAGCCACAAAGTCCGCCAAGGCTTGGGACTTGATGGCCTTCCGAGGGGCGTACGAGATTGTCTCGCCCATGATCTTTACCGCTCACTTTGCAATCCTACCCGAGGCCTCTCGGCATTGGATGATCTCCCCCAGGGGGAAGGATGACACCACAGTCACTGGATGAGACTCGAAGTAGTGTCGCAACTTTCGCCGCGTCAGAATTACCGCGTACAGTAGCTTCTGGATTTGTGGGTAGCGGATTTTGGTCTCGGACAGTACTTCGCTGATGAAGTAGACCGGCCTCTGGACGGGCAATGCATGCCCCTTTTCTTGTCTCTCAACCACGATCGCGGCGCTGACCACCTGAGTGGTAGCAGCGATGTAGATCAAGAGGGCTTCTCCGGCAGCGGGGGGCGCCAAGATGGGCGCGCTAGTAAGGAGCGCTTTTAGGTTCCCGAGGGCTTCCTCGGCCTCGGGGGTCCAAGTGAAGCACCCGGTCTTCCTCAAGAGGCGGTATAGAGGTAGGCCTCTTTCGCCAAGGCGCGAGATGAAACGGCTCAGGGCTGCAAGACATCCCATGACCCTCTGTACTCCTTTCAAGTCCTTGATGAGGCCCATGTTGGTGATGGCCGCGATTTTCTCCGGGTTGGCCTCGATGCCCTGCTCGGAGACGATGAACCCCAGGAGCATGCCTCGGGGGACTCCGAAGACACACTTCTCGGGATTGAGTTTTACGCCTTTCGCCTTGAGACACCAGAATGTCGTTTCAAGGTCGGAGAGGCGGTCAGAGGCTTTCCTCGTCTTGACTACGATGTCATCGACGTAAGCCTCAACCGTTCGACCAATGTGCTCCCCGAACACGTGGTTCATGCACCTTTGGTATGTCGCACCCGCATTCCTCAAACCGAATGGCATAGTAACGTAGCAGTACATGCCAAAGGGCATGATGAAAGAAGTCGCGAGCTGGTCGGACTCTTTCATCCTGATTTGGTGATACCTTGAGTAGGCATCGAGGAAAGACAGGGTTTCGCACCCAGCAGTGGAATCCACGATTTGATCGATGCGAGGCAGAGGGTAGGGAACCTTCGGACATGCTTTGTTTAGACCAGTGTAGTCTACACACATCCACCATTTCCCTCCTTTCTTTCTCACAAGCACAGGGTTGGCAAGCCACTCGGGATGGAATACCTCTTTGATGAACCCTGTGGCCATCAGCTTGTGGATCTCCTCGCCTATGGCTCTGCGCTTTTCTTCATCGAATCGGCGCAGAGGCTGCTTCACGGGTTGGGCTCCAGCTCGGATATCCAGCGAGTGCTCGGCGACATCCCTCAGTATGCCAGGCATGTCCGAGGGACTCCACGCAAAAACTTCGGCATTCGCGCGGAGAAAGTCGACGAGCACTGCTTCCTATTTGGGGCAGAGCCCGGAGCCGATCCGTATCTGCTTGGAGGCGTCGTTGCTGGGTCGAGAGGGACAAATTTGACCGTCTCAGCTGGCTCGAAGTTGCCGGCGTGGCGCTTCGCATCTGGCGCCTCCTTGGAGAGGCTCTCCAGGTCGGTGATGAGGGCCTCGGATTCGGCGAGGGCCTCGGCGTACTCCACGCACTCCACGTCGCATTCGTACGCGTGTCGGTACGTGGAGCCGACGGTGATGACCCCATTGGGGCCCGACATCTTGAGCTTGAGGTAGGTGTAGTTGGGGACGGCCATGAACTTGGCGTAGCATGGCCTCCCCAGCACTGTGTGGTAGGTTCCTCGGAACCCGACCACCTCGAACGTGAGGGTTTCCTTTCGAAAGTTGGAGGGAGTCTCGAAGCAGACGAGCAGATCGAGTTGCCCAAGGGGTTGGAAGCGTTTCCCGGGGATGATCCCGTGAAAAGGCGCCGCGCCGGCCCGGATCGAGGACAGATCGATCTGCAGGAGCCCGAGGGTCTCGGCGTAGATGATGTTGAGGCTGCTGCCTCCGTCCATGAGGACCTTGGTAAGCCTGATGTTGCCGATGACGGGATCGACAACGAGCGGGTACTTCCCTGGGCTCGGCATGCGGTCGGGGGTGGTCGCTCTGGTCGAAGGTGATGGGCTTGTCGGACCAGTCTAGGTAGACTGGCACCACCGCCTTTATCGAGCAGACCTCCCGGCGCTCTTGCTTGCGGTGCCGAGCCGAGGCATTCGCCACATGCCCACCGTAGATCATGAAGCAGTCGTGGACCTCGGGGAACTCCTCTGCCTTATGATCCTCCTTCTTGTCGTCATTGTGGGCCCGACCACCTTCCGCCGGTGGCCCGGCCTTGTGGAAGTAGCGCCAAAGCATGACGCATTCCTCAAGGGTGTGCTTAACGGGACCCTGATGATAGGGGCACGACTCCTTGAGCATTTTATCGAACAGGTTGGCGCCTCCGGGAGGCTTCCGAGGGTTCCTATGCTCGGCGGCGGCGACAAGGTCCGCGTCGGCAGCGTCGCGTTTCGCTTGCGACTTCTTCTTGCCCTTCTTCCTCGCGCCGCGTTGGGCGGACGCCTCGGGGACGTCTTCCGGCTGGCGCCCCTGAGGCTGCTTGTCCTTCCGGAAGATGGCCTCGACCGCCTCCTGACCAGAGGCAAACTTGGTGGCAATGTCCATCAGCTCGCTTGCCCTGGTGGGAGTCTTGCGACCCAGCTTGCTCACCAGGTCGCGACAAGTGGTGCCGGCGAGGAACGCGCCGATGACATCCGAGTCGGTGATGTTGGGCAGGTCGGTGCGCTGCTTCGAAAATCGCCGGATGTAGTCCCGGAGGGATTCTCCCGGCTGCTGGTGGCAGCTTCGGAGATCCCATGAGTTCCCAGGGTGCACGTATGTGCCCTAGAAGTTGCCGGCGAAGGCTTTGACCAGGTCGTCCCAGTTGGAGATCTACGTAGGAGGCAGATGCTCCAGCCAGGCTCGGGCAGCGTCGGAGAGGAACATGGGAAGGTTGCGGATGATGAGGTTGTCATCGTCCATTCCACCCAGCTGGCAGGCCAACCGGTAGTCCACGAGCCACAGTTCCGGCTTCGACTCCCCCGAGTACTTGGTGATAGTAGTCGGGGTTCAGAACCGGGTCGGGAACGGTGCCCGTCGTATGGCCCGGCTGAAAGCTCGCGGACCGGGTGGTTCGGGCGAGGGGCTCCGATCCTCCCCGCTTTCGTAGCGTCCCCCACGCCTTGGGTGGTAGCCTCGGCGCACCTTCTCGTCGAGGTGGGCTCAACGGTCGCGGCGGTGGTGCTTGTTGCCAAGGCGACCCGGGGCCGCAGGCGCGGTGTTCCGCGTGCGCCCGGTGTGGACCGAGGCTTCCCGCATGAATCGGGAAGTCACGGCGCGATGCTCCGGGGGGTACCCCTGCCTTCGGGAGGCAGAGCTTTCGGCCCGTCGGACCGCGGCATCTTCCAGGAGATTCTTTAGCTCTCCCTGGATACGCCGCCCCTCGGTGGTGGATGGTTCCGACATCGCTCGGAGTAGTATCGCTACTGCAGCTAGGTTCTGGATACGCCGCCCCTCGGTGGTGGATGGTTCCGACATCGCTCGGAGTAGTATCGCTACTGCAGCTAGGTTCTGGCCGACCCCACTGGAAGCTGGAGGCAGCCTTGCCCTGGCATCATCGGCGATGCGGTGCTGGACGTCCTGGGCCAGTTGACGCGCTTCTCCGGCCTGTGCTCAGCCTGCCCACTCCTGCCCGATATTTTGCCGAAGCTGCACAAGTTGTCCTGCTTCCTCGTCGAGCCTGGCCTGTACCTCGCGGATTTGCTCGAGCTGTGCATCCTGACCCCCCGCAGGGACTGGGACCACAACTAGCTCACGAAGGATGTCAACGCGAGGCGCAGGCCTAGGGGGATCACCGTCCTCCGGCATACCAAGATGGTTGCCTTCATCGAGACCCCCTAGATCGACGTGGAAGCATTCGTGACTTGGGCCATAGTCCTCGTCGCCGAGGCTGTGGCTGCTATCGGAGCAATAAGAGAGGCAGTAGTCACATGCGGTCATGAAGTCCCGCATGGCACTGGGGTTATCGATCCCGGAGAAATCCCAACCAGAGTCGGGCTCGTCATCTTCCTCGGAACCCAGAGGCCCGTAGGTCGAGACGGCCGTCAGCCGGTCCCAGGGTGACCGCATATGGTACCCCGGAGGGCTTGGACATGCCTTTACGAAAGCATCCACTGAAGCGGGGTCGCTTGGTGGGTCGCAGCTGGATCTAAAAGGCATGGAACGGGAAACGGACGGTACCTCTTGATCGACGGGTGGTGACGAAGTCGCGTCAGGGGCTGACCACACCGTTGTCTCAGGTACGAGGCTAACGCCCAGCATGTCCTTCGCGAGAGTGCTGGCGTCGTCCGTCTGCTTGGAGTTGGCGTGTTGCGAGGAAACGATGCTCATCTTCATCTCAGACGTGAGGTCGACGCCCGACGTGTCCCCCACTGGGGCGCCGGCGCCGTCGACTCGCTCGACAGCCGACGAGGTGCCGCCCCCTGCTTGGCCATGCCTGCCCCGCCTCCTCCTTCGTCGGCGGGGAAGGTGACGGGACAGACCCGGATGTTGCTCTTCCGCCACGAGGGGAAGACGTCGTCGATTCCGCCTCCGACGGGCGGGCTGACGACCGCCATTGTCGTTGTCACGCGGCGGAGGAAGGAGTATCATGTCCTAGCTGCCGTCGAGGGACATGAACTCCAGACTCCCGAAACGGAGCATCGTCCCGGGTTGAAGAGGTTGCTGGAGACTACCCTTCTGGAGCTTGACGGGAAGTTGTTCGTCAACACGCAGCAGGCCCCTACCTGGCGCGCCAACTGTCGGCGTTTCAATCCCAGGGGGTCCCTGGACTGACGAGTAAATTGTCGCCGCGTGTCCCAGCCCAGATGGGTCGGCGCGAGACGGAGCACAAAGGGGGGGAGAAACAGCAAAGGGGAAACCCGCGACCTTCATGTTGTCCTGCGCCCAGGTCGGGTGCGCTTGCAGTAGGGGGGTTACAAGCGTCCGCGCAGGAGAGAGAGAGAGAGGGAGCCCTGTGCGTCGGCCCGTTCTCCCGCGCGGCCAACCTTCTCGTACGAGAGCCCTGGACCTTCCTTTTATAGGCGTAAGGAGAGGGCCTAGGTGTACAATGGGGGGTGTAGCAGTGTGCTAACGTGTCTAGCAGAGAGGAGCTAGAGCCCTAAGTACATGCCGTCATGGCGGCCGGAGAGGTTTTGGTGCTCTGTTCATGTGATGTCGTGGCCGTCGGAGGAGTGCTTGAGCCTTGTGGAAGTACAGCTGTCGGGGCTGTCGGATCCTTGCTGACGTCTCCTTGCTTCCGTAAGGGGCTGAGAGCCGCCATCGTCATGGAGCACACGGGGTGCCATCATTACTTGTTTACCGGGGCGAGCCAGATGGGACGCCGGTCTTGTTCCCCGCAGCCTGAGCTAGCTAGGGGTAGGGTAATGATGGCCTTCCTGTGACGTGGCGGGTCCGAGCCCGAGGTTGGGCGAGGCGGAGGCTCCTCCGAGGTCGAGGTCGAGTCTGGGCCCTGGGGTCGGGCGAAGCGGAGTTCGTCTTCCGATGTCGAGGCTGAGTCCGAGCCCTGGGTCGGGTGAGGCAGAGACCGTCTTCCGAGGCCGAGGCTGAGTCCGAGCCCTGGGGTCGGGCGAGGCGGAGTCCGTCTTTCAGGGTCGAGGCTGAGTCCGAGCCCTAGGTCGGGCGAGGCGGAGACCGTCTTCCGAGGCCGAGGCTGAGTCCGAGCCCTGGGGTCAGGCGAGGTGGAGTCCGTCTTCCGGGGTCGAGGCTGAGTCCGAGCCCTGGGTCGGGTGAGGCGGAGCTTCCCATGGCGCCCGAGGCTGGACTTAGCTGCTGTCAGCCTCACTCTGTCGAGTGGCGCAGCAGTCAGAGCGGGGCAGGCGGCGCTGTTTTCCTATCTGGTCGGTCAGTGGAGCGGCGAAGTGACTGCGGTCACTTCGGCTCTGTCGACTGAGGAGCGCATGTCAGGATAAGGTGTCAGTCGATTCTTGCATTAAATGCTCCTGCGATACGGTCGGTTGGCGTGGCGATCTGGCCAAGGTTGCTTCTCCGCGAAGACTGGGCCTCGGGCGAGCCGAAGGTGTGTCCGTCGCTTGAGGGGGGCCTCGGGCGATACGTGAATCCTCCGGGGTCAGCTGCCTTTGCCCGAGGCTGGGCTCGGGCGAGGCGAGATCGTGTCCCTTGAGTGGACTGAGCCTTGACCTTAATCGCGCCCATCAGGCCTTTGTAGCTTTGTGCTGATGGGGGTTACCAGCTGAGATTAGGAGTCTTGGGGGTACCCCTAATTATGGTCCCCGACAAATTCCGAAGCTCAAAAGTCGTTCTTAAGGGAGCGCAGCATAAGTTTTCTACTCAAAAGTCATCCATAAAGGAATGCAGAGCCAAAAAAACCGTGATTCGAAGATTCAAAAACTCATTCCTAAGGGAGGCAACGTAAGTTTTCTGCTCAAAAGTCGTTCCTAAAGGAATGCAGAGCCAAAAAATTATGATCCGAAGATTCAAAAAGTCGTTCCTAAGGAAGCGCAGCATAAGTTTTCTGCTCAAAAGTCGTTCCTAAGGGAATGCAGAGCCAAATACCACCGAAATAAAAGGTGAAGAAGCTCAAAAGTCGTTCCTAAGGGATGCAGAGCTTAAATACCACCGAAATAGAAGGTGAAGAAGCTCAAAAGTCGTTCCTAAGGGGATGCAGAGCTTAAAGACTCAAAAGACGTTCCTAAGGGGATGCAGAGTCTTATGTGTTCCAATGTGGACGCTTGGGTGTGTGTCTTCGGCATCGTCATCATTTTGCATCATATCATCATATCATTTCGCACAACATTACATCATACATCATATTGCATTAATGACACAAAAATTGAATACGAAGCAAAACTTAGGCAAATGCTTTGTCAAAATGAAAATGTGCTGAAGCATGAAGTAAGCTTCGGGAGATACAATTTTATCAGACTTGCCATAGAAGGGCTCTTTCTTTACGAAGCATGAAAAGAAGGGAAGGTGTTTTTTCGCCGAAGGCTCAAAAACGGTATGTGTGCAAATTTCACGCATCGTAAAGAAATATATTACAGTAATTTACATGTCTCATCAATTGTTCCATACATCAAATATTACAAAGTATTCTTACAATAAAGTTACAAAGTATTATTACAACAAAGTCTACTCTTCTCTAAGGATCTTTTATGTGGCTTCGTTTAATAACTTATCGACAACTTCGTCGACGATAGAGTTTGCAATGCTTATAATGTCCAGTGCTTCCTTCATCTCCAGATCAGCCAGGGGATTGTACGGCTCCAGCAGCGGTGATAGCTCAGCTGTAGTAGGTAAACTATTAGTTCGAAGCCACAAAGTAAGTACCGAAGTTAAAATTCAGAAACAACACCTATGCGCCTTTCGCGTTCAGCAGCCTCTTCAGTTCGCCTAGCTTCTTCTCGGGCGTCATGGGTGTCTTTTTCATTCTTTTTTATAATTTCATTGGCCAATTCTCGGCCACCGTTTACCCAGACATCAGAATAAAACTTTCCGACCACTAAGGTTGCTTCGGCTGAAGGGTCCTTCGTGTCATCTATGGAGAAGGCGGCTTCCGCCTGAGCTGTAGCTTTCACGTGATCGCATCCAGCCTTCTCTAGTATAGCCGCAATCCCCCGGGCGCCGGAGAAAGCATAGATATCTCCGCGATCGTTCAGAATTTCCTCAAAAGCTTCGACTTCCCCGCTTATCCACTCAATAACGCCCTCGGGGTCGCCTTGGATAAAATTTTCCTCAGAGGAATATGCGCCCACTTTGGAAAAGCTAGTTTTTAGTTTCTTCACGCAATCCAAGGATTTTTCAAAACATCTTTCCTTGGATACGTAAAGCTCTTCAATATTTTTCTCTAGTCTGGCCTTCCACCATTCACTGATTTCTTGGCTGGCCTTTGCGACCTCACAATTTTCTTTAGCTTCGGCAAGTTGTCTCCGAAGGTCTTCAACCTCAGCCTTATGAGTTTCGGCTTGGGCATTGTATTTCGCCTCATCCTCCTTCACCTTGCTCACCAATGAAATTAAAATCTTATCTTTCTACAAACCTTCGTTTCTCAGCTCAATTACCTCTAAGCGAAGGTTGCTGAGAGATATTGTGCAGCTTTCGTCTTCAGCGTTCTTTTGTGCCCTCAAGGCATTGCTAAGAATTAAGCCCTGCAAGAAAAAGAAAGAATTAAGCATGACAATGAAATACTTCATTTCTAACTTTAAAGACAACATCTTCTGTACCTTTATACTGTTGTATGCAAGGCTATCAGCAAGATCATCTTTCGACACGGCCGAAAGGCCTTCCTCAAGCTTTGGAAATCCCATACTTTTGGCTATCTCCCGGCAAACGGATATTTCTTTGTTGTCCGGGAGACAGTATAGGAAATCATCTTCGTTAGTGCCATTGAACACTAAGCCCCCCTTCAGATAGTTTAGTTTCTGGGCGTAGTGTCTAGTTTCTAAGATCTCTTCGTCGGATAATTTTTTCCCCAAAGCATGTCGAATAATGTAATCAACATCTTCGACCGAAGCTTCGGGGGCAGGAGATTTAGTTTTTTCTATCATGTCCTGCCCTGCTGCCCTGCCAGTATCCGGAGTTTGTTGCTCAGCTTTATCCTCAGGGGCGACAGGCTTCGTCTCAATGGGCACTAAAGGCCCAGCTTCGGCTTCGATCTGGGCTGTGACAGCTTTGGCAACTCTCTTAATAGGAGCAGGGGTCAAGGCTTTTGTGGTCTCCATGTTAGCGTCTAGCACGCTGGCCATCCTCCTCCTCTTGGGAGTTGTGGCAGGAGCCTTTGTCATCTTCGGCAATTCTGCCCCCTGCCGGTGGGCTCAAAATTTTTGGCATCATCATTGTTTTTGCAATTCTGGCTATCTGGCCGTATCATCCTTAGCTTCGGCTGGCCCGACTGTAGGCACCTTCGGCACTATAATCGATTCTTCAGCGCTCCGAACAGTGGGAGCAGCTTGTTTAGCTTCGGCAGTTGAAGAGGTCCCTTCACCAAATTCAGGCACTACGGTCGGTTCAATATATCGCGGCCGGTGGGTCAGAACCTTCATTTTCTTGCCCTTCGGCACAACAGTGGTGGCCGAAGTGGCAGTTTTTCTCTTCTTTCCTAGCCTTCGCAATGGGTAGTGATAATCAGGGTATATGAAGCCAATTGCATCAAACACCCTGTTCAATCTTTTCTTGCTCCGACCCCCGAAGGCTGCGGATAAGGCATCATCTTCGGTCCTAGAATATGTCCCAAGCAGCTCGTCACTAATAGCATCAATACTTTTCAGCCAATCGTCATTTGGCTCATCAAACCAGTCCCTGAATCTGAAGGTATACTTTAATCGAACTAGTCCACCTTCACTAGAATCAGCAGTAGTCTTCTTTGGCATATCCCAGCTCTCCACAAGTGGCCACACTCTGTAGGCTATGTGCTCTTGAATTATGTCCCTTGTGCCAATGAAAGCACAAACATTGCTAAAAGCCTTCTGACATGCTTCAATGTCACTTTCAATAGCCACCTTCGGCCTTCGAAGGCCGAAGCGAGACCTGATGGGGCGCTGGATGATTTCCTTAATATCCTCCCTTTCAATCAGATTATTTTTAACATAAAACCATTCCTCCATCCAGGCTCCGGGCCATCTCTTCCGAAATGTTGGAACTGGGTAGCTTGCATTGGGGCGAGCAATAAATCCATAACAACCGAAGTTGTTGTGATACTGTTCTTTGACAGTAGCCTTCGTTTCATACAAGAGTTCGTGCATGTTGCAGAAACACTTTGCGCTCGGTTCTAGCCCTTGGCTTCTTACATCCCAAATGAACATCCCCATCCTAATTATAGCTTTAGGAGTTATCTGATGAAGAAAGATCTGGAATATCTTTAATACTTCAACCACCAATTTGCTCAACAGAAACCGAAGGCCTGCCTTCAAAAAGCTTCGGTAAACAACAACTTCATTTTCCTCGGGCGCAGGAGCGGTGCTGTCTCCTCCAACCCTCACAATAGACATGTCACAAAAGTATCTTCCCCTCATGGTGTCAATATGACTTTGTTTAATGGTCGATTTTTCGAAGATGGTATGGCTTGGCCGCCAGGGCCGGTCCTCAGAATCTTCATCTCCGCTTTCCACATCATAATCATCGCTGTCGTCGGAGTCTTCAGACAAATATGCCATTATTTCCCTTGTGATTTTTTCTATGTTTGTCTTTGCCATAGATTCGTAAAACCAAGCAATAAAAGGATCTGCAACTTTCTTCTCCTCATACAACTTCTTCTCCTCAGCTATCTTCTTCTCCTCAGTCATCTTCTTCTCCTCAGACATGGAGCAAGCACGTCTTTAAACCAAAGCTCGAACATCAGGCAAGGGCAGTTAAAAAATTTGAGAAAATAGCGCAAACAACAGAAATGGCGTATCAAATGTTGCCACTGTGGGTTCTTATTTATATGCCTAGCGCTTTGCAACTTGGCGGACCCCGTTTGTCATTGACTTTCGCTATTCTAGTGAAGGGAAGGTGTTTTTTCGGACCTTAGGCTTAAGGCCTTCATGTCGCAGTCTGAATTCGTTGTTACAACAAATTAATACTGCGAGGGGCTACTGTTGGGGGCCTTCGTCTTCCAAAGGTCCTCAAAAACACGACTAACATGTTTTCCGAGTATAATACATTCACAGGGACCTTCGGCCTTGGGATGAAGTTGTACACGTTATGAAAAGTGTGGTCTGGGAGAAGGATGAACCAGTTCCGAAGCTACACGTGGAGAAGCTTCGGCTTAGTAGTGGAAAATGAAACCGACTTAAAGAGGAAAAGGCTATCTAGTCCTCGATAGATTGTCCTTAAGTCAATAACAAATGTCAAGGGCTTGGATGTAATTTTACACAGGCTGCGTCCTGTGCCTATAAATAGATGAACAGTAGCACCGTACTGTTCACGCTGACTTGTATTCACTCGCACGTCGCACTTGATTTCATACCTTCCGTCAAGCCGAAGATACAAATGTAATTTACTATTGTTAATATTTGTCTATGATTGGTTAATGAAAATATAAATAATCCTATGATTTAATGTGATTATTCATGCTATTTTCCATGTTCCTTATGTTCCTACTTTCATCATTATATACTGAAATGATGAAGGTATGTCCTTCATAACCTTCGTCTGAAAATCATTATATCCTAAAGGAGATAATGCTTTGGAGGACGAAGGCCTTTAACCATTAACATTTGTGTTGCCTTGTTCTTAATTCATAGCATTTGAGAACAAGTCCCCAACAACTCCGATCCAGGCCACGTGGGTTTACACCATTCTTTCTAGTCTATGTGGCCGAGGCCATATTGCCCATGGACTTAGAACACGGCTCCCCAATGCTACGAGCGTATAGCGAGAGCAACAACCAAGTCAACCATGAAGACTCTCTGTACCATCTAGAAGAAGAAGCTCGGGACGTAGCACTCCTTCACACGGCCAGGTACCAGTAGTCACTCCAACGATACCACGCGAGACATGTCTGACCTCGGGGATTCTAGGAGGGAGACATGGTGCTTCGGTTATGATAAGACAACCGAGGTTGCCATAAGCTCACTCCTCTCTAGGAAGGACCCTTCATCATTGCCAAGGTGTTGAAACCTGGGACATACAAGCTCTGCAACGAGAAAGGAGAGGTCTACGAGAATGCCTAGAAGATCAAACAGATACTTCGCTTCTACCCTTAACTTTCCAGGCTAATTTGTATTCAAACCTTCATCAATAAAAAGGTCTAACCTTCAAGTGTGGCTCAACCCTTTCTTCACCAGACCGAACCTCCCTTGAGGGCTAGAAAAGGGGAACCCCCTCTACGCCATTTTTCTCAAAGTTTTTTCTTTAAAAAATGAGTTTCGTGCTCTTATCCTAGTCGTAAAATGGAATCTTAAAAGAACAAGAGACATCCTGGTAGGAAAGGGTGGCCGAGCCGCAGGAACAACTATTCCTTCGGGGTACGGTTTCCCCACTCGCTATCCTCCTCATAAAAGAGAGAATTGAGCAACAGAGATAGTCGTTTTGTGTGAATTGTGATAGTGCCTTGAGAGAGCACTAAATAGAAGAGTATGTGTTGCATTATTGTGATCTTTGAGCTTGGAGTGGTGACTCTCATTGATTGTAAAGCTAGCAAGAGGCTTTGATGTGTGAAGTACCTTGCAGAGACTTTGGTCTCTCAATCGAGAAAAGAGAGGACTCAAGTTTGATCGTTGGAATCATTTGAGAGGATTGAAAGGACCCAATACATTGGGATGCCTCAACAGAGACATAGGTTTCATTTGGAAACCAAGCTCCAGTAAACAAATCGTCGTGTCTTTTGTGTTTGATTGCTTTCAATTTGTTTCCCTTCTTCCTCCCTAAGTTCTCTTGCATTGATCTTCTCCCAAATCCTTAAGTGTTGCTTCAAAGTTCATTCCATACATTTATAAAAGCAACACTTTGCAAGATAGAACTTATCTTCTCACTCGATTAACTTGTTTATTCTTCTAACCTCTAAATTGGGATCAAGTTTTGTTTAAGTGTTAAATTTCAGATTTTGCCTATTCACCCCCTCTAGATGACTATCAACTATCTACAATTATAGATTAGCAACTAGGTCACCTGAGATAGCCCTAGCATGTGCACAATCATGTTAATCTAGGCAAGATCTATCGTGTCATCAGGGCATGCCTAGCTGGGCTTCGTGTTTGGCCTACGATCCAACATGGTTTGTCGGGTCACTTTTATATTGGACTGGCCGAAAAGACCAACAAAAAAGCATGTCGTACTAACCTAAAACCTTCATACAAAAAAGACTACAAGTTCACTAACAATATAGATCACAAATTATTAATAGTTGCACATCACAAATTCATAAATTACTTAAATCATTCACTAATCACAAGTTAGTCAAAGTGAAAAAACAAAAAAAATGGCAAGGCATCAATTTTTAGTTGTTTGTGCAATGTCAATTCACTAAAAAATCTTTCTATATAAAACTCACATCTCATGAGAAAATCCTATAAAACAAAAAAGAATATGGTCAACTCATTTTCAAATTCAAATATTCAAAGTTATTACAAACCATAGTTTTGAATATCATTATAGACTCACACTCACTCTAACTCATAGTCAGACTCACACTCACTCTAACTGATAGCAAGACGACAACAACACACTCACATACTCATCCAGATGTTCTATCATCACACTCTTGATCAAGCCATAAGTTCTTAAGGAGTATTTTAACTCCTTGTCCTCCACAATATGTTGTGATCGACATCTTTGTTGGCCTGACTCTCAACCCTTAATGTAAATCAACATCTCCAATGTATCTAGGTTCAAGCTCATTTTCGCTCGTCAAGGATCATGCCAAAAAGACTAGAGCAAGACCCCGAAGAAATAGTTGAGACACTATAGAGAGAGTTGGATAGGTTAGTTTATGCTCATGCCATTATTTGAGGAAATCAAATTCATCCTCATAAGCCACAACAATGTCATTGTCAAGATAAATTGTGAGATCAAATAGACCAATTCTAGGTCCAAGAGTCGTAATCTGCTGAATGAAGTAGTGAGAATTGAAGGACCAGAGATCTACGATCCTAACCCCTCAAAAGTCTTACCCAAAGCATGGTTTATTTTACTTATTGGTCTTGTTGGATGTGTAGTTCTAGTTGGCATAGTTGCACCAAACTCGAATTCATACTTGTTATACAACATATACAACTCAGACTTAACATTAGCAAAGTAATTTCTAACATACTGTAGCTCAAATTGTTAGAGTGAGCCAGCAGTATCTAGGCATTATAAAAACGTCTCATTTTAGCTCTAGGGTACACGGCAAACACAAATAGATAGAACATGGGTATAGAATTCTAGTACTTGAGAAACTAAGATTTCATTGGCACTACAACACTGCTTAGTTGGTTAGCATGTCTATGGTCATATAAATGGCTAGCAATCTCAATAATGTGATGTTTCATCCAAGGATTTGTGAGGCAAACACACCATATATAACAACAGTTGCATCATAGAACAATTTAAGGAACTCTGAAACTTTTTTAGCAACATACCAATGTTGTCCATTCAAAAGTGGAGAGCTATGGTGAGTGTTTATGAGCATAGAAAAGACACTCCTATATGGCAAGAGGTGCATAAGAATAAGATATGTTGAATTCCATCTAACATCCATATTCAAACCAAACTTATGAGGTCTAACAAATTTAGCCCTAACAATATTAGGTTTAATACTCCCAATTCCTAAGAGACCCATAAGGGTTTAAAGCAAGCCTACTCTGAACCCTAGCAACATGATCAAACTTCTTACATGACTTTTGATGCCTAAGCAATGGCTAGTGCTAGCATTGAAATTAACATATAACTTAGCCTTACAAAAATACAAGTAATAGCAACAAGAACATACTTTATATTCACATTTTCACCGATTTCAGTGAAGTCATCACATACAACATATTGAGAGCGCTTACCAGAGGTAGAAGTGAGTGACTCATAATTGTTAGAGCCAACAACACCACTTACCAGCATTGCATCTAAGTTGATCAGAGAAGCACTGCTACCGAACAAGACAACACCATTGTCACTCACATCATCAATGTCATCTTGGATTCCAAGGTGAGCCCTAACATAATTAGGTCAACGTTCATAGTTCTAGGGTACATGACATCATTGTCATCCAAGGCCACCCCAACCTTGTTGTCTTCTTCGGCTCTCCCTCTTAGCCTGATACCTCAACGACACACACGACACCAACATAATGAATCACCAGACAATCTACGGGATTGGGTTAGGGATCCAGGTTAGGTTAGGGTTTACCTAACCGAAGCCTGGAGCCAAAGGGCGAAGATGTGAAGATTGAAAGGGAAATGGTCTTAACCATTTTCCATAATTGATTTTGGTGTTTGACGCCCATCACAAATCTTATGGACTAACTAATTTGCCTAGTTGATCATTTCTTAGGAGCATAAGTTCATCTACAACTATTTCAAGTCCCACATTTGTGACTAGTGATCATTAGTGTTTAGTGACTTGAGAGAGTGTGATCCGTGTTTTATTTGTTGCTCTTGTTCCTTGGCTTTTAATCGTGCTTTCTTCATCTCCTTCTAAACTCTCTAGTGACTTGTAAATCAAGCAAGAGACACCTAAGTGTGTGGTGGTCTTTGCGGGGTCTTAGTGATCCTTGAGATTAAGAAGAAGCACTCAAATGGTCTGAATGGTCGTTTGAGAGAGGGAAAGGGTTGAAAAAGACCCAGCCTCTGTGGCCTCCTCAATGGGGAGTACGTTCATTGGAACCGAACCTCGAGAAACAAATCGTCGTGTTCATTTGTGTTGATCATTACTCTACGATTTGTTTCTTCCTCTCCCCTCTCTCTAAAGTTCTCTTGCTCACAATCTTTTGAGTTTGCTCCCAAAGTTATCCACATTGATTGAACAACTCATAGCAAGAAGAACTCACTTCCGCACTCCATATTCATTATAATTTGTTTCTAATCCTAACATGGGGTGAAGTTCGTGTTCAAAGTTTATAATTTACAGGTTTCGCCTATTCACCCCCCTCTAGGTGACTTTCAATTGGTATCGGAGCCTAGTACTTCATTAGAGTCTAACAACTCGAAGTGATGTCAGGAGAACACGCCAAAAAGGAGTTAATCACCGGGGAAAAGCCCAGATCTTCGGGAAAGAAGAATGAAGAAAAGACTCCATCAAAGGAGACCGGCCACAAGCGCAAGGAGGACAAGGATGAATCCACTGGCTCCATCAAATCACATAAGAAGGTCGATAAGAAGAAAAAGAAGATGAAGAAGGTGGTCTACTACGAGACTGGCTCTTCCACGCCCTCAACCTCCGGCGCCGAGTCAACATCTTCGAAGCACCAAGAGCGTAAGAAGTATAGTAAGATCCCTCTTCACTATCCTCACATTCCTAAATGTGATCCTTTACTTTCTGTTCCTTAGACAAACCACCATACTTTGATGGTGAAGATTATTATATGTGGAGTGATAAAATGAGGCACCATCTAACCTCACTCCACGAAAGCATTTGGGAGATTGTTGAGTTTGGAGCGCAGGACCTCAAGTGGGTGATGAGGACTACGACTCCGATGAGGCCGCCCAAGTGAGGCACTTCAACTCTCAAGCCACCTCCATACTCCTTGCTTCCTTGTGTAGAGAGGAGTACAACAAGGTGCAAGGGTTGAAAAGTGCCAAAGAAATTTGGGACGTCCTCAAGATGGCGCATGAAGGGGACGAAGTGACAAAGATCACCAAGTGGGAAACGATCGAGGGAGAACTCGGTCGATTCGTCCTCAACAAAGGAGAAGAGCCACAAGCCATGTACAACCGACTCAAGACAATGGTGAACCAAGTCCGTAACCTCGGGAGCACCAAGTGGGATGACCATGAAATGGTCAAGGTTATTCTAAGATCTCTTGTTTTTCTTAATCCTACTCAAGTATAAGCTAAAGACTCCAAACACATTGTCAACTTGGAGCAAGGTGCCACCTCCACACCCGAGGTGCAACCCGTTGCATTCAAGGCAACAGAAGAAAAATGTGGGTTTGCTACCAATTGATGCCTCCAAGCTTGACAATGAGAAGATGGCTCTTATTATTAAGAGCTTCCAGCAAATCCTCAAGCAAAGAAAGGGGAAGGAATAGAAATCCTGCTCCAAGAGGGTTTTCTACCGATGTGGTAAGTCCGGTCATTATATTGCTAAATGTTCATATGCAAGTGAAAGTGACAGGGACAACGACAAGAAAGGGAAGAAGAAGATTGAAAATAAAAAGTACTACAACAAGAAGAAAGGTGGTGAGGTGCTCATGGGAACGGAGTGGGACTCCGATGAGAGCTCCACCAACTCCTCCGACGAGGACGCCGCCAACATTGCCATCAACAAAAGTCTTCTCTTCCCCAATGTCGGCCACAAGTGTCTCATGGCCAAGGAAGGCAAAATGAAGAAGGTATACGCTAGAGATACCCCCAAATGATGAGGGTAGCTCTAGTGAGAAGAAAGATGATTTGTCTTCTCTTTTTGCAAACCTTACCATAGAACAAAAGGAGAAAATTAATGAATTGATAAAAACCATTAACGAGAAGAATGAAATCTTGGAATGCCAAGAAGACTTGCTCATTAAGGAAAACAAAAAATTTGTTAAGCTAAAAGATGTTGTTGCTCTTGAAGTTGAAAAATGCAAAAACTTGACTAAAGAGCTAATACATACAATGATTCAATTTCTTGTCTTAAAACTAAAAAGGTTAGTTTAATTGCTAAGATTGAGGAATTGAATGCTTGCTAAGTACCTACATCTACCATTGAGCATGTTACTATTTGTACTAGATGTAGAGATATTGATGTTAATGCTATGAATGATCACCTTGCTATGATTAAAGAACAAAATGATCACATAGCTATGTTGAATGCCAAAATTGCTGAGCATAAACTTGAAAATGAAAATTTTAAATTTGCTCGTAATATGCTATACAATGGGAGACGCCCTGGCATTAAGAATGGGGTTGGCTTCCAACCTGGGAGCCAAAACAACATCAAACTTAATGCCCATAAAAACAAGATTTCCAACTTTATTAAGGCAAGGATTCCATGGTTCAAGATAGAGAAGGATACATTTTATATCCTGAAAACTATCCTGATCATAAGATTAGAAGAATTCATGCTAAGAAATTTCATCCTATTGCTCATCATGCTTATATTTACAGTAATGAGGCTTCTAGTTCTAGGCATACAACTCATATTAAGATGCCTAAGAAAAAGATTGTTGATGCATCAAATGAACATTGCATCTCATTTAAGACTTTTGATGCATCCTTTGTTCTCACTAACAAATCTAGCAAAGTAGTTGCCAAATATGTTGGGGGGCAAACACAAGAGTCCAAAGACTTGTGTTTGGGTACCCAAGCTGCTTGTTTCTAATGTGAAAGGACCTAAGACCGTTTGGGTACCTAAGGACAAGGCCAAAATTTGTGTTGTAGGTTTATGCATCCGGAGGAACAAGTTGGATAATCGCCAGCGGGTGCACAAACCATATGACAGGGGGAAAAAGAATGTTCTCCTCATATGAGAAAAATGATGATCCCCAAAGAACAATCACATTCGGGGATGGAAATCAAGGTTTAGTCAAAAGATTGGGTAAAATTGCTATATCTCCTGACCATTCCATTTCTAATGTATTTCTTGTACAATCTCTAGGTTACAACTTGCTTTCTGTTTCTCAATTATGCAAAATATGCTACAATTGTTTATTTACTGATGTAGATGTTACCATCTTTAGAAGAAAATGGTGATTCACTAGCTTGTAAGGGAGTGTTAGATGGTCAGCTATATTTAGTTGATTTCACTAATAATAATGCTAAACTAGACACTTGCCTAATTGCTAAGACTAATATGGGCTAGCTCTGGCATCGCCGACTTGCTCATGTTGAGATGAAGAATCTTCACAAGCTTCTAAAGGGCGAACACATTTTAGGACTAACCAATATTCATTTTGAGAAAGACAGGATTTGTAGTGCATGTCAAGCAGGGAAGCAGGATGGAGTTTATCTTCCACACAAGAACATCATGACGACCGAAAGTCCGCTTGAACTACTCCACATGGATCTATTCGGCCCGATTGCTTACATAAGCATCGGCGGGAGTAAGTATTGTCTTGTAATTGTGGATGACTATTCTTGCTTCACTTGAGTGTTCTTTTTATAGGAAAAATAACAAACCTAAGAGACCTTAAAGAAATTATTGAGACAGGCTCAAAATGAGTTCGGATTGAGATTCAAGAAGATTAGAAGCGACAATGGAATGGAGTTCAAGAACTCTCTGTAAGGAAAATGGACCCCGAGCCATTTGCCTCAAAAGGTTTTGGTGTTTGATGATCAACATAACCTATGGACTAATGTGTTTGCTAGTGTTTATGATTATAGTTCACAGGATGCTAAAGTGACTTGGACTAATGCATTGAGGAAAGCAACACCTCAAAAGAAGACATTATGAAGATCACAAGTAAATATAAACAAGTATCAAGCAAAGTCTAAGAAACGAAGAATAGTGTTGCCACTAGCGGACTGTCTGGCTGAGAGCACCAAATTGTCCAGTGCCACATGTCGGACTGTCTGGTGCACCAGGGAACTGTAGCCCAACGGCTAGTTCCAGGTGGCACTAATGGAGAGAAGACACCGAACTATTTGGTGCAACGTTCATACTGTCCGGTGTGGAAGCCAGCAGCGCCAACGGTCACCTACAGTGTCATATCCAACAGCTACGCGCATCGGACAGGACCACCGAACTGTCCGGTGTGCCGCAAAGAGCATCAGCTTTTCTCCAACGGCTAGAATTGTGTTGGGGCCTGTAATACCATAAATCCATTTATATTGTTATTTTCAATAGAAAGAAAAATAAATACTTATGATTTCTAATAATAAAATGGTAATATAAATAAATTGAACAATTCTTGAATAGATAAAAATTTAATCAAGTGTTTGAAGCATTCATGCTGGAGCATAAATTTTGGTTGAATTGATTTTCAAATACAATTCTTGATTTAATCATATGAAGGAAATCTCGTTTTATAAAATAATAAAAAAATTATTAATATATTACAATTGTAGTATGTATTTTCATATGTTAATGATTTTTGTGAATTTATAAAATTTCGTTTGGTTTTATTTATCTCTTTTTGTGAAAGCTATTTTTATGTAATTATTGAGTTATTCTTAAAATAATCTATTTTAAAACTAACGGGTATTTCATCTATGTAAATATTTTTTTTTGATCTATTATAATTTTGAAATATATAAATAAATATGTATGTATATATATATAATTTTTAAGTAATAAAAATTTGAAAAGGGGAAAATGAAAACATGCCAGCCGCTCAACCTTTTCTCACCCATGTCCAATCTCCTTGACGTGTGGGGCCCTTTATCAGATGTTCTTCGTTCTTTGCTAGGCTGTCCATTCGTTTCCCGTACGAGACTACAATTCGTTCGCGTTCGGCGCCGCCACGCGCTATTGCCTGGTCGCCGCCGGTTCTTTTGCTCTGCCTCGAGCTGCTCGAGTTCCCAGTCGTCCGTGCTCGACTGCTCATCTTCTCTAGTGGATCGCCACAGCTGACAGCCGGCTCGCCTCCCCTTCCCCCACTCGTCTACGCCTTCAATAGCCATTACCTTCAATAGCCATTATCGACGCCCCTCGGTCTCCCTGGCCGTCCAGCCCGACAACCGCGACAGGACCGCCCTCCCGCGCCAAGCCAGGAGCGCGTCCGACCGAAGCCACGCTCCAGCCGCCGAGCGCCACGAGCCCGGCCACCCTGCGTCCGCGAACCCCGACGCCCGCTCGCTACCTCGACGAAGCCCCTGCGCGACGACCCGACTACCCGAAGCCGAACAGCCCCAACCCCGACGCCCGCGCCAGGAGCTTCATGCCGACCGTGCCCCGCGCCCTACCGCACCCGAGCCGCCGCGACGTCCGGATCCGAGCTCAAGCCCCGACCGCGCCGAGGACCCTGCCCAGGACGCAGACCCAAGCCCCGGCCGGACCCGACTGAGGAGCCCCGCGCCCCTGTCGACACACCAACGCGCTCGTGCCAGGAAGCTGACCGCACCCCGCGCCCAGGCAACCGGCCGTTTCTCCTCTCCCCTCCCCATTCATCTCCCATTAATGGTGATAACGCCTCCATTCCTCCCACCCCGCCGTTTCTCTTCTCGGCGCCATTAATGTGCTTATGGCCGCCCATTCTTCCCTCGCCGGCACCCTCTCATCTTCCCTCTTTTCCTCTATAAATTGGACACTGGTGCCCATGAGCTCTCCCTCACCAAGCTCGCCTCTCCTTGCTGCTGCTCTGTGCCTCGCCCTCACCAGTTTACTGCGCCATGATTCGGAGCTCCCTCCCCTGCGCTATCGAGATCTTCCTGCGTTGAACTCTATTCATGCAGCTGCCTTGCTGGTCTCTATTCTGCGCATCGACCTCACCGGAGTTCGCCACCGCGAAACAACATCCTGCTCTGCTCACGCAGCCTCCTCGCCTTCGTCTCCGCCGAAGCTGCTACTCGCGCCTTGCTGCGTACGTCGTCATCGTCGTGAGGAGATCCGCCCCTGCGCCCAGCTCGCCCTGTTCCGGGTTCGCCGCAACGTGTCTCTAATCGGCATTGTTGCTCCTTGCTCACGCGCTACTCGTCGGAGACTCCTCGCCACAATGCCCTGCTGTTCGTGAATTTCCCACACCGGAGCATTATTCGCAAAGCCATGACGTCGTCGCCGTTCGTCGTCGCTGCGCTCGAGCTCGCCCAACGACCCCGCAATCGCCCGTTCCATGCTCCATCCTCGCTCTACTCGCCGGCTGCCGGAAGGTAGAAGACAAGTAAATTTTGTATGCTGCCTCTAGTATATGTGGTTAATACCGTATAAATTCATGCGACTTGATTTTAATTATAAAATATATGTGTGAAATTCAAATAAAAATAATAATTACGGTTTGTTAACTCCATAATTTACGTGGTAACCATATTAAACTAGCTTTTGATTAGTTCTCTTGTTTTCATAATAAAAAAGAGAAATAGTTATGTATAATGACATCTATATAAAATGTGTAAATGTATTAGCTACCCTTTCTAGTCTACATTTATTTATGTATATGTCTCTTTTACAATTTTTATTATAAAATGTAAATTTATAACCCAAATAAAATAGAAATGGTTTTGTTAGTTTTATTAATTAGGTGATAAGTATTTTAACTAGTGTTTCCAACAATTCAAGTATTTGCATAGATTCATTTAAATTATGATTGTTATACAAGAAATATTAAAATGACCATTTCAATGAATATCATGTTTTCATAATTTAACAATAATCATTATAGATGTTTCAGTATAGTCGTCTTAAATAGAAATTTAAAAGAATATGTAGACCATATGTTTCTTAATAAAAATAAAAGATAAATATTTGTCTAATTATATTTAGCCTTATATTCTAGTTTTAATAAATGATAGTATATTACGTCTCACAATATTTAAAAGTAATAAAGTTTTTCCTAAAATAAGTGTTAAAAGGGATTAATTAGTGTTCTTGATTTTGTAAACTAAAACGATAATTTATATAATGTCGAATATAATTTCAGTTTCCTTATTAAAAATTAGATCGTTAGTTCTTAATTTAATACTAAAGATAAATAATAGATTAATTATCTTTTTAATTAAAGCTATATACAATTTGTTCATAACTAGTAATATATGCTATGTGTTTTCTTAATAAAAATAAAGATAATTATTTGTTCACTATCTTTCCACATAAAACATGCTTAGGGTTATATATTAGCCTCTCATCAATTAATGTTTAATAATGTGTTTCATAACTCATTAACCTTAGATATATGATATATATTTTTTCTAAAATATTAAAAATGTTTAATAATGTTATAATGTGTTTTATCGTCTTATGAACCCTTAATCTTAGGCATATCACATATGACGTTTTATAAAAGATTAAATTGGTGAACCTAATATTTGTATATTTTTAAGATACTCTTAAGCTCATGTCTTGTTTAATAAAGTATAGATCACACATTTTTGAAAAGAATACCTTTTTATTATAACCCTCGTGCGCAATGTTTTTGAAAAACGAATGTTCTTTTCGTTAGGCTTTCTTTTAGCTTTACATATGGTGAATGTTGTATGTTATTGAGTGGTGTTTGTTCCTTCTTGTTTGTTTGTGTGATATTCAGTGATTGATCTAATAGTTGAGAATCAAGTGCTATTCCGTGGAAGAATCTCAAGTTTTCAATAAGCAAGGCAAGTGGACTTCTCCCTCTGCATACTCTGTTTGATCCCAAACAATACATTTAATAAAGTTTATTCTTTTGGATATATATGCATAATTTGACGGGTTACCTATTTAGATAACCTTTCCAACCTTATTCCTTGATCAAACCTGGGAATTATACTTTACCTTCGTAGCTATGCTATTGCTACAACTTAACTTTATGCAGTCACTCCCGCTTATGATATTAATGGTCCAAAATGGTAAGTTTACATTATTGTTGTTAACCCGATGGTTAAACAAGATTATTGCATATTAATTGGAACATGGAGTGACCACCCGGGAAAACAGTGCAACCACAAGTGCTATCATGGCTCTGGCTTTGGTAATTAGCTTTATATGCTTAGTGCCTGGCAACCTTACCTGAAATATGGGCAAGAGGGGGAGCGGTAGGTGTTGGCAGCCCACGTTAACATGGGGACGTATTCTTGTCTAAGGTACCTCACCCAGGGGGCCACCACCATCGTCTTTTAGAAACCTTAGCGGGTTGCTTCGTATTAAGTGTATTTTGTGAAAGCCTCATAGTGGATCCCTAGCCACTCACCTCGGAAGTGTTTACGGGTTTTCGCCGACCCAGGCTAGAGGGGATACACGGCTTGTGGGTAAAGTTGTACCACCTCTGCAGAGTGTAAAACTGATATATCAGCCGTGCTCACGGTTATGAGCAGCCTGGACTCCTCACATGATAATTGAACTTGAAGATGGAAAATAAATCGAGATCCGATGATCTGCCAATGGTTTGCTTAAGTGGTTTCACTTAAGTGTTTTTTATATACTATTGTATCTTCGTTTAATGGGAATACTTGGGATTCACACTTATTAGTAAGACATGTGTTGTTAATAAAATGTTGACCAACTAAAATGCTTACTGCTCAACCTTAGCCTCACCTTGTTAAACTTGCATTAGTTTTTCCCCCACTTGCTGAGCCCCGACCATAAGTGAGCTCACCCTTGCTTAAATTTTGATCAGAAGCTTGCAGATGAAGATATGATGCTGAACTCCATGGATGCTAGTCTAGTGATACCCCTGGTCATCTTCCTGTGTATGGATGTCCATGTTCGCTATACTTTGATGAATAAAGGTTAAGACATTATGTATGTTCGAAGTGTAATATGTTAATATAATCGTTATTTACGCTTTTATGCATTGTTCTTTTGATATATTACATTTGTGACGTCAACATATGTGTGGAAATAGATCCTGGCACACATATGCTATGCACCCGGCTCTGCCGCTCAGAAACGGGTGTGACAGGTATTACAGGGCCTACAAATACCACCCCAACCGACCATTTCAAGGTGTGGGAGCTCAAGCAACATACCAAGGCATAATATAGACATTTCCAAGTGCTCATACACCCAAGTGCTTAATAGAATCACTCGGTGATTAGCGTAGGTGCTTTGTGAAGTGCTTAGGTTAGTTAGATTGCTTTAGCGCTTGCTCTAGGTGAACCCTAGTTAGTTGAGTGAGTTTAGGTAAACCACACAACCCCTCGGCTCTTGCACGAGCTGTTGTAATTGTACCGAGTGAGGCAAGAGTCTTGCGAGACCATGACAACCGAGTTTGTGTCATGACCTCCACCGTGTACTAGAGGGAACAAGGCCCGCGACGTTTTCGGCCGGAAGCTCGATAGTGGAGACGGCGGGGAGCGTCCGATAGGAGCCAGAAGCGAAGCACCACTTGCGCGTGGAGAAGGCTCGCGGCTCTCTACGGAGTTACTCGACCGAAGTGCTTGGCCCTCTCATGGGCTTCCCTTTACGTAGGGGCACCAACGAGGATTAGTCAGGACCTTGCATGGTTCCGGATACCTCAGTAAAAATATCGGCGTCATCCACAAGAGTTTGCATCTCTACCTTGCTCTTTAGCTTCCGCATTTATATTAAGCATTTAAGTTTCAATCTTGTCTTTATACTAAGATTGTTTAGGATTGAAACTTAGCCATTGCGGTAGAGATAGCAACACTTACATAAAACCTAGTTCGCACATTCTAGATTATTTATTTGCATAGGTTTTGCTCTAGGGATTTTTTTGTGGCCTAGTTTAGAGAAAGTTTTAGAAGTCCTAATTCACCCCCCTCTTAGGCGTCACCTGTTTCCTTCAATTGGTATCAGAGCCTAGTTTGGCTCATTTGAAACGCTTTAGCTTTACCGCTAAAAGAGCCGACACTTTTAAGATAAAGGGGAACCCATAGGCCACCACACTTTGACAGCACTAACTTCCCATATTATAGTGCTAGAATGGCTTGTTACCTAGAGGCCGTTGATCTAGATGTTTGGAGAGTCACTCGTGAAGGGATGAAACCACCCAAGAATCCTGAGAAACCCACCACGAGCGAGGGAAAAGAAATTCTTTTAAATGCTAGAGCAAAAAATTACTTGTATGAATCTCTTAGCATGGATATTTTTAATCAAGTTTTTACATTAAAAACTGCTAATGAGACTTGGCTAAAATTGCATGAGCTCCATGACGGCACATCCAATGTCCGTGAGCAAAAATATTGCCTAGTCTTAAATGAGTATAATTCTTTTGCTATGAAGGATAATGAGCTTGTTAGAGATATGTATTCTAGTTTGAATCTAATCATCAATGAGCTCAATTCTATTGGCATTAATAAGTTAGGTGATGCAGACATTATGAGAAAGATTATCTCTCTACTACCATAACAAAGATATGTGAGCATCATCACTATTCTTCACAACATGGAGGACTTGAGTACAATGACACCGACAATTGTGATTGGGAAAATTGCGGCTTTTGAGATATCACGAAAAATATGTCGGGGAGAGGAACCCACTTCTTCAAGACCATATGCTTTTGCATGTGATGAAAGAAAGGGAAAAAGAAGGCTCCCACTCTAAGTTCCTCAAGTGAAGAAGAGGAAAAAGAAGAAAGTGATGATGATGAAGATAATCAACCATCAACATCATCCTTCGAGGATGAAGAAACAATCCGACGCGTCGGAAAGGTAATGGGGATGATCCACAAGATTAATCTAATGGGTGTGCCTCTACAAGCCGAGCATCTTCTCTTTAACATTAATAGGAAAAGGCAAAGAAAGAGAGGATGCTTCGCATGCAGGGAGAAGGGCCACTTCAGGGACAGTTGTCCAGCTATGGCCAAACCCACAAAAGGGAGGAGCAAGGGCAAGGCGCTTACAAGTATCAAAACTTGGGATGACTCTTCAAACGAAGATGAACCCCCAAGGATGCGCAGCCACCGATCCTCATCACGATCATCACGGTCATCACACAAGTGCCACTATAGGAAACACCTAAATTTTCGTGGGCCAAAAGCCCATGAAAATAAGCCTAAACCGACGAAAATAGCCGCCGAAAATAAGTTCGACGAAAATAGGCACCTATTTCCGTCGGTACCGACGAAAAATACCTATTTTCGTCGGCTTTCCCAAGGCCGACGAAAATAATTGGTCGACTGACTATATTCGTCGGCCCGGTGCTGGCCGACGAAAATACGTGCCCAGGCTATTTTCGTCGGCCAGGTGGGGCTGACGAAAATACATGCCCGATATTTTCGTCGGCCCGCTGATGGCCGACGAAAATATGTTCCTAGGATATTTTCGTCGGCCACCACCGAGGCCGACGAAAATTGATGGTTCCCCCCCCCCAAACAGATTTTTCTGCACCTATTAATAATTCACAGCAAAATACACAATATCACAATTCACATATATACAGATTCACAATCATAATACATAATTCACAAAACACATTCACATATACATATCACAAAACACATTGACATATACATATCACAAAACACATTCACATATACATAAATAGTCCATAGTCCATAAGTCCATAGTCCATACATAGTTTCAATACCATAAGTCCATAGTTTCAAACAAACTCACTACTCACTAATCACTCCTGCGGGCTGTGGGAGTTTTGGCCACTCCCTCCTCCGCCACCAGGAAGGTGGCCACTCCCTCCAGAACCATGGACAAGGAAGTCGTGGACGTTGACAGCACCCTCCTGAGCATGTGACGCTGAACCCTGCAATTCATCAATCATTCAAATAAGGCTGTGTTTTGCTATCCCTATACCTATACTGGCTATGTTTGGTCACCATTTGCATAAAACTAAACATGGAACGTCACCTATGATCCATGGTGATAAGGAGGCTGTGCATGCATCCACAGGTACTATTGTGCTGGCCACCCCCGAGGTGGTGGCACCCACCCCGTCGGTGGCGGTGCCATCCACGCTTGAAATGGCTGCGATCCTTGGGGTGGTGGAGGCGTCCAAGTGCCTGGAGGTGCCTGCGTCCACCCAACACCGGTCCACTGTGGCTGCGACGCTGGAGCTTGTCCTGGCCACTGTCCCCATCCTTGTGCCTGCGAGCCATTTTTGATAATAAAAAAAGAGTTGCTATGGAATTGAAGTGTTCAGATAGTGTTACCTGGGGAGGGCGAAAAGCGGGCAAGTTCATATCAGGGCCGAGTCGAGTAGTCATTTCCTGCAAATGGATTAAACGTTAGAATCGCAACACTATACTTTGAATTCAATGACACGTGATGAGATAGACGAATTACCTGAAAATAAGAAGTCATATACTGCATCAGCTGTCCGACCTGCTCCTGCGCTGCTCGAGCCTGCTCCTATGCTGCTCGAGCCTGCTCCTGTGCTGCCCGAGTCTCCTCCTCCAGCTGAGCCTCTCGAGCAGACTTGGAGGAGCGAGAACTCCCTGTCGAAGATGATGCCTTCCCTTGACCTATGGTCCTATTGTACTCCACAACGCCGGTGCCAAAGGCAAACCTGCATGATACACATAGTTGAGCCATTAAGTGGACACATTCTTGTTAATGAAATTGTCGAATCAAAGACAACCACCTCACCTGCCATGCTTTCTACCCCCACCACTGTGGTACAACGTCGAGGCATCTAAGTCTGAATGCATCCAGTCGAAATCAGGCCCATGGCGTTGAGTCATTTCCTCCCCATATGCATTCTGCAAAGAAAGTTAGAGTTGGAGTTAGACACAAAACTTGCAATTTAATTCGTAAATACAAACTTGTTTACCATTTTCTCCCTTGCCGCCTCGCTGCATAGCTCATCAGGGTTCGCCGGATCAGGGCCACGGTGACCACGGACGTAAACCTCCATAAAACTTGGAGCAACTCCACTTTCAGCTTCCTGCATGAAAAAGAAGAGTTAAACCATAGAATTGTAATAGATGTAACATACAAGTTTGATTCATACACTTACCATGCGGCGTGCGGTACCAAGGTGTCCATCGGCGCCGTACCTATGCCCCGGTCCTTCAGTGCCACGGTTGGCATGGTGCTTGTTAGACTCTACAATCCACTCAGGCGACGACCATCTCTTAGCCAACCACCTCCAGGCTTCCATGTCCTTCGCCAGCCAATCCACAACGCTCTCCAAGTACTGCTCCTCTGTGAGGTAGATCTCATTGGCCCCTAATGCTTTGCTCATTTTCTGCCCCTTTATCTTCTTGTAGTAGTAGTTGACGGCCGCGATGCGAGCATTGTACATGGCATCCTTGATGACCTTATCAGCGCACTTCCGAAAGTGTCTCTTCACACGTGCCCACTGAGCCTGATCCGCCTCGATGTCATCCGGCAATTGGAACCTCCCCTACATATCAATGGAGAAGTTAAGTTAAAGTAAGATTAGGAGAAGCAATAATGCAGTGAATTGCTTATATATGAAAGTAAACTCACCCAGAACTCGTCCCACACAGCCACCTGACAAGTCCTTAGTTTTTGTTCTGAACTTCCCCCTCCGCTACTGCTTTCCCCTGGCTCCCCTGGCTGGACATAGTCCTTCAGACCCCAGTCGGCCCACTGCATAGCCGCGAACCTCTCGCCATTGAGCTCCACCATGCCAGGGTAGTAGAAGCGACAGAGGCTACCCAACACCATGTTCACCTTGGGACGTCTGCCTGTACCGTCCCAAGTCAAGTCTTCCCATGACCTACAAACATTAATAAAACAAGTAAACCAGTGCAATCACGTTCATATTAAAAAATTAACACAACAGAAATAAGCCCCACCATTCTCCATGTGGCTGGATGAGCCTCCTCTCAGCAGGCCTCGGACCAAGCGCATTGCTCTTCTTATACCTAAGTATACAAGTAAATTAAATATGATGAAATGATTTAAAACTAATATCAATTAAACTAATATGCATAATAATACCTGAAGGATGTAGAACCATCTGACGCGTCGCCCGCGCTGCCTGCCCCCATAGGGTCAACCTCCTCATCCTGCTCACCCTCCTCATCTTGCTCACCCTCCTCACCCTGCACATGAGCATCCTGCTGAGGAGCCTCCTGCTCACCCTCCTCACCATGCACTTCGTCTAGACAGTCGAGAAGTTGCTGCTGCCTCTGTCGGCTCTGTGAGGTGCCCTGAAAAAGCCCACTGCCCGAGCTGTCCTCGCTGGCCGCGCTGCCCCCACTCCTCCTCGATCTCCTATGCTTGAACATGTTCAACTGTAGATAAATTAATGTCAAACCACAGTATATGAAACAAATAATATGAAAATTAATAATGTGAAAATTGGAATACATAGCTTAATTGATTAACTAAAAGAAATATACTAATCAAAAGTCATCCGCATCCGATGATGCTTCTTCGGCTCATTGTTTATTCATACACTCTTGATTTCGTTGGATCCTTACTGATCTTCTAACGATGACAGGTCGTTTGCGCTTTGACCTAGGTTCTTCAATTAAGTCGCTTGAATTGCAACAGAGATTTTCTAGGCCTTCTCCATTGGTCACATGGAATCGATGAGCTATGTCTTGATTCGACGCCGCTTCTGGTTGAAAAACAGCATCATCGTTGTCCCTGCTCGTACTCACGTAGTCAGCACTCTCTGGAGCGATGACTTGTGGTTTGACTTAGATTGCAACCCACCAAGCCCTAAGGCTTGGGTGAGGATATGGCAGGTAGTACACCTGTTTTGCCTGATTTGCAAGGACAACATCGCACATACTGCTCGGAATCCTAGAGCTATGCTTCACCTCGACATTACCATACTTGTCGACACGAGTCCCACTATGAGCATCAAACCAGTCGCACTCGAAAAACACGACTTTAAGTTCCTTGGGGCCATCGAAAATCAACTGTACAATGTTTTGAAGAACACCGTAATAGTCCACTACTTTGTCATCGTCAACATATGAACTTGCCAACACACCACTATTGGTGGTGGCTGCCAATGGTCGACTCTTCTCTAATTTCGCGGTTCGAAAGCGATATCCATTTACATCATAGCGAGTATAGTTCCGGATGGACACAGAGGTATGTGCCATTTGCTGCAAGTCCGGGTGCATAGAGTTTTTGGAAACCTACACAAGGAATTAGTATATGCATTATATCTTCCAAGTCCAAAATTCAAATATTAAGTATGGACAATGAGAGAACGACAATTACTAACATAATTACGAAACCACTGCACGAAGTTTGGTCCACCTTTCAACCCATCACGTTGAAGATTTTCTAATTGGATGGCCGTAGGTTTACTAGTAGATTTCCAACATTCTTCATCAAACATGCTGGACATATTAGAAACATGGAGATTACACACTATAGAAATTATGAGATGAGAAAATCGATGTAAATATGAGGAAAACTTACTCAAACGCCTCCTGTGTGCTGTCAATATTGCTATACATATATAGCATTAGCGTGTTCAAATCTGATCCTTCAATGTGACGTACACTCCCTTTTCCAACTGCTTTACCCGGATTCGCAAAAATTTGAAGGGTGCTTTGGGGTGATTCATTTTCGACATGAAGTCGCACTGAAGGCGCAAACACATTGTTGGCTCGAGCGAAATACCTGGTTGAGAATTGAGATATCTCCTTAAGGGCAAAAGCCTCCGCAATACACCCTTCGACTCTAGCCTTGTTGCGAACAGACGCCCTGAGCTTTTTCAACGCCCTTTCTATAGGATACATCCACCTGAATTGCACTGGTCCGCCTACCAAAGCTTCCCAAGGCAAATGCACAATTAGATGTTGCATCACATTGAAAAATCCTGGCGGGAAAACCTTTTCAAATTTACAAATAAGAATTGGAATTTCTTTCTCAAATTTCTGCATCAACCTCTTCGATACCGTCTTTGCGCATACTTCCCTATAGAAGTAACTCAGCTCTGCCAATATGCTCCAAAGCTCATCCTTAAAATAGCCTTGAAACATCACGGGCATCAGCCTCTCCATAATAATATGGTAGTCATGGCTTTTCAAACCGATCAATTTACCAGTCTTCAGATTGACTGCCCGTTTCAGATTTGCCGCATATCGATCTGGAAATTTCAGATTCTTCAACCACTTAAATATTTCTTTCCTTTCATCCGGCTTGAGGCAGTAATCAGCTCACAGCCTACTCTCATGCCCTTTATCGCTTACTTTCAACTCGAGCATCGTCCTCTTACAAATTTCAGCCATGTCTTTTCTTGCCTTCATATTATCTTTCGTTTTATCAGTCACATCGAAACATGTGCTTATGATGCTTTCAGCAACGTTACGCTCTTGGTGCATCAAGTCTATGTTGTGCGGCATGATCAAGGCTTTTGCATATGGAAGCTCCCATATTGATGAAATATGGGTCCAGTTGTGGTCCTCCCCGTAGCCTTGGAACCTATCGTTTTCTCCTTGCTTCAGACAAGCATGCCATGCCATTATCTGCGGTGCAGTTTGCCTCTTTGGTGGCCCATTTCTGATTTTGGCTCCACTTCTGAATGCAGTAAGCGAACTCCTGAAATCATGCTTGAATGGAGTCCAACGTCGATGAGCATCAAAGAATGACACTTTCCCACCATGCTTCAATCTGAATGCATTCGTATCATTCATACATATGGGACAGCACAACCGACCATGAACACACCATCCAGACCAATCTCCATACGCCAGCAGATCATGCACTGACCACAAATAAGCAGCGCGCATGGTAAACTCCTTTTCAGTATGGCTGTCATAAGCCTTCACACCTCTCCACAATTGTTTCAGCTCTTCAATTAAAGGGCAAACAAACATATTCAGCTTTGGCCCTGGATGCTCGGGGCCTAGGATGACTAGTGCAAGGAACATGAACTCTTCTTTATTGACCAACTCAGGAGGAATATTATATGGCACAATGAAGACAGGCCAACACGAGTAAGGGCTTGCACTGGTATTGAAAGGTGTGAATCCGTTCGTCGATAGACCAAGCCGTACACTCCTAGGGTCGTTTGCAAATTCGGGATCAAACTCGTCAAATGCCTTCCACGCATCACCGTCTGACGGATGGACCATTATGTCTGGATCAGTGATGAGACGTACACCATTCTTTGGCCACGTCATATGCAGAGCTATTTCCTTGTTGAGGAACAACCTTGAAAGCCGAGGAATGATGGGCAACCGACGAAGTTGCTTAGCTGCGACCTTCGTAACTACCAATTCACCCTCATCATTTGTCACCTCGACATATCTAGAAGCTTCGCAATGCTTACAACGGTCCAGCTTGTCATCCTCCTCAAAGAATAGCATGCAACTGTTGGGACACACGTCGATCTTCTCATATGTCATCCCAAGACCAGCCAACATCTTCTTTGCGAAGTACATATTCTTTGGCAACTTATGATTCTCCGGGAGAACCTCGCCCATCAGTTGGACGATGTCGTTGTAAGCACTGTTTGAAATGTTGTGCTTTGACTTTATTGCCATTAGTCTTGTGAGAGTCCCAAGAACTGACATCTGAGTGTGCTCGTGCAGTCTCTCTTCTCCCGCGGCGAGTAGCTGGAAGAATTCCTGAGCATCGCGTGGAAGCTGCCCCGGCTCCTCAGCGTTCATTTCAACATCCCTACCAAGATCATGCAACATGTCGTCCATCCTATCATGATCGTCATCAAGTTCCACCTCCGCGTCAACGTGTCTAATAGACTCTCCATGCCGGTACCATACAAGGTAGTTCGGCATAAACCCACTTTTGCAAATGTGTTTCTCCATTTCTTCTATCTTCTGAGGCCACTTGTTCTCGCAGCGATTGCAAGGACAATTCACTAGACGACTTGTTCTATCTTTGAAAGCGTGATCAAGAAAAGGCTTTGTTACACCCATCCATTCATTCGAATGTGCCCCATCCTTTCTCCACCCGTCATACATCACCCTCCGATCACCGTCCATTTCAAAGGCTAAACAAAAGACAAAGAACATCAACGATCGTCCGTGGCTTAGGTGAACTCCCTATTAGGTAAAGGCCCTAAACCCACCTAAGAGTGTAGGTCGATGTTTGTGATTTGTGACGTGTACCCTACGATTGCCACAAAATTTCGGCAGCATAACCCCGCTGCTCTCCAAGCACACGCCTAAACATGGTGTGTTGGAGAACAACTGGGTTATACAACCGAAATTCCACGTCAATCGTAAGGCACATGTCACAAATCACAAGCATCAGCTTACACTCTCAGGCTGTCCAAAATACGTGGACAATTCCAAAACGGCGAACCTCACAAGCCAATGTGACGTTCGCCGTTCCCGAACGGATGACGCATACGGTTCCCTACGGTTAACGATCACCGTCCGTAATAAATAACTTAAACAAAAGACAAATAACATTCACGGTCGCCACGGCACACCGCACGCGAACGGCACGCCACGGCACGCGCACGGCCGCGCGCCCGGCACGCCACGGCAAGCATCAAATATGTCGGGAAAGAAGGGAGACGGGGAGGCTCACCGCGGGGAACGATGACGACGTGGACGGACGGCACGGCGTGGACGAATGGCGAACGTGGACGAACGGCATGGACGGCGGGCACGGCGTGGACGAGTCTGCTCCTATGAACGGCGTGGACGAACGGCGAGCCACGCGCGGCGGCGCGGAGCGGCGAGGGCGCGCGCGCGGGCCACGAGCGGCGGCGCGTGCAGTCGGGCGCGTGCCCCGGGGCGGTGCGTGGAGAGCGGGCGGGCGTGGGTGGCGGTGCGGCGAGGGAGGGTGGCCGGGCGGGCGGGCGCGGACGCCGGCGCGGCGATGGCGGACGGCGGTGCGGCGATGGTGGACGGGGGCGCGGCTATGGTGGGCGGCGCGGGAGGGCGGGTGTGCGGGCGGGCGCCAACGGCGGCGCGGCGCGTGGAGGGACGGTGTGCGGGCGGCGCGGCGAGGGAGGACGGGCGGGCGGGCGCCGACGGCGGCACGGCGACGGAGGGCGGGCGGGCGGCGGCGCAAAGACGAGCGAGAGTTTGACGACCGAGAGAGAGAGAGAGAGTGCGTTGAGGCCGATTAACGGGCCTCTATTTTCGTCGGCCTCACTGAGGCCGACGAAAATAGTGGTCAGTTAATGCCTTATTTTCGTCGGCCGGGAGAAGGCCGACGAAAATAATTGACTTATGTTCGTCGGCCTGGCTATGACCGACGAAAATACAACTTATTTTCGTCGGCCTCGGGGCCCACGAAAATATTGTTCCTATTTTCGTGGGCAGGCCGACGAAAATATGTACTGGTCCACGAAAATAAGCCAAATTTTCGTCGGCCCTCGGGACCGACGAAAATAACTATGTATTTTCGTGGGCCGACCGACGAAAATAGCCAGGCCCACGAAAATTTATGTGTTTCCTGTAGTGTGCCTTATGGTAAAAGGTAAAATGAGTATCCCATCCTCTAATGATGATAGTAGTAGTGATGATGAAGGTGAGGGAAAGCCCTCCATTGATGAGCTTGCGGAAGCCATTAAGTTTTTTCAGGATGTTTGCACTAAACAAAAGGCTCAACTTAAAACTTTAAAAAATAAGTTGATTAGCTCTCAAAATGATTATAAAGGATTGCTAGAGAAATTTGAAACATTTGCAAATTTAAATTGTGAGCTGTCAACTAAAATTGAGGAATTAGATTCTAGTGCTCCATCCACAGCTACCGATGATGGCCTTATAAAAAAGAATGAAAAACTTAAGGCTAAGTTAGCCAGCTCCCAAGAAGCCATTGATAACTTGCTAGGGAAAATGGAAATTCTTAGCATACATAATAATGAGCTAACTACTAAGCTAGAAAACATTGGTAGCACCCCAGAAGTATCTTTGATTAAAATACCTGAAATAATTAAGAAAGATGCTTCTACTTCTTGCTTTGATTTAATTAATAATTTTAACCCCTGCAATCAAGTTCTTGTCAAGAATGTCGTTATAGAAACATGTTTGGACAAGATTGCAATGGAGAATGAACAATTAAAGCAAGAGGTGGCTCGCATTGGGAAGGCCTTGTATGACAAGAAAGGCAAAGCCAAACAAATCCAACCTCCTCAGGATAACATCACTATAGGAGTGAACAAGCCTGTGGAGGGCGAAACTGTGATTTCTAGGCTATGCCACAAAGAAGGCCACAAATCTTTCCAATACAAAGCAAAGACCAGGGATAAGCAAAAGCTCAAGCAAAAGCCAACAAGCAAAATATCCAACACTTACATCAACAAGGTGGATAAAAAGGCAGCTACACCATACTTGATCAAAAAGAAAAAGAATGGAAAGGTGATAGCAATCAAGGCCAACAAGCAAGCCAACAAAGGAAAGGGGGCCAAACGCATTTGGGTGCCAAAGGAAATTATTTCAACCATGAAAAGCACCAAGAAGGTTTGGATCCCGAGAGGGAAGTGAGAAGTCCGAAGAATGACAAAGAATTTGGAGAGTTAGCAAATTTGGGATGTATATCATGGGATGCATTATATTGGATCAAGTCTATTGCCAAGTGGGTTAGTGAATACTTTGGACCCAAATTCCCCACCGATGACTAAGGTAACTAGATTTATTATATTTTTTGTTTTAGATATGCGTATCTATTTTCTTGTATCTAGTCTTTACCTTTCATACCTAGTATTACAATTGGTATTTACTTTTGATTAAAAATGCATGCATACTAGGTCAATCGTATGATAGGATTGCTCACTTTCATTTCATATTCTTGAGCAAACCTACATGGTTTAAAATATTTAGTTAAGCACGACACATGGGTTATTTTACACTTCTAAGAAAATGATACATCAATTGGTATTTCCATATATACTCTGCAAGTGGTATAATACTTCAATTGTGCTTCAATTGGTATCATTTAACTTATATGTGCCAAAGCTCAGATTATAGACAATTTGCCCCTCTTGATATCAAATCAAAGTGCATGTCTCCTACAAGTATTCAAACCTTGTATGCACACTTATAGGGGGAGGTTACTCTATAATCTATGTCTTTGAGACTAATACCTGTTTTCAAGTCTATTATATGTAGTAGTCTCATTAAAGGAAAATGGAGTCCTTGAAGAAAGACAACAAGCTTCCACTGCATATCGACAAGAGACTACAATTGGTTTCATACCTTCGATTTGTGTACATTTGGTATCTTTTACATATCTTCTCCAGTTTTTTATTAGACTTCATTTCATATATTTTACTTCCCATGTTGCTATACATGCATAAGTTGTTAAATCTAATCAAATCATGTCTTGTTCCTCTATTTCTCACATGCTTTTTCCTAAGTAGAAGATCTCTGTCAGGGGGAGCATCTCTTCGTCTCTAAAGGGGGAGAAGTTTCTTCCAAAAGGAGAACATTCATTTAGGGGGAGTAATAATTTTACTGCTTCAATCGATGTCATTGATAAATCTTTTAAGAGGGCAAGTCTAAATTGCTTCCTACATGTTTTTAATGTCTTCCTTTTTAGTGGTTGATGCCAAAGGGGGAGAAGTTTTAGGGACCAAAGCAATGAAAATTGTATCAAACATCAAACACCACCAAATTAAAATTTCTTAATCGTTGATCCTTCAAGTGGTTTCGGTTCTTTGGTCTAAAATAGGAAGCAAGTGGATTATGGAGTTAGGGGGAGGCTTAAGTCCATAATCTCACATTGAGGGGACAATCATGCATCCTAGCAAGTAGATTGCATATTTACATTCAAATGTTTGTTATATTTGTTTGCTTTGGTTGTGTTGTCATCAATCACCAAAAAGGGGGAGATTGTAAGGAACATAGACCCAGGGCCATTAGGCTCAAAAGGTTTTGGTGTTTGATGATCAACATAACCTGTAGACTAATGTGTTTGCTAGTGTTTATGATTATAGTTCACAGGATGCTAAAGTGACTTGGACTAAGGCATTGAGGAAAGCAACACCTCAAAACAAGACATTATGAAGATCACAAGTAAAGATCAACTAGTATCAAGCGAAGTCTAAGAAATGAAGAATAGTGCTGCCACTGGCAGACTGTCCAGCTGAGAGCATCGGACTGTCCGGTGCACCACGGAACTGTAGCCCAACGACCAGTTCCAAGTGGCATTGATGGAGATAAGGCACCGGACTATCTGGTGCGACGTCCGGACTGTCCGGTGTGAAAGCCTGCAGTACCAACGGTCACCTGCGGTGTTAGATCCAATGGCTAGGCGCACCGGACAGGGCCACCGAACTATCCGATGTGCCGCAGAGAGCAGTAGCTTTTCTCTAATGGCTAGAATTGTGTTGGGGCCTATAAATACCACCCCAACCGGCCATTTCAAGGTGTGGGAGCCCAAGCAACATACCAAGGCATAGTATAGACATTTCCAAGTGCTCATACACCCAAGTGCTTAATAGAATCACTCCGTGATTTGTGTAGGCGCTTTGTGAAGTGCTTAGGTTAGTTAGACCACTTTAGCGCTTGCTCTAGGTGAACCCTAGTTAGTTGAGCGAGTAACCACACAACCCCTCGGCTCTTACGTGAGCCGTTGTAATTGTACCGAGTGGGGCAAGAGTCTTGCGAGACCGTGACAACCGAGTTTGTGTCACGACTACCACCGTATACCGGAGGGAACGAGACCCGCAACGTTTTTGGCCTTTGATCATTACATGTCTCTTTCATTTGGTACAATTGCATATTTCTTATTCTTCTTGTGCCAAAGCTAAGACTAATGTTCTTCCAAGTGTATTTCTATATTGAGTCTTAGATTGAAAGGGAAATTGAGTTATAGCCAAAGGCAAGGCTTCCACTACACTCTCATCAGTATTGTATACCCTTTTCCCTACTAATGCATTTACTTTCATATTGAAAGTCGCTTAGAGGGGGGTGGATAGGCAGAAACAGAAATTTACAACTTTAAACACACTACAAGCCAGGGTTAGCGTTAGAACAACTGTCAAGTCCAGGAGAGAGGGGGGAAATCAACCAAGAAATAAAGCAGATGGACACTATGATTTGTTTTACCGAGGTTCGGTTCTAAAGAACCTAGTCCCCGTTAAGGTTGTCACAAAGACCGGGTCTCTTTCAGCCCTTTCCCCCTCTCAAACGGTCACTTAGACCGAGTGAGCTTTCTCCTTGATAATCACGGGTCAGACCCCGTGTGACGGAACCTCCCAAGTAATTAGGCCCACCTACAGTTGTCCTTGTCCAACAGACATCAGACACCCTGTAGATGTTCCTAAGTCACTTGACAAGTTCGGTATCTTTCCTTACCTTACCAGGAACGTTTCACCCGTCTTGCAGACATTACAGAACATCGGAGATAAAGAGATGCGGAAGCGATTACATAAATTACATTTATTTTAAAAGCAAGCTTAAGTTATTTTATTATAGACCAGAACTAAAAAGGCGAGTGCTGAGTAGTAATATTATACAAACCAAGGGAGGCACAAACTCCTCCCGATAAGTTTTAAGTAAAAGATCCTATGTGGAGGACCAAGTCCTCCCGCACTTCAGTCTTGTTTTTCTTCATTTGGTACCACCTTGGAGCAAAAGCAACAAAAATTTGTCGCTTCCTCACCTAAAAACAACAAAGGGATAAACCCTGAGTATGGAATTACTCAGCAAGTCTTACCCGACTAAAGAAAAGACTCTCAAGGGTATGCTGGTTATATGGGAGTCAAGGTAAGGCTTTTCAATAATCAAAGACTCTGTTTTGCAGAAATGCTTACTAAAGTGGATCCTTAAAATCCAATTTTATTGGTCAAGTTAAGTAGAGTTACCTGCAACTAGAGTTCTTTCTACCCTAGTTCAATCACTGGTCCTGCACTAGCCAATTTCTTAACAAAAGCCCATCATCTTTAGTGGAATGCTACGTGTAGGGCAGTGACCAAGTCTTCATAACCGCGAAGGTACGGCGATCCGAATCGATTATACTCAGCTGAGGATCTCCAATCACACGACATATGTAGCACTTAACCCTTGCATATGTCAACCCGCCACCGGGGTTCTTAAGACCAGATCAGGTTCACGCAAACCGAGAGCACAGATACACCACCGTCCAGCCTCTTGCCACGGAGGGTACACGCTACTCTCGCCACCGCTCCACGCCCATTTCGTGTTATCTTATTCTGGCCTTAGTCTGCCCGAGGCAAGGCTTACCCATGACGAGGCATGTGACCAGTTAAAGGGTCCTCGATCATCAAGCCTACATCGACAAGGTCCTTAATCGACTCAGACGGAGACACTACACCGAGACTCTCTTCTCGTGCAAGTCACCCGCCCGGTCTCAGCTTAATCATTTCAACCCAAAAACTTGGTACCTGGCAGAGGTACATCTTTTCCGATGTTGAATCCATCACGGCCATGATGGATTCACCATCAAGTTTTATTTTTTGAAAACAACCCCTCCCACTTTGCCAATCATCTTTTGTAAAACAAATCCTTTTGTTTTTCTAGAGCAATACTAAGCATAGTAAAACCTTTTTGTAAAAATAGGATTTCAAGGAGGGTAATCAAGATCAAGGAAGGTAATGCAGGAATGGTTTAATCAATCAACTCCTATCACCTAATGCAGCAAGCAAGTGAGAAAGATTTTAAAAACATCAAGGGAGGTGGCAAATGCACCGGGGCTTGCCTTCGTTTACAGGTGAGTCGGGTTCGGATCCACAAATATCGAAGTACAAGCAGTTGCCTGCTTGCGAATCCGAAGGTGGTGGTGTCCTGTCTTCGGTGACTTCTATCTCTTCTTCACGTTCTAACATCACCATATATATGTATAAGAATGGATGCCATGGGATGCTCATGAGGATGCAAAGATAATAAAAATTTATTGACTAAGTCTTGAATACAACTTTCCTTCACGGAACTCCGAGAACTTAGGGTTTCCGGAGTCGGTAAAGGAGTTCATAGGGCAGGGGGTGTTTTGGGGTTTGGTGATCAAACAAGGTCCAAATCAATTCAAACTCTACCCAAGGCTTCTAAATATTGTTTTAAGTTCCCATAAAAAGTTTGGGCATTTTTGGACTTACCAATTATTTTCTAAAAATCCATAACTAATACTTTTAACTACTTTAAATACTCTAAAATTTCTTATTTCCACTAAAAATCACAAAACTATTTTTATTAAATTCTAGGGAAAATAAGGAGCCTAGGAAAATTAGTTTCATAATTTTATCATTTTTCTACTGTTTTCTATAATTGTTTTGGCTCTGGAGATAAAAGAAAAAGAAAAGCTTATGAATAGTATTGGGCTGATTTCAGCCCAGTAGCCCAACTCAGAGGGAGAAAGCGCCCGCGTGCGCCCGCGCCCTGGCAGCTTTGCAGAAAGGACCTCGCGTTTCAGAACAACCCGAAGTAGATCCGTAGCACTATTCACTGAGTCGCTGACGGTTTGCAGAAACGCCCCTGACTTTCTATCTCTTCACCCGACACATCCACGACGGCGTTCACGCCCCGCCGAGCTCCGGCGAGCGCCTGAACCGGCCGAAAGGGGCTACAGCTAGGGTTTCTGAGCAGCGGACACCAAATTCAAGTCCTAAGGACCATTTCCCCCCAATAAATTTTACCGTTGGTGATCTGCTAAGCTCTGCCCGCGAGGACAGTGAACGGCGCGGACAGGTGTTCGTGTTCCAATCGATTGGCGGGCTCCTAGTTTAATTGGACGGTTTGGTGAGCATCAAGGGCACATGAGGATGCTAGAACAAGATTAAAGACAACAGGATCGGACCTGAGGAGAGCTTTCCACGGTGAGCTTGGGTTCACGGTGTTCTTCAACCGGTTTGGGGGAAATCCCAAATTCAAGTTCTCTGGTGGGGGGTTTGGGATGCAGGTGGGTGCAATAGCTCGTAGAATACATGGCGAAGCCGAGGGGGGGCTCAATTTATAGGCCGTCGACCGGAGTTGGAGAAGAAGCGCGAACTACGGATGCGCTGGCAAGCTTTCCGCGCGGCGGTTTCCGGTGAGGGCACGGGGTCGCCGTTTAACCAGAGTTCGCCACCTCGGTAACCTTTTTGCCACGATACCAAGGAGCTTTACCGCGACCACCGACGACCGGTCACGCCGCAGTGGCGTTCTTATCGCCGGTGGGGGGGTGATCCTGATCCACGGCGCGATATTTCTGATGATGGTGAACAGTGCTCTGAATTCAATAAAGAGCTTGACTGACAGAGCCAATTGGAACTCAATTTACTCCCGATTTTGTGTGAAACCTATGCCAATTTTCTGCAGCAAAGTTATAGAGCTATAATCCATCTATCATTTTGCTACAATGTGCTCCCACAAAAAGTCACTGGATCCCCTTCAAAATCGAGCTCAAAGTTTATCTCACAACACTGTTAATCTGTATTTCAGACTTCAGGCAGTCTGACAGTCCATCTTTGATTGGGTTTTTCTCCAAATTTCTCATAGGATCATGGCTTGAACCCTTAAACAAAGTTGTTCTCCTATGATTGGTCTTCAACTTTGATGTGGTCACCTAACATGAATTCTCACTATTTTGAAAGCTACACAGCCCCAAAGTTGGGCCTATAACCCTGTTTTCAGACTTAGCATAGGAATCAAAATCAAGGTCCTTTTTGCAAATGAGTCCAAAACTTAGGGTTTAGCTTTCAAGTCCACATATTTGTGAACCAAAGGACTTAAAATATTTATTTGACTTGGTTTTTGCACTTTAGTCCCAAAATGGACTAATTTTGCACATAAGCCCCTAGGGTTTAGTTTTAGGGTTTTCCAGGGTTCCAATTAGGGTTTCTGGTATCCTAGGGGTATAAATATGATTCAACTTTGTTTTTGGGGTCATTTTATGACTTTTACCCTAAAGCTTTTAGGTTTTCTCAACTTGGGTTAGGTTTTACCCCTTTAATCCCTATTTAGGGTTAAATTCCCTATCCAGGGTCCTATTTGCAAAACACTTAAACAATACAACTTGTTTGAAATTTTTGCCTAGTGAATGCATTCTAGGTGTATCAAACATATGCAATGCCAATGCTTACGATGCCATGCTCAAGTTTTAGTTATAGTAACACCAGGGGTGTTACATCCTTCCCCCCATAAAAGAATCTCGTCCCGAGATTAAAAGTCCTAGGGTAAGTAATGGAAAAGGAAACGCGGAATACTTTTATTTCCTTAATTCTGGTACAAGGCAGGGGTGATGTGGGGGTCACTTCTCTATTACACAGTTATACAGGCTTTACAATTTACATGAGGCTAGAAAGCCTGGGAAATTCTTATTCAAGAAGTCTTGAGTTTCCCAAGTAGCTTCATCTTCAGAATGCTGGTTCCACTGTATCTTATAAAACTTGAGAGTTTTTCTCCGGGTAACCCTATCCTTTTGATCCAAGACTCGTATGGGGTGCTCAGAGTATGTCAAGTCCGGTTCAAGGACAACATCTGTTACTTCAATGGTTCGATCAGGAACCCGAAGACACTTCTTTAATTGTGACACGTGGAACACATTATGCACAGCAGACAATGTTTCGGGTAGTTGAAGTCGGTATGCCACTGGTCCACATTGTTCATGTACCAGGAATGGACCAATGTACCTGGGTGCAAGCTTCGCTTTAACTCCAAAACGCGATACACCTTTCATTGGTGAGACTTTCAGGTAAACATAGTCTCCTTCCAGGAAATATAAGGGCATTCGCCGTGTGTCTGCATAACTCTTCTGACGATCTTGTACCTTCTTCATATTATAAATAATTTTCTAAACCTTATCCTCGGCCTCTTTCACCATATCAGGCCTAAAGAAGCACCTTTCACCAGGTTCAGACCAATTTAGTGGAGTACGACATCGACGTCCATATAAAGCTTCAAAGGGTGCCATCTTGATACTTTCTTGATAGCTATTATTATATGAAAACTCCGCCAAAGGCAAACATTCATCCCATTTCGGTGAGAAGTCCAGAACACATGCCCGCAGCATATCTTCAAGTATTTGGTTCACTCTCTCAGTCTGTCCACTGGTCTGAGGATGATAGGCCGAACTGTGGAGTAACTTAGTACCCAGGGATTTATGAAGTTCTTCCCAGAATTTGGATACAAATTGTGGTCCACGATCCGACACTATAGTCTTTGGGACACCATGCAAACTGAGAATACGGGCAATGTATAACTCCGCATAGGTAATGACGGGATATTTTACCTTGACAGGGAGGAAGTGGGCGATCTTGGTAAGTCGATCAATGATAACCCAAATAGAGTCATATCCTTTTGCGGTCCTGGGCAATCCCACAATAAAGTCCATACTGATGTCTTCCCATTTCCATGTTGGTATTGGTAGCGACTATAATGGACCAGCAGTTTTCATGTGTATGGCCTTGACACGTCTGCAAGTGTCACACTTAGCCACATAGCGTGCAATTTCGATCTTCATCTTTGTCCACCAGTAATGTTGCTTTAAGTCTTGGTACATCTTAGTGCTTCCGGGATGAATAGAATAACGACTAAGATGTGCTTCATCAAGAATTTGCTGGCGGAGTTCTTCGTTCTTTGGCACTACTATGCGGTTTTTAAACCATATCACACCTTGATCGTCTTCCTTGAAACACTTGGCTACTCCAGCCCTTATCTTCTCTCGTATGTGCTTCATACCCAGATTATCCTTTTGAGCATCAATTATCCTTTGCAAAATGATTGACTCAAGCTTTAGTTGATTTAGAGTCCCTTGTTGGATTATCCCCAGGTTTAGCTTTTCCATCTCTTGACATAAAGTGTTCTCGGAGGTCTTCGCCATAAGACAGTGACAGGAAGTCTTACGACTCAGTGCATCTGCCACCACATTGGCTTTGCCTGGGTGATAATGGATCTCTAGTTCATAATCTTTAATAAGCTCAAGCCATCGTCTTTGCCTCATATTTAACTCTGACTGGGTGAAGATGTACTTCAAACTTTTATGATCTGTATATATGTGACAGATATTTCCCAGCAGATAGTGACGCCATATTTTCAGGGCATGAACCACAGCAGCTAGCTCCAGATCATGAGTTGGGTAATGCTCCTCATGTCGGCGCAACTGCCTTGAAGCATACGCGATTACTCGGCCCTCTTGCATTAGTACACAGCCGAGCCCACTGCCAGATGCATCACAATATACATCAAAAGGCTTAGTGATGTCCGGTTGAGCCAATACCGGAGCAGTGGTTAATAATGTCTTCAATTGCTCAAAGGCTTCATTACACTTAGAAGACCAATTGAACTTAATGTCATTCTTCAATAAACTTGTGATTGGCTTCACAAGCTTAGAAAAATCTGGTATGAATCTGCGATAATACCCAGCTAGTCCAAGAAAACTCCGGACTTGGTGAACAGTGGTTGGGGGTTTCCACTCCAGAATATCTTTGACCTTGCTAGGATCTACCGCAATTCCTTTAGCCGATAACACGTGCCCCAAAAATTGAATTTCCTCCAGCCAAAACGCGCACTTGCTGAACTTGGCATACAGCTGATGTTCCCTCAGGCGCGTCAATACAATCCATAGATGCTGAGCATGGTCCTCTTCATTTTTGGAATATATCAAAATATCGTCGATGAAGACTACCACAAACTTGTCCAACTCGGGCATGAACACCGAGTTCATCAAATAGGTGAAGTGGGCAGGAGCATTTGTGAGCCCAAAAGACATTACCAGGTATTCAAACAATCCATACCGCGTAGTAAACGCGGTCTTCGGTATATCCTCGGGCCGAATACGGATTTGGTGATAGCCCGACCTGAGATCAATTTTGGAAAATACCCTCGCCCCAGTCAGTTGATCAAATAAGATGTCGATCCTTGGAAGAGGGTACTTATTCTTGATGGTGACCTCATTCAGGGGTCGATAATCCATGCACATTCGCAAGGTTTGATCCTTCTTCTTAACAAAAATGGCGGGGCAACCCCATGGGGACGAGCTTGGCCGGATGAATCCCTTATTCAGTAGATCTTGTAATTGAATCTTCAATTCCGCCAACTCATTAGGGGGCATACGGTACGATCTTCGGGAGATGGGAGCCGTACCGGGCTTTAGCTCAATTACGAATTCTACATTTCTTTCAGGGGGCAGTCCAGGCAAATCTTCCGGAAATACATCTGGAAACTCACATACTACCGGAATGTTCTTGATCTCCGGTACAATGGCTTCATATACTCTACCAGAAGCTTTGGCTGGATTGGTTATGGGGAGAGACAAAAGAATCTCTTCTTGATTATAGCTCAACCTGACGGTTCTGAGTTCAGTGTTGAGAATTGCCTTGTGTTGGGTTAACCAATTCATACCCAAAATTACATCAATATCCTGGCCTTTTAGAACAATCATGTTAGCAGGAAAGTTCCGTCCGGCCATTGTCACTGGCACTTCATAGGCCACTTCTCTAGTAAAAATGTGTCCCCCAGGTGAATGAATTTTAAATCCCTCTTTTGATTCATGGCATGCAATATGATGTTGCTCCACAGATTTCTTGCTAATGAATGTATGTGAAGCACCAGAATCAAAAAGAATAATTGCAGGGTGACTGGCCACGGGAAACGTACCCATCATCACCGGCTCTCCTTCCGGTGTAGTGGCCACTTGGGTGTAATATATACGCCCCGTCTTCTTCGTATTTTTCCCCACAGCATTTCCTTTGGGTTGAGCTGATCTCCCAGATCCTTGCGAAGCATTTGATTGATTTTGCTTAGGATATGGGCAGTCTTTGATGAAATGTCCCGACTTGCCGCAATTAAAACACCTAGTTGAAGAACTAGGCAAGGCAGGGAATCGAGCGCCTGGGGCACCCGGCTGATTTGGGGTAGTGGGGGTATTGTTGGGGCGAATAATGATTGGCTGTTTGAAAGGGAATGAGGGTGGACGAGAAAAAGTGCGATTTTGGCTTGCAGGCCGGATCACAAACTGTTGCTTCTTCGCCTGGCCCTGATTAGGCCTCTCACCACCGAATCCCTTATTCTTCCCAGAACTTGCGTATTTTGCTTCAACAGATAAGGCTGTGCTGACAGCCTTTCCATACGTGAGATCTATGCATGTGGACATTTTCCTCTGTAGCTGATCATTTAGTCCTCTCATGAAGCAGTTCCTTTTCTTTAAATCAGTATTTACCTGGTCGATGGCATACTGCGACAGGTGATTAAACTTGTTGAGATACTGATTGACGGTATCTCCTCCTTGTTTTAACTTCATAAATTCCTCTTGTTTCATATGCAGCACTCCTTCGGGTATGTAGTGCTCACGGAAGGCTGCTTTAAACTCTTCCCAGGTGACTTGATGGTTGACAGGTTGAATAGCCACAAAATTTCCCCACCAAGTACTGGCAGGACCACGTAGTTGTTGTGCTGCGAATAACGGCTTCTGCGTCTCTGAACAACGGAGAAGACCAAACTTTTGTTCAATAACCCGTATCCACTCATCAGCTTCTAGTGGATCTTCAGCTTTGACGAATAGGGGTGGACGGGTTTCAGAGAAGTCCAAATAAGTAGTTTCACGGGGGCCTTGCTGAAAACCCCTTCCTGCCTGCTGCTGGAATTGCTGCTGACCCGCCATTTCCCTAAGGAAGCGGGTATTGTCTGCGGTGGCATTCACCAAGGCGGCAATCGCCTCGGCTAACGTGGGAGGAACTGGAGGTGGGTTTGGGGTAACATCCCTTCCCCCAGAAGTTCCTGCTGCGTCCTGTCCTCGAGTCCTGGTCGGCATCTATGGCAAAAAACATTTGAAGTAAACATAATGTGCCAGAGAAACCTTCCATTTTACATTACTATAAAAAGTAATGATACAGACTCGATATTACATTACAGGATACATTACCCATTATACAAAAGTTCAACCTATTATACAACAGTACACCCTACAATACACTACTCTACTTCTATTACACCATTAATCCTGCTTTCCATTACTCTTGGCGGCCTCATCGTCAGGTGTGGGAGTCCAGACATCAACCAACCTCAAGGAAGGAGGGGGCTCAAAAAGGTCTAACTCCCAACCCAGCGCGCGTCCCGCAACATGAGAGGGTCCGGCTTCCGCCTCAGCAGGGTGTGCAGGCACACTAGGGTGTAATTGTGAGTATAGTACATGGACTTCCTCATGCAACGTATTGCAGTAGACCTGCAGGTTGTCGACAGTTGAGCTAAGTTCTTTAATTCGGGCCTGAGCCCTTGCTTCCTTAGCACATGCTAGCAAACGAGACTGTACTGCCCAGTCAAGTGCTAAGTCTCGATCAGCAAGCTGATCCTGCAGGTGACGGATGTCCCTTCTTAGTTCATTGATTCTATCTCCGTCGGCGACCCAAGCATCGGTCCTGTGTTGAAGCGCCGCTTGAAGTCGACTCACTCGGGCTTCAAGATCTCCGATGGGGTCATTACTTCCACTACTACTGCTTTCATGTCGGGGGGCAGTTGATGCCGAGGCACACCAATTGGTCCCGTTAACTTGCGTGCCGTTAGCCTTGTGCGTGGCGGCATCTTTCTAAGGGGGAAAATGTTATTAGTATAATTCTTAGCATGATGCATGTGTAAGTACAGAATCAACCTTAGTCGATTCAACCTTCTATACATTGCACTCTTCCTATCTGGTCTTTAAGATAGACTCTTCAGAATACTTAGGTAAGAAGAGAAAAGAGTTTTTAGGTAAGACTTTTGAAAATCCTTTTGAAGATGCCTCATAATATCTGCAAAGAAGGGCTACGCTCCGATACTAGCTGTGACGGAACCTCCCAAGTAATTAGGCCCACCTACAGTTGTCCTTGTCCAACAGACATCAGACACCCTGTAGATGTTCCTAAGTCACTTGACAAGTTCGGTATCTTTCCTTACCTTACCAGGAATGTTTCACCCGTCTTGCAGACATTACAGAACATCGGAGATAAAGAGATGCGGAAGCGATTACATAAATTACATTTATTTTAAAAGCAAGCTTAAGTTATTTTATTACAGACCAGAACTAAAAAGGCGAGTGCTGAGTAGTAATATTATACAAACCAAGGGAGGCACAAACTCCTCCCGATAAGTTTTAAGTAAAAGATCCTATGTGGAGGACCAAGTCCTCCCGCACTTCAGTCTTGTTTTTCTTCATTTGGTACCACCTTGGAGCAAAAGCAACAAAAATTTGTCGCTTCCTCACCTAAAAACAACAAAGGGATAAACCCTGAGTATGGAATTACTCAGCAAGTCTTACCCGACTAAAGAAAAGACTCTCAAGGGTATGCTGGTTATATGGGAGTCAAGGTAAGGCTTTTCAATAATCAAAGACTTTGTTTTGCAGAAATGCTTACTAAAGTGGATCCTTAAAAATCCAATTTTATTGGTCAAGTTAAGTAGAGTTACCTGCAACTAGAGTTCTTTCTACCCTAGTTCAATCACTGGTCCTGCACTAGCCAATTTCTTAACAAAAGCCCATCATCTTTAGTGGAATGCTACGTGTAGGGCAGTGACCAAGTCTTCATAACCGCGAAGGTACGGCGATCCGAATCGATTATACTCAGCTGAGGATCTCCAATCACACGACATATGTAGCACTTAACCCTTGCATATGTCAACCCGCCACCGGGGTTCTTAAGACCAGATCAGGTTCACGCAAACCGAGAGCACAGATACACCACCGTCCAGCCTCTTGCCACGGAGGGTACACGCTACTCTCGCCACCGCTCCACGCCCATTTCGTGTTATCTTATTCTGGCCTTAGTCTGCCCAAGGCAAGGCTTACCCATGACGAGGCATGTGACCAGTTAAAGGGTCCTCGATCATCAAGCCTACATCGACAAGGTCCTTAATCGACTCAGACGGAGACACTACACCGAGACTCTCTTCTCGTGCAAGTCACCCGCCCGGTCTCAGCTTAATCATTTCAACCCAAAAACTTGGTACCTGGCAGAGGTACATCTTTTCCGATGTTGAATCCATCACGGCCATGATGGATTCACCATCAAGTTTTATTTTTTGAAAACAACCCCTCCCACTTTGCCAATCATCTTTTGTAAAACAAATCCTTTTGTTTTTCTAGAGCAATACTAAGCATAGCAAAACCTTTTTGTAAAAATAGGATTTCAAGGAGGGTAATCAAGATCAAGGAAGGTAATGCAGGAATGGTTTAATCAATCAACTCCTATCACCTAATGCAGCAAGCAAGTGAGAAAGATTTTAAAAACATCAAGGGAGGTGGCAAATGCACCGGGGCTTGCCTTCGTTTACAGGTGAGTCGGGTTCGGATCCACAAATATCGAAGTACAAGCAGTTGCCTGCTTGCGAATCCGAAGGTGGTGGTGTCCTGTCTTCGGTGACTTCTATCTCTTCTTCACGTTCTAACATCACCATATATATGTATAAGAATGGATGCCATGGGATGCTCATGAGGATGCAAAGATAATAAAAATTTATTGACTAAGTCTTGAATACAACTTTCCTTCACGGAACTCCGAGAACTTAGGGTTTCCGGAGTCGGTAAAGGAGTTCATAGGGCAGGGGGGGTGTTTTGGGGTTTGGTGATCAAACAAGGTCCAAATCAATTCAAACTCTACCCAAGGCTTCTAAATATTGTTTTAAGTTCCCATAAAAATTTTGGGCATTTTTGGACTTACCAATTATTTTCTAAAAATCCATAACTAATACTTTTAACTACTTTAAATACTCTAAAATTTCTTATTTCCACTAAAAATCACAAAACTATTTTTATTAAATTCTAGGGAAAATAAGGAGCCTAGGAAAATTAGTTTCATAATTTTATCATTTTTCTACTGTTTTCTATAATTGTTTTGGCTCTGGAGATAAAAGAAAAAGAAAAGCTTATGAATAGTACTGGGCTGATTTCAGCCCAGTAGCCCAACTCAGAGGGAGAAAGCGCCCGCGTGCGCCCGCGCCCTGGCAGCTTTGCAGAAAGGACCTCGCGTTTCAGAACAACCCGAAGTAGATCCGTAGCACTATTCACTGAGTCGCTGACGGTTTGCAGAAATGCCCCTGACTTTCTATCTCTTCACCCGACACATCCACGACGGCGTTCACGCCCCGCCGAGCTCCGGCGAGCGCCTGAACCGGCCAAAAGGGGCAACGACTAGGGTTTCTGAGCAGCGGACACCAAATTCAAGTCCTAAGGACCATTTCCCCCCCAATAAATTTTACCGTTGGTGATCTGCTAAGCTCTGCCCGCGAGGACAGTGAACGACGCGGACAGGTGTTCGTGTTCCAATCGATTGGCGGGCTCCTAGTTTAATTGGATGGTTTGGTGAGCATCAAGGGCACATGAGGATGCTAGAACAAGATTAAAGACAACAGGATCGGACCTGAGGAGAGCTTTCCACGGTGAGCTTGGGTTCACGGTGTTCTTCAACCGGTTTGGGGGAAATCCCAAATTCAAGTTCTCTGGTGGGGGGTTTGGGATGCAGGTGGGTGCAATAGCTGGTAGAATACATGGCAAAGCCGAGGGGGGGCTCAATTTATAGGCCGTCGACCGGAGTTGGAGAAGAAGCGCGAACTACGGATGCGCTGGCAAGCTTTCCGCGCGGCGGTTTCCGGTGTGGGCACGGGGTCGCCGTTTAACCAGAGTTCGCCACCTCGGTAACCTTTTTGCCACGATACCAAGGAGCTTTACCGCGACCACCGACGACCGGTCACGCCGCGGTGGCGTTCTTATCGCCGGCGGGGGGGGGGGGGTGATCCTGATCCACGGCGCGATATTTCTGATGATGGTGAACAGTGCTCTGAATTCAATAAAGAGCTTGACTGACAGAGCCAATTGGAACTCAATTTACTCCCGATTTTGTGTGAAACCTATGCCAATTTTCTGCAGCAAAGTTATAGAGCTATAATCCATCTATCATTTTGCTACAATGTGCTCCCACAAAAAGTCACTGGATCCCCTTCAAAATCGAGCTCAAAGTTTATCTCACAACACTGTTAATCTGTATTTCAGACTTCAGGCAGTCTGACAGTCCATCTTTGATTGGGTTTTTCTCCAAATTTCTCATAGGATCATGGCTTGAACCCTTAAACAAAGTTGTTCTCCTATGATTGGTCTTCAACTTTGATGTGGTCACCTAACATGAATTCTCACTATTTTGAAAGCTACACAGCCCCAAAGTTGGGCCTATAACCCTGTTTTCAGACTTAGCATAGGAATCAAAATCAAGGTCCTTTTTGCAAATGAGTCCAAAACTTAGGGTTTAGCTTTCAAGTCCACATATTTGTGAACCAAAGGACTTAAAATATTTATTTGACTTGGTTTTTGCACTTTAGTCCCAAAATGGACTAATTTTGCACATAAGCCCCTAGGGTTTAGTTTTAGGGTTTTCCAGGGTTCCAATTAGGGTTTCTGGTATCCTAGGGGTATAAATATGATTCAACTTTGTTTTTGGGGTCATTTTATGACTTTTACCCTAAAGCTTTTAGGTTTTCTCAACTTGGGTTAGGTTTTACCCCTTTAATCCCTATTTAGGGTTAAATTCCCTATCCAGGGTCCTATTTGCAAAACACTTAAACAATACAACTTGTTTGAAATTTTTGCCTAGTGAATGCATTCTAGGTGTATCAAACATATGCAATGCCAATGCTTACGATGTCATGCTCAAGTTTTAGTTATAGTAACACCAGGGGTGTTACACCCCGCAAGGACCACCACATAATTGGTGTCTCTTGCCTTGCTTACAAAACACATGGGAACAAGAATGAGGAAGGAAGAAAGCCAACCAAGCGACAAGAGCAACAAAGAAACACAAGAACGATCCTCTCTCAAGTCCTAAAGCACTAGAATTGAATTGGGGACTTTGATTGGATCGGTGGCTTTGATTTGTGTCTTGGAGTGTTGCACTTTGCTCTTGTATTGAATGAAGTCTGATGAATGCTTGGATCGTTGGAGTGAAGGTGGTTGAGAGGTATTTATAGCCCTTAACCACCAAACAACCGTTGGGGTTGGGCTGCTGTCGATGGACGCACCGGACAGTACGGTGCGCCAGCCACGTCACCCAACCGTTAGGGTTCGGGCGCAGACGATCGTTGGAGCTTTGTCTTCTAGTGGCATCGGACAGTCCGGTGCCGCACCGGACATGTACTGTTCCCTGTCCGGTGCGCCTCTGACAGCTGCTCTGACTTCTGCGCACACTGTAGCGTTTGCAGGTGTCCGTTGTAGTCGACCCTTGCGCTAGTAGTCGTTGCTCCGCTGGTGCACCGGACAGTCCGGTGGCACACCGGACAGTCCGGTGAATTATAGCGGAGCGCGGCCTGAGAAACCCGAAGGTGGAGAGTTCGGAGTTTTATGGTCCTGGTGCACCGGACACTGTCCGGTGGCACACCGGACAATCCGGTGCGCCAGACCAGGGCACTTTTGGTTTCTTTGCTCCTTTCTTTTTGAACCCTAACTTTGATCTTTTATTGGTTTGTGTTGAACCTTTATGCACCTGTGGAATATATAATCAAGAACAAACTAGTTAGTCCAATATTTGTGTTGGGCATTCAACCACCAAAATTATTTATAGGAAAAGGTTAAACCCTATTTCCCTTTCAATCTCCCCTCTTTTTGGTGATTGACGCCAACACAAACCAAAGCAAATATATAAGTGCAGAATTGAACTAGTTTGCATAAGGTAAGTGCATACGTTGTTTGGAATTAAACCAATTTATAATTTCACTAGATATGCATGGATTGCTTTCTTTCTTTTAACATTTTGGACCACATTTGCACCACCTGTTTTGTTTTTGAAAATCCTTTTGGAAAATATTTTTCAAATTCTTTTGCAAATAGTCAAAGGTATATGAATAAGATTGCAAGAAGCATTTTCAAGATTTGAAATTTCTCCCCCTGTTTCAAATGCTTTTCCTTTGACTAAACAAAACTTCCCCTGAATGAAATTCTCCTCTTAGTTTTCAAGCGGGTTTTAATAGATACCAATTGGAAATATATTGAGATGCTAGTTTTGAAAATATACCAATTCAAAATAAACATACCAATCTGAAATATATCAATTTAAAAATTTTTAAAGGGTGGTGGTGCAGTCCTTTTGCTTTGGGCTTAATATTTCTCCCCCTTTGGCATTAATCGCCAAAACGGAGACTTTGTGAGCCCTATAAACTTTCTCCCCATTGGTACAAGTAAATAAGAGTGAAGGAATATACCAATTTGGAGTGCGGAGTAACGATGAAGGATAAAACATACCGGTAGAGTGGAGTGGAAGCCTTGTCTTCATCGAGTACTCCATCTCCCTTTCAATCTACGACTTAGCATAAAAATACACTTGAAAACACATTAGTCGTAGACATAAAAGAGATATGATCAAAGGTATAGAAATGAGCTATGTGTGCAAAGTTTCAATCAAAATTCCGAGAATCAAGAATGTTTAGCTCATTCCTAAGTTTGGTAAAGGTTTTCTCATCCAATGGTTTGGTAAAGATATCGGCTAATTGTTCTTTGGTGCTAACATAAGCAATCTCGATATTCCCCCTTTGTTGGTGATCCCTCAGAAAGTGATACCGAATGCCTATGTGCTTAGTGCGGCTGTGTTCAACGGGATTATCCGCCATGCGGATTGCACTCTCAGTGTCACATAGGAGAGGGACTTTGCTCAATTTGTAGCCATAGTCCCTGAGGGTTTGCCTCATCCAAAGTAATTGCACACAGCAATGGCCTGAGGCAATGTACTTGGCTTCGACGGTAGAAAGAGCTACTGAGTTTTGTTTCTTTGAAGCCCAAGACACTAGGGATCTTCCCAGAAACTGACAAGTCCCTGATGTGCTCATCCTATCAATTTTACTCCCTGTCCATTCAGCATATGAATATCCTATTAAATCAAAAGTGGATCCCTTGGGGTACCAAAGTCCAAACTTAGAAGTATAAACTAAATATCTCATGATTCTTTTCACGACCCTAAGGTGAACTTCCTTAGGATCGGCTTGGAACCTTGCACACATGCATAATAAAAGCATAATATCCGGTCGAGATGCACATAAATAGAGTAAAGATCCTATCATCGACCAGTATACCTTTTGATCTATGGATTTACCTCCCGTGTCAAGGTCGAGATGCCCATTTGTTCCCATGGGTGTCTTGATGGGCTTGGAATCCTTCATTCCAAACTTGTTAAGTATGTCTTGAATGTACTTGGTTTGGCTAATGAGGGTGCCTTCTTGGAGTTGCTTGACTTGAAATCCTAGGAAATACTTCAACTCCCCCATCATAGACATCTCGAATTTTTGAATCATGATCCTACTAAACTCTTCACATGTAGATTTGTTAGTAGACTCAAATATGATATCATCAACATAGATTTGGCATACGAACAAATCTTTTGCAATAGTTTTAGTAAAGAGAGTAGGATCGGCTTTTTCGACTTTGAAGCCATTAGTGATAAGGAAATCTCGCAGGCATTCATACCATGCTCTTGGGGCTTGTTTGAGCCCATAAAGCACCTTTGAGAGTTTATAAACATGGTTAGGGTACTCACTATCTTCAAAGCCGGGAGGTTGCTCAATATAGACCTCTTCCTTGATTGGTCCATTAAGGAAGGCACTTTTCACATCCATTTGGTAAAGCTTAAAGCCATGGTGAGTAGCATAGGCAAGTAATATGTGAATTGACTCAAGCCTAGCTACTAGTGCATAAGTTTCACCGAAATCCAAACCTTCGACTTGTGAATATCCTTTAGCCATAAGTCGGGCTTTGTTCCTTATCACCACACCATGCTCATCTTGTTTGTTGCGGAATACCCACTTGGTACCTACAACATTTTGATTAGGACGTGGAACTAAATGTCATACCTCATTCCTCATGAAGTTGTTGAGCTCCTCTTGCATTGCCAGCACCCAATCCGAATCTCTTAGTGCATCCTCTACCCTGTATGGCTCAATAGAGGAGACAAAAGAGTAATGTTCACAAAAATGAGTAACTCGAGATCTAGTAGTTACCCACTTATGGATATCACCGAGAATGGAGTTCACGGGATGATCTCTTTGAATTGCTTGGTGGACTCTTGGGTGTGTTGGTCTTTGACCCTGAATTTCTTGATCATCTTCCTTGACTTGATCAACTTTATCTCCCCCTTGATCATTATCCTCCTCTTGAGGTGGCTCATCCTCTTGTTCTTCATCTTCATTGTCTTGAGTCTGTTCCTCATCTTGAGTTGGTGGAGATACTTGCATGGAAGATGATGGTTGATCTTGTGCTTGTGTGGGCTCTTCGGAATCTTTAGGACACACATCCCCAATGGACATGTTCCTTAGCGCGACGCACAGAGCCTCTTCATCATCTAGCTCATCAAGATCAACTTGCTCCACTTGGGAGCCATTAGTCTCATCAAACACAATGTCACAAGAAACCTCAACTAATCCAGTGGATTTGTTGAAGACTCTATATGCCCTTGTGTTTGAGTCATAACCAAGTAAAAAGCCTTCTACAGCCTTAGGAGCAAATTTAGATTTTCTACCTCTTTTAACAAGAATAAAGCATTTGCTACCAAAGACTCTAAAATATGAAACATTGGGCTTTTTACCGGTGAGGAGTTCGTATGGTGTCTTCTTGAGGATTCGGTGAAGGTAGAGTCGGTTGATGGAGTAGCAGGTGGTGTTAATCGCCTCAGCCCAAAACCGGTCCGGAGTCTTGTACTCATCAAGCATGGTCCTCACCATGTCTAGTAGAGTTCTATTCTTCCTCTCCACTACACCATTTTGTTGAGGTGTGTAGGGAGAAGAGAACTCATGCTTTATGCCCTCTTCCTCAAGAAAGCCTTCAATTTGAGAGTTCTTGAACTCCATCCCGCTGTCGCTTCTTATCTTTTTTATTCTCAATCCGAACTCATTTTGAGCCCGTCTCAAAAATCCTTTTAAGGTCTCTTGGGTTTGTGATTTTTCCTACAAAAAGAATACCCAAGTGAAGCGAGAATAATCATCCACAATAACTAGACAATACTTACTCCTGCCGATGCTTATGTAAGCAATCAGGCCAAATAAATCCATGTGGAGTAGCTCAAGCGGCCTGTTCGTCGTCATGATGTTCTTGTGTGGATGGTGGGTACCAACTTGCTTTCCTGCTTGACATGCGCTACAAACCCTGCCTTTCTCAAAATGAACATTTTTTAGTCCCAAAATGTGCTCTCCCTTTAGAAGCTTGTGAAGATTCTTCATCCCAACATGGGCTAGTCGGCGATGCCAGAGCCAACCCATATTAGTCTTAGCAAATAAGCAAGTATCGAGTTCAGCTTTGTTAAAATGAACTAAGTATAGTTGACCCTCTAATACTCCCTTAAATGCCACTGAATCATCACTTCTTCTAAAGACAGTAACACCTATATCCGTAAAAAGACAGTTGTAGCCCATTTTACATAATTGAGAAATAGAAAGCAAATTGGAAATAGAGTGGTCAGGTGATATAGCAATTTTACCAAGTCCTTTGACCAAACCTTGATTTCCATCCCCGAATGTGATAGCTCTTTGGGGATCTTTGTTTTTCTCGTAGGAGGAGAACATTCTTTTCTCCCCTGTCATGTGGTTCGTGCATCCGCTATCAATGATCCAACTTGAGCCCCGGATGCATAAACCTACAAAACAATTTAGGCCTTGTTCTTAGGTACCCAAACGGTCTTGGGTCCTTTCACATTAGAAACAAGCACCTTGGATACCCAAACACAAGTCTTTGATCCCTTGTGTTTGCCCCCAACATATTTGGCAACTACTTTGCCTGATTTGTTAGTTAAAACATATGAAGCATCAAAAGTCTTAAAGGAAATGTTAGACTCATTTGATGCAGTAGGAGTTTTCTTTTTAGGCATTTTAACATGTGTAGAATGCCTAGAGCTAGATGCCTCATTCTTATACATAAAAGCATGGTGAGGAACATAATGAGATTTCTTAGCATGAATTCTCCTAATTTTGTGTTCGGGATAACCAGCAGGATATAGAATATAGCCCTCGTTATCCTGAACCATGGGAGCCTTGCCCTTTACAAAATTAGACAATCTCTTAGGGGCATTAAGTTTGACATTGCTTCCCTGTTGGAAACCAATGCCATCCTTGATGCCAGGGCTTCTCCCATTATAGAGCATGCTTCTAGCAAATTTAAATTTTTCAATTTCATGCTCATTGTTTTTTGCAGTTAGTTGAGCTATATGATCATTTTGTTGTTTAATTAAAGCAATGTGATCATGAATAGCATCAACATTAACATCTCTACATCTAGTACAAATAGAAACATGATCAACATAGATGTGGAGGGTTTGCAAGATTTTAATTAATCTATCTTAGCATTTAAAATTGCATTTTCATCTCTAAGACATGAAATTGAATCATTGCAAAAATTTAATTCTTTAGCCTTGGAATTTAAACTAGAATTTTCAGTCCTAAGGCTAGAAATAGATTCATTCAATTTATCAATCTTAGTAATTAAACTAGCATTTTCATTTCTAAGATTGGTAATTGAATCATGGCAAATGCTAAGCTCTTTAGTAAAGTTTTTATTTTTCTCTACTTCCTTAGCATAAGCATTCTTCACTTTAACATGTTTTTTTATTTTCCTTAATAAGGAATTCCTATTGGTTGTCCAAGAGTTCATCCTTCTCATGAATAGCACCTATCAATTCATTTAATTTTTCTTTTTGTTGCATGTTAATGTTGGCAAAAAGTGTAAGTAAATCATCTTCATCATCACTAGAACTACCCTCATCACTAGATGTAGTATACTTGGGGGCGGTTCTAGTTTGTACCTTCTTCTTTTTGCCGTCTTTTACCATGAAGCACTTGTGGCCGACGATGAGGAAGAGGAGTCCCTTGTTGACGGCGATGTTAGCGGCATCCTCGTCGGAGGAGGAGTCGGTGGAGCTCTCATCGGAGTCCCATTTCGACACACGTGGGCATCGCCGCCCTTCTTCTTGTAGTACTTCTTCTTCTCCTTCTTCCTCCCCTTCTTATCGTTATCTCTGTCACTATCACTAGACATAGGGCATTTAGCGATAAAATGACCGGGCTTACCACATATGTAGCACACCCTCTTGGAGCGGGGCTTGTAGTCCTTCCCCCTCCTTTGCTTGAGGATTTGACGGAAGCTCTTGATGATGAGTGCCATCTCCTCATTGTCGAGCTTGGAGGCCTCGATGGGGAGCCTACTTGATGTAGAGTCTTCTTTCTTTTTTTCCGTCGCTTTAAATGCGACGGGTTGCACCTCGGGTGTGGAGGTGCCGCCTTGCTCCAAGTCGACGATGTGTTTGGAGCCTTTGATCATCAACTCAAAGCTCACAAACTTTCCAATTATCTCCTCGGGAGACATTAGCTTATATCTAGGATCACCACGTATTAATTGAACTTGAGTAGGATTACGAAATATGAGGGATCTAAGAATAACCTTGACCATCTCATGGTCATCCCATTTTATGCTCCTGAGGTTGCGCACTTGATTCACCAAGGTTTTGAGCCAGTTGTACATTGCTTGTGGCTCCTCTCCTTGGTGGAGGACGAATCGACCGAGCTCCCCCTCGATCGTCTCCCGCTTGGTGATCTTGGTCACCTCATCTCCTTCGTGCGCGGTCTTTAGGACATCCCAAATCTCTTTAGCGCTTTTTAACCCTTGCACTTTATTATACTCCTCTCGACATAGAGAGGCGAGAAGTATAGTAGTGGCTTGGGAGTTAAAGTGCTGGATTTGGGCAACCTCATCCGAGTCGTAGCCCTCGTGCCCTATGGTAGGTACCTACGCTCCAAACTCAACAATGTCCCATATGCTTGCGTGGAGTGAGGTTAGGTGATGCCTCATTTTATCACTCCACATACAATAATCCTCGCCATCAAAATATGTTGTTTTGCCTAATGGAACAGAAAGTAAAGGAGCGTGTTTTGAAATGCGGGGATAGTGTAGGGGAATCTTACTAAACTTCTTGCGCTCATGGCGCTTAGAAGTGATGGACGCGGCGTCGGAGCCGAATGTGGAGGGCGACAAAGAATCGGTCTCGTAGTAGACCACTTTCTTCATCTTCTTCTTGTCGCCACTCCGATGTGACTTAACGTGGGGAGGTGATTCCTCCCTTCCTTTGGCGCCGGACTCCCTTGATGGAGCCTTCCCGTGGCTTGTAGCCTTCTCGCCGGTTTCTATCTCCCTCTTGGCGGATCCTCCCGACATCACTTCGAGTGGTTAGACTCTAAATGAAGTACCGGGCTCTGATACCAATTGAAAGTCGCCTAGAGGGGGGGTGGATAGGCGGAAACTGAAATCTACAACTTTAAACACACTACAGGCCGGGGTTAGCGTTAGAAGAACTGTCAAGTCCGGGAGAGAGGGGGAAAACAAATCAACCAAGAAATAAAGAGGATGGACACTGTGATTTGTTTTACCGAGGTTCGGTTCTAAAGAACCTAGTCCCTGTTGAGGTGGTCACAAAGACCAGGTCTCTTTCAACCCTTTCCCTCTCTCAAACGGTCACTTAGACCGAGTGAGCTTTCTCCTTGATTCTCACGGGTCACTTAGACCCCACAAGGACCACCACACAATTGGTGTCTCTTGCCTTGCTTACAAAACACTTGGGAACAAGAATGAGGAAGGAAGAAAGCCAACCAAGCGACAAGAGCAACAAAGAAATACAAGAACGATCCTCTCTTAAGTCCTAAGGCACTAGAATTAAATTGGGGACTTTGATTGGATCGGTGGCTTTGATTTGTGTCTTGGAGTGTTGCACTTTGCTCTTGTATTGAATGAAGTGTGATGAATGCTTGGATCGTTGGAGTGGAGGTGGTTGAGGGGTATTCATAGCCCTCAACCACCAAACAACCGTTGGGGTTGGGCTGCTGTCGATGGGCGCACCGGACAGTACGGTGCGCCACCGAACGTTGTCCGGTGCGCCAGCCACGTCACCCAACCGTTAGGGTTCGGGCGCAGACGACCGTTGGAGCTTTGTCTTCTAGTGGCACCGGACAGTCCGGTGCCGTAGCAGACAGGTACTGTTCACTGTCGGGTGCGCCTCTGGCGGCTGCTCTGACTTCTGCACGCACTGTCCACACACTATAGCGTTTGCAGGTGTCCGTTGCAGTCGACCCTTGGGCTGGTAGCCGTTGCTCTGCTAGTGTACCGGACAGTCCGGTGAATTATAGCGGAGCGCGGCCTGAGAAACCCGAAGGTGGAGAGTTCGGAGTTGTACGGTCCTGGTGCACCGGACACTGTCCGGTGGCACACCGGACAGTCCGGTGCGACAGACCAGGGCACTTTTGGTTTCTTTGCTCCTTTCTTTTTGAACCCTAACTTTGATCTTTTATTGGTTTGTGTTCAACCTTTATGCACCTGTGGAATATATAATCTAGAGCAAACTAGTTAGCCCAATATTTGTGTTGGGCATTCAATCACCAAAATTATTTATAGGAAAATGTTAAACCCTATTTCCCTTTCACGTATCTTTCTTGTAAAAGGCCTCTAGTTTTCTTTGTTTTTGGCGCTTAATGCCAAAGGGGGAGAAATTAATAGGCCAAAGCAAAAGGACTGCACCACCACCCTGTTTTCTGAAAACTTTTTCAAAATTGAAACTATTACATTTGCAAAAACCCTCTTGACAACTAAGTGGAGAATTTTTTCAGGGGAAGCTTTTATTTAGCCAAAGGAAACACATCTCAAAAAGGGAGAAAATCTTTCAAAACTTGGAAATGCCTTTCATAATTATATTCTTATACCATTGGCTAATTGCAAAAGAATTTGAAAAGACTTTTCCAAAAGATTTGCAAAAACAAGCTAAGTGGTGCAAACGTGGTCCAAAATCTTAACTATGTCAAAACATTCATATACTTAGAGCTGCTTTCATTTCAAAGTAACTTATGCACAACTGTCAAAATGCAAACTAGCTACATTTCTATACTTTATATTTACTTTGGTTTGTGTTGGCATCAATCACCAAAAATGGGAAGATTGAAAGGGAAATGGCCTTAACCATTTTCCATAATTGATTTTTGTGTTTGACGCCCATCACAAATCTTATGGACTAACTAGTTTACCTAGTTGATCATTTCTTAGGAGCATAAGTTCATCTACAACTATTCTAAGTCAACTACTTGGAATATCGTAGATTTTTCCGGATAGGGGAAGTGTTTTGGAAATTCCCCAGAGCACGGACCGTCTGGGCACTTGCGGCAGACCGTCTGCGACACTAGCGAGATCCTCGGACAGGAACACTGCGAAAAACATCGTTTACACTGTGGACTGTCCGAATGAGCTGCGAGCACCGTCCGAGACCAAGCGCGGACCGTCTAGAGATGGCAATGGGGACCCGGTCCCTGATTCCCCGTGAGGAATTCCTCTATTAGGGGACGGGTATGGGAGTAATTTAGTCCCGCGGGGATCAAAATGGGGAAAATTTAATCACTGTCGGGTTCGCGGGGACGGGGATGGGGAACCATCCCCCGTCCCCATTCCTCGTGTACCCGCCTGAAAGTCGCCTAGAGGGGGGTGAATAGGCGAAATCTGAAATTTATAAACTTAAACACACACTAAGGCCGGGGTTAGCGTTAGAATTAAATTCAAGTCCGAAAGATTGTTTCTCTTGCTAAGAGTTGCTCAAAGGATGCGGATGACGTATGAGAGCAAACTCAAATCAATGCTAGTAAGGAAACATTTGAGAGAGGAAAGAGGACAAACAAATCAAGTGAGAATCAAAGCGAGCAGACACGGTGATTTGTTTTACCGAGATTCGGTTCCCAAGAACCTAATCCCCGTTGCGGAGGCCACAAAGGCCGGGTCTATTTCAACCCTTCCCCTCTCTCTCAAACGATCACTTAGACCGAGTGAGCCTTCCCTTAATCACACAGGTCACTAAGACCCCGCAAGGACCACCACACACTTGGTATCTCTTGCTTAGCTTTACAAAGCACTTGAGAAATGGAATGAGAAAGGAAGAAGGTAGTCCAAGCGACAACCAAAGCACTTGGTTTGTCCTCTTCCTCAAGAAAACCTTCAATTTGTGAATTCTCGAACTCCGTTCCATTGTCGCTTCTTGTTGGGGGCCTTCGACTTCCGAAGGTCCTCAAAAACATGATTTGACAATGTTTTCCAAGTGAAATGTGTGAACAGGCATCTTCGGAATCGGGTATGGTCAAGACGAAGCTTAAGTGGGACGAAAGGCGATTGTGACGAAGGATAAGATCATAACGAAGCTATACGCAGATAAGCTTCGGCATGACGGCAGAAAAGGGGAACCGACTTAAAGATGAAAAGCCAAACTAGACCCTGAAGAGTTACTATAGAGTTACTGATAAATGTAAAGGGCATCAATGTAATTTTACACGGGCTGCGTCCCGTGCCTATAAATAGGTGAACAGTACTCTCGTACTGTTCACGCTGACTTGGCATTCGCTTTTTGCATCATACCTGTACCTTTACTTTTCATCAATTCAAAGGTACATTTATAGTTTGTTATTATGAATTTGATAAATAGAAATAAGTTAATGATAATATCTGTATTATTATTCGCATTTCATATATGTATTCTTCTCCATCATTTATCGAACTTACGAAGGTCCTTTCTTTCGTAACCTTCGTCCAGAATTCATTATATCCAAAGGGACATAATGTCTTTAAGGACGAAGGACTTTAATATTTAACACTTTTTATGTTGCCTTGTTCTTAACTCTTAGCATTTGAGAACAAGTCCCCAACATTGGCGCCCACCTCCGGTGAACTCACGTCCATTTTTTGAGTTTTGAACACCTTCGGCAAGCATAACTTCGTCATGCCGCCGAAGAAAGCTTCAGCCACAGGGGCTGCCACTCTGCAGCCGCTGGATCCCAATCAGGATGTCCTTTCTCTTAGGGAAGCCCGAAGCCAGAAGAGGAAGGCCATTAGTCCGACGCCTCAGGAGGATGATTTGGATCAAGAAATCCAAAATTTGGAGATGCTCCAACAACAGGTTCAACGAAAGAAGGAAAAGATGGCTCGTCTAGCTGACCTACAGAGGCAGATAGATGAAGCTTCGGAAGAAGTTCGTCATCTTGCTCAAGATGACCAGAACCGAAGGCCTCCACGTAGAGAGCTTCATCAGGAGGGCTTCTACAACGAGGACGACTGGTATGAAGATTTCCATCATGGAAATTTTGCTTTTGATGATGCTTCTCCTCTGTCAACAGAACTGCAGGCTACACCATGGCCCCAGTCTTACAAGCCCCCCCAGCTCCCCATGTACGACGGTCATTCAGACCCGAAGCAATTCTTGATGAGCTATGAAGCAACCATATCTTCGTATGGTGGCAATACTGCAGTCATGGAAAAGTCCTTCGTCATGGCCGTCAAGAGTGTTGCACAAACCTGGTACTCTTCTCTTCGGCCAGGAACAATCACTACATGGCAGAAGCTGAAGGACATGTTGATAACTAGCTTCCAAGGGTTTCAGACGAAGCCAGTCACCGCTCAAGCTTTATTCCAGTGCACCCAAGATCACGAAGAATACCTTCAGGCGTATGTCTGAAGGTTCCTGCGTCTAAGGGCACAGGCACCAACAGTGCCCAATGAAATTGTCATTGAGGCCATGATTAAAGGACTTCGGCCGGGACCTGCAGCTCAATACTTTGCCAGGAAGCCTCCCCAAACTTTGGAGAAGCTGCTCTAGAAGATGGACGAGTATATTCGAGCTGACAATGACTTTCGCCAAAGAAGGGAGGAAGCATTTAGGTTCTCTGAAATGACCAGGGGCTTCGGAGGCAGATTCCATCCGAGGCACGTCAGGTCAATTCACAATTCTACTCAAACTGATGATAGAGGGAGTCAACAGCAAAGGCCACAATACTCCTCGCAAGCTTCGGGGCAGCAGCAAAGCTCTTTCCGGCCGCCAGCGCCAAGGGGCAGAGGCGCCAGGGGCTTCAGGGGAAGATTTGGGGATCAGCCAAGAAAAATTTACTCCTTATTCTGTGGTGAAGACAAGGGCCATACCACCAGGATGTGCCATGTTACCATCCAGAAGCAAAAGGAGATAGCAGAAGCTGCAGCACAACAGAGTCAGCCGAAGCAGGTCATGCATACTGCTTCGTACCATTCGCCTTACATTCCAGAATATGTAGGCAATCACCCTGCAGCTTCTGTCGCTTCGGCAAGCCAACCCCAAGCATCTTGGCAACAGCCTCCACCGCCACCACCAACACAACGAGGTCAGTAGCCAGAAGAGAGCCAGCGAGACTTCAGAGAAGAGTCCAAAGCTCGCACAGTCAATAGCACTGTGCCAGAGTCGAAGCACATTTACTGACAAATATCCTACCTCGGCAACAGCTTTTCGCATTTTTGCATTCAGTATTGCTTTCATTTTAATAAGGAACAATTGTGGGAAGTTTAAGTGTTTTTATCGTTTTTCAATCTCTTGTAACAGTTTCGCTTTTCACCATAATGAAAACATATCTTCTCCATAGGCTCGAGTTGCCTAAGCATAAGAATTTATGGTGGCACGAAGGACCTTCGAACTATCAAAAATTTGTTCTAAGGAACACAATGCAATTTCTTCGAAGCAGCAAAAAGTCGTTCCTAAGGGAGCGCAGTGTAAGTTTTCTGCTCAAAAGTCGTTCCGAAGGGAATGCAGAGCTTACAGCGAAAAATAAACGCTGATTCCGCTGAAAGTAAAAGGCGAAGAAGCTCCTGAGGGAGGCTTACAGCGAAAAATAAGTGCTGATTCTGCTAAAAGTAAAAGGCGAAGAAGCTCCTAAGGGAGGCTTACAACGAAAAATAAGTGCTGATTCCGCTGAAAGTAAAAAGCGAAGAAGCTCCTAAGGGAGGCTTACAGCGAAAAATAAACGCTGATTCCGCTGAAGTAAAAGGCGAAGAAGCTCCTAAGGGAGGCTTACAGTGAAAAATAAATGTCAACCTTAGGCAAATATCATTTTGCACAACATCACATCATTACATCATTTGCATAGCATAACATCATACATCATAGTGCATCAACAACGCAAGAAGGGGGGTCTCGATATTCAGAGATTGTTTTGAAGAAATAGTGACAAGGCACAAAAAATAGCCATTGAAAAGTTATACCTTCGTCAAAACTCTGAAGTGGAAGGATCTATTGATTATTGATTTTATGAGGATTAATTACTGATTTTTACGAAGCATGAAAAGAAGGGAAGGTGTTTTTTCGCCGAAGGCTCAAAAACGGTATGTATATGATGTTTCATGCATCATAAAGAATAGAATTATAAACAGCTAATATATTACACCCAAAGTTACAAAATATTACACATGATTCTCAGCAAGCATTACAATCTAAATGTTTTTTACAGCAGCATCTAATCTTCCCTTAGCACTACTTCTGCAGCTTCGTTTAGAAGCTGATCAACAACTTTATCCATTATGGCTTCGGCCATTTGTCTAATTTCGTCATCCCCCTTCGTGTGGGGGCTCGGAGATAGCTCAGCCGGTTCTGAGGGAAGAAAAGATACGGACATATTACTATTACAAACCATGAACAAGTTTGAAAATTAAAAAATTACAACGAAGAGTCAAAAACCATTAATTAATACCTATTTGTCCTTCGGGCTCTGCGTTTTTCTCAGCAGCCTCTGCTACTTTTCTAGCATCATGGATGCCTTTTTCGCTTTTCTGAATAATTTCTTGAGCCATTTCTCGGCCACCATTGTCCCAGATGTTGGTGAAAAATTTTCCACCGACCAGGCTTGCTTCGGCCGAAGGGTCTTTTATATCTTCGGAGGATAGGCCAGTTTCGGATTGTGCCAAAGATTTTACATGATCATAGCCTTTCCTCTCCAAAATAGTAGCAATCCCTCTGGCACCTGAAAAGGCGCATATGTCTCCGCGGCTATTCAAAATTTCCTCAAAGGCCTTAGCTTCGTGACTAATCCATTCTATCGGGCCTTCGGGGTTGCCCCTTGTGAAGTTTTTTTCGCTAGAGAATGCGCCAACGCTGGCGAAGCTGGATTTTATTTTCTTAGCACATTCTATGGATTTGTCATAGCACCTTTTCTTGGATGCACGAAGCTCTTCAACATTTCTCTCCAAATGATTTTCCCACTGATCATTAAGTTCTCGTTTCGTCTCTTCAAGTATGCGTTCTTCTTTGGCTCTGGTTAGCTGTTTCCGAAGATCCTCGATTTCGCGCTTTTGAGCTTCAGCTTGAGCTTTAGAAGTAGCTTCGTCTTCCTTTATCTTATCCACCAATGTAAGCAGAATCTTATCTTTTTCCAAAGCTTCGTTCCTCAGCTTAATAACCTCTGTTCGTAGGTTGTTGAAAGCAATATTATAGCTCTCGTCTTCAGCATTCTTTTGAGCTCTCAAAGCGTTGCTAAGTATTAAACCCTATATGAAAAGAATTAGTATAACAATAAAAGAATAATTTAAAAATTATAGATTTCCAAATATACAATTTTCATACCTTCAGACTATTATACGCAAGGTTATCTGCAAGATCGTCCTTTGTCATAGCGCAGAGGCCAGCTTCAAGCTTCGGGAACCCCATACTCCTAGCCATCTCCCGGCAGACAGATAATTCTTTGTTGTCTGGGAGGCAGTATAAGAAGTCATCTTCGTCTGTGCCATTGAATACTAAGGCCCCCTTTGGATACTTCAATTCTTGGGCATAGTGATTAGCTTCAAAAATTTCTTCTTCAGATAATCTTTTTCCTGAAGCATGTCGTACAATATAATCGAGGACTTTGGAAGATGCTTCGGGTGCGGCGGTGTCAGTTTCTTCAACCAAAGTTGGCTCTGCCATTTTTGTTTCTTCAGCTTCCAAGGGTTTTACCTTGGTGGGCTCTGAGGGCCCAGCTTCAGTTTCAGATTGTTGCTTTGAAGCCTCGGCAACAAAGGCTTCAGTGTGCACTTCAGAAGTTTCAACAGTTTGCTTCGGAGTTGCGCTTGAAGACTTAATTGTCTCCAAAACATCTAGCACATTAACCATCCTTTTTCTTTTCGGGGTCACTGCTGGACCCTTTTGGCTTTTTATTGCCTCAATTTTTGCTGAAGGACTTAAAAATTTTGACGTTTTTGTTTCTTCAGTCCTCGGTTCTTCTATCTTTTCTGTCGCTGGCACTTCGGCCAGTTCTTCGATTTTTGGCGGCGGAATTGGTTCTTTAGCTTCGGTGGCCGAAGAGGTCTCACCGACAAACTCAGGCACTGTGGCCAGTTCAATATAACGTGGCCGGTGTGTGAGAACTTTTACCCTTTTCCTCTTCGGCGCCTGCTCGCTAGGAACGGCTGAAGTTGTTTCCTTCGCAGAAGATGTATTCTTTCTTTTTTGACCCCGCGCTGGATAACGGTAGTCGGGGTAAACAAACCCAATTGCATCAAACACTCGATTGAGCCTCTTCTTCTTTCGGCCTCTGAAGGTCGCTGATAATGCAGTATCTTCGGCCTTTGAGTATACACCAAGCAATTCATTACTGATGGCCTCAATACTTTTCAATCAGTCATCATCTGGCTCAACGAATTTATCTCCGTATTTGAATGTGTATTTTAGCCTGACTAGTCCACCTTTGTCAGTTTCTTTAATGGTCTCCTTCGGCATTTCCCATTTTTCCACAAGTGGCCATACTCTGAAGGCAATGTGTTCTTGGACCATATCCCTTGTCCCAATAAAAGAGCAAACAACACCGAAGGCTCTCTGGCATTCTTCGGCTGCTTCATTCATTTCCACCTTCGGTCTCCGAAGGCCGAAGCGTTGCCAGATAGGGCGCATAATGATACTTTTAATATCTTCCCGTGATTTCAAGTCATTCTTCACGTAAAACCATTCCGTCATCCAGTCGTCGGACCACCTCTTTCGAAAGGTTGGCACGGGGCAGCTTGACCCAGACCGGGCGCCGAAGCTGTAGCAGCCAAAATTATTGTGATATTGCTCTTTACCCTAGGGTTTTGTCTCATACAATAGCTCATGTATGTTGCAGAAACTTTTTGCATTAGGTTCCAAACCTTGGCTCCTCACGGCCCACACAAAAATGCTCATCCTTATGATTGCTTCGGGGGTAAGTTGGTGAAGGTAGATTTCAAATATCTTCAGTATTTCCACAACAAAACTGCTCAAGAGAAATCGTAGTCCAGCCTTCAGGAAGCTTCGGAATACCACGACTTCATTTTCCTCAGGAGTCGGACAAGTCTTCTCTCCTTCATCAGCCCTCACAACGGATAAGTCCCGAAAGTATCTGCCCCTCATATTGACAAGATGATTTTCTTTAATACTGGATTTACCAAAAACCGCATGGCTTGGTCGCCAAGGTCGATCTTCGGAGTCTTCACCACCACTATCCACATCATAACTGTCACTGTCACCAGTATCTTCAGATAAACCCTCCAAAATCTCCCTAGTAATCTTCTCTGTATTAGTCTTCGACATTGATTGAAGAAAGCCCAGATGCATCTCCTCAGAAAGACTTAGCTTCGAATCACCAACAGCTTTCTTATCTTCAGACATCTTTGCAAACGTTGAGAAAGTGCTCTCGAAACCGAAGCTTAAAAATTTAAAAAGCCAAGCAAATATTGTTGCGCGCAGGCTAAAAGTTGGGTGAGTAAAAGCAGATGGCAAGAGAGCGTGCCAAATAAACTCGTGGTGAGCTCTTATTTATACACCTAGTGCGTCGAAAACTGGAGTGTCCCGCTTGTCAAAGACTGTTGCTATTCTAGCAAAGGGAAGGTGTTTTTTTGGACCTTCGGCTTAAAGCCTTCGTCCATGTCGTAATATGAATTTATCGTTCCAGCAAATTAATATTGCGAGGGGCTACTGTTGGGGACCTTCGGCTTCCGAAGGTCCTCAAAAACATGATTTGACAATGTTTTCCAAGTGAAATGTGTGAACAGGCATCTTCAGAATCGGGTATGGTCAAGACGAAGCTTGAGTGGGACGAAAGGCGATTGTGACGAAGGATAAGATCATAACGAAGCTATGCGCAGATAAGCTTCGGCATGACGGCAGAAAAGGGGAACCGACTTAAAGATGAAAAGCCAAACTAGACCCTGAAGAGTTACTATAGAGTTACTGTAAATGTAAAGGGCATCAATGTAATTTTACACGGGCTGCGTCCCGTGCCTATAAATAGGTGAACAGTACTCTCGTACTGTTCACGCTGACTTGGCATTCGCTTTTTGCATCACACCTGTACCTTTACTTTTCATCAATTCAAAGGTACATTTATAGTTTGTTATTATGAATTTGATAAATAGAAATAAGTTAATGATAATATCTGTATTATTATTCGCATTTCATATATGTATTCTTCTCCATCATTTATCGAACTTACGAAGGTCCTTTCTTTCGTAACCTTCATCCAGAATTCATTATATCCGAAGGGACATAATGTCTTTAAGGACGAAGGACTTTAATATTTAACACTTTTTATGTTGCCTTGTTATTAACTCTTAGCATTTGAGAACAAGTCCCCAACACTTCTTATATTTTTTATTCTCAATCCGAACTCATTTTGAGTCTGTCTTAAGAATCTCTTTAAAGTCTCTTGGGTTTGTGATTTTTCTTGCAAAAAGAATACCCAAGTGAAGCGAGAATAACCATCCACAATAACTAGACAGTACTTACTTCTGCCGATGCTTATATAAGCGATCGGGTCGAATAGGTCCATGTGGAGTAGCTCAAGCGGCCTGTCAGTCGTCATGATATTCTTGTGTGGATGATGGACTCCAACTTGCTTTCCTACTTGATATGCGCTACAAATCCTGTCTTTCTCAAAATGAACATTTGTTAGTCCTAAAATGTGCTCTCCCTTTAGAAGCTTATTAAGATTCTTCATTCCAACATGGGCAAGTCAGCGATGCCAGAGCCAACCCATATTAGTCTTAGAAATTAAGCAAGTGTCCAGTTTAGTTTGGTTATCATTAAAATCAACTAAGTATAGCTGACCATCTAGCACTCCCTTAAATGCTATTGAATCATCACTTCTTCTAAAGACAGTAACACCTACATCAGTAAATAGACAGTTGTAGCCTATTTTGCATAATTGAGAAAAGCAAATTGTAGTCTAAAGAATCTACGAGAAAAACATTAGAAATGGAATGTTCAGGAGATATAGCAATTTTACCCAAACCTTTGACCAAACCTTGATTTCCATCCCCGAATGTGATAGCTCTTTGGGGATCTTCATTTTTCTTGTATGAGGAGAACATCCTTTTCTCCCTTGTCATGTGGTTTGTGCACCCGCTATCGATTATCCAACTTGATCCACCGGATGCATAAACCTACAAAACAAGTTTAGGCCTTGTTCTTAGGTATCCAAACAATCTTCGGTCCTTTTACATTAGAAATAAGCACCTTGGGTATCCAAACACAAGTATTTGAACTCTTGTGTTTGCCCCCAACGTATTTAGCAACTACTTTGCCTAATTTGTTAGTAAGCACATAGGAAGCATCAAAAGTCTTAAATGAAATGTTATGCTCATTTGACGCATTAGGAATTTTCTTCTTAGGCATTTTGACATGAGTGGAATGCCTAGAACTAGAAGCCTCATTTTATACATAAATGCATGATGAGAGATAGAATGAGGTTTTCTAGCATGAATTTTCCTAATTTTATGCTCAGGATAGTTTGCAGGATATAAAATGTAGCCCTCACTGTCCTGGACCATGGGAGCCTTACCCTTAACAAAGTTTGACAATTTCATGGGGGCATTAAGCTTGGTGTTGTTTTGATTCCCCTATTGGAAACCAATACCATCCTTAATGCAGGGTGTCTCCCATTATAGAGCATGCTTATAGCAAATTTAAACTTTTCATTTTCAAGTTTATGCTCGACAATTTTGGCATTTAATGTAGCTATGTGATCGTTTTGTTGTTTAATCATGGCAAGGTGATCATCAATAGCTTCAACATTAACATCTCTACTTCTAGTACAAATAGTGACATGCTCAACAGTAGATGTAGAGGGTTTGTAAACATTCAATTCTTCTATCTTATCATTTAGACTAGCATTTTCATCTCTAAGACAAGAAATTGAATCATTGCATATACTAAGCTCCTTAGACAAATTTTCACACGTTTCTACTTGTAGAGCATAAGCATTCTTTAGTTTAACAAAATTTTATTTTCTTTAACGAGCAAGTCCTCTTGGCATTCCAAGAGATCATCCTTCTCGTTAATGGTTTCTATTAATTCATTTAATTTTTTATTTTGGTCCATGCTAAGGTTGGCAAAGAGAGAAATTAAATCATCTTCATTATCGCTAGAGCTACCCTCAACATCTGATGTAGTATATTTAGGGGTGGCTCTAGAGTATACCTTCTTCTTCTTGTCGTCCCTAGCCATTAGACATTTGTGGCCGACGTTGGGAAAGAGAAGTCCCTTGTTGACGGTGATGTTGGCGGCGTCCTCGTCGGAGGAGGAGTCGGTGGAGCTCTCGTCGGAGTCCCATTCCCGCCCTAAGTGCGCCTCGCCACCCTTCTTCTTGTAGTACCTTTTCTTCTCCATTTTCTTCTTCCCCTTCTTGTTGTCCTCCCCGTCACTTTCACTAGAATATGGACATTTAGCTATAAAGTGACCGGACTTACCACACCGGTAGCACACCCTTTTGGAGCGGGGCTTGTAGTCCTTCCCCTCCTTTGCTTGAGGATTTGGTGAAAGGTCTTGATGATGAGCGCCATCTCCTTGTTGTCTAGCTTGGAGGCGTCGATTGGAAGCCTACTTGGTGTAGACTCCTCCTTCTTTTCTTCTGTTGCTTTGAATGCAACGGGTTGCACCTCGAGTGTAGAGGTGGCGTCTTGCTCTAAGTTGACAATGTGTTTGGAGTCTTTGATCATAAGTTCAAAGCTCACAAACTTGCCAATTACCTCCCCGAGAGACATCTGCTTATATCTAGGATCCCCACGAATTAATTGAACTTGAGTAGGGTTATGAAAGACAAGGGATCTTAGAATAACCTTGATCATTTCATGGTCATCCCATTTGGTGCTCCCGAGGTTGCGCACTTGGTTGACCATCGTCTTGAGCCGGTTGTACAAAGCTTGTGGCTCTTCCCCTTTATTGAGGACTAATAGACTGAGTTCTCCCTCGACCATCTCGTACTTGGTGATCTTGGTCACCTCGTCCCCTTCATGTGCCGTTTTGAGGACACCCCAAATTTCTTTGGCATTCTTCAACCCTTGCACCTTATTATACTCCTCTCGACACAAGGAGACGAGGAGTATAGAAGTTGCTTGGGAGTTGAAGTGCCTAATTTGGGTGGCCTCGTCCGAGTCGTAGTCCTCGCCCCCACTTGAGGTGCCTACGCTCCAAACTCAACAATATCCCAAATACTTTCGTGGAGTGAGGTTAGGTGGTGCCTCATTTTATCACTCCACATGTAATAATCCTCACCATCGAAATATGGTGGTTTGCTTAGGGGTATTGAAAGTAATGGAGCACGCTTTGAAATACGAGGATAGCGTAGGGGCATCTTACTATACTTCTTGCGCTCATGATGCTTAGAAGTAGTGGACGACTCGGTGCCGGACGTGGAGGGTGATGAAGAGTCGGTCTCGTAGTAGACCACCTTCTTCATTTTCTTCTTCTTCTTATCACCCCTCTGATGTGACTTGATGGAGGAAGAGGATTCCTCCTTGTACTTGTTACCGGACTCTCTTGAGAGAGTCTTCCCGAGCCCGCGGGCTTGTCGCTGGTCATGATCTCCCTCTTGGTGTGATCTCCAGACATCACTTCGAGTTGGTTAGACTCTTAATGAAGCACTGGCTCTGATACCAATTGAAAGTCGCCTAGAGGGGGGTGAATAGGCGAAACCTGAAATTTATAAACTTCAACACACACTAAGGCTGATGTTAGCGTTAGAATTAAATTCAAGTCTGAAAGATTGTTTCTCTTGCTAAGAGTTTCTCAAAGGATGCGGATGACGTATGGGAGCAAACTCAAATCAATGATAGCAAGGAAGCGTTAGAGAGAGGAAAGAGGACAAACAAATCAAGTGAGAATCAAAGCGAGCAGACATGATGATTTGTTTTACCGAGGTTCGATTCCAAAGAACCTAATCCCCGTTGAGGAGGCCACAAAGGACGGGTCTATTTCAACTCTTTCCCTCTCTCTCAAACGGTCACTTAGACCGAGTGAGCCTTCCCTTAATAACACGGGTCACTAAGACCCTGCAAGGACAACCACACACTTGGTGTCTCTTGCTTAGCTTTACAAAGCACTTGAGAAATGGAATGAGAAAGAAAGAAGGCAATCCAAGCGACAACCAAAGCACTTGGTTTGTGTTGGACGTCAACCACCAAAATCGATTATAGGAAATGGTTATGTCCATTTCTCTTTCACCACCCCGCAAAACTTTTTTATCAAAATTATTCAATTTACTTATTAAAATTATAGTAAAAATCCAGCACATAGCATACTATAAAATAGTAAACTAAACTCTAAAATAGATGTCTCTTGTGATTTTCTATCTTGTTTGTTAAATTTGTATTAATTTGATACAATCAATTTAAATATATCTATAAATATTATACTTCTAGCGGGGATAGATTCCAGCGGGGTTGCCCACGGGGATAAATTCCCCGACGGGGACGAGGATGGGAGAAAAACTCCTCCGTGAGCGTTCGCAGGAACGGGGACGAGAAATTTTTTCCTGTGGAGACGGGGATGGGAAGCCATTCCCCGACGGGGAATTCCCCTTTGCCATCCCTAGAACCGTCCGGCCTCAGGCGCGGGCGGTCCGGCCGTTCAAAAACCAGAAAACCCCGAAGGTGACAGGTTCGATATAATGCATTTTTAGCGTCCTCACGGACCGTTCGGGGTGCATGGCCGGACCAATCGCGACACGGCCGGACCGTCCGCGACTGCTCTGACTGACATCTGACGACACATTTAATGCACTTGTAGCCATTGATATAGCCTGACCGTTGCGATTTCAACCGTTGATGTACAGGGGTGGACCGTCCGGACCAGGGGCGCAGACTGTCCACGATCGGCAAGAAGAAGACAACGGCTAGGAAGTGGTTGGTGGCTATAAATACAACTCCAACCACCTCCATTCACTACATCCAAGCATTTCATTCAATCACATTCAATACAAGAGCAAATATTCCATCTCAAGACACATTCAAAGCTTGCAAACATCTCCAAGTCCTACATTTGTGACTAGTGATCATTAGTGTTTTGTGACTTGAGAGAGTGTGATCCGTGTTTCATTTATTGATTTTGTTGCTTGGCTTTTAATCGTGCTTTCTTCATGTCCTTCTAAACTCTCTAGTGACTTTTAAAGCTAACAAGAGACACCTAAGTGTGTGGTAGTCCTTGCAGGGTCTTAGTGATCCTTGAGATTAAGAAGAAGCACTCAAACGGTCTGAGTGGTCGTTTGAGAGAGGGAAATGGTTGAAAAGGACCCGACCTCCGTGGCCTCCTCAATGGGGAGTAGGTTCATTGGAACCGAACCTCAGGAAACAAATTGTCGTGTTCATTTGTGTTGATCATTACTCTACGATTTGATTCTTCCTCTCCCCTCTCTCTAAAGTTCTCTTGCTCACAACCTTTTGAGTTTGCTCCCAAAGTTATCCATATTGATTGAGCAACTCATAGCAAAAAGAACTCACTTCCACACTCCGTATTTATTATAATTTGTTTCTAATCCTAACCCCGGGGTGAAGTTTGTGTTCAAAGTTTATAATTTACAGGTTTCACCTATTCACCCCCTCCTAGGCGACTTTCAGACCACCCTAACTGGCTACGAACGACGAGATCTAGGGTTTGGGGAGTCAGGACAAGAGGAGATCAACAAGATCGGATGGTGGAGCGGTCGTCAGAGACAAGGAAGACGACAAGAGAAGTCACATGCTCATAGTAGTGGCTAGAGAATATATATGAGCAAAAGAACAGCAACCAGAGGGCATGGATACGAGAGAGATCTGCAAGATTTGACTATGGAGACATCACCGGAGATGGGCAAGGCGACGGTAATGGCAAGTGATGATGAGAGAGACGCGCACGAGAGAAATAGAGAGAATAGAGAAAGCTAGGATAGAGTGGGAAGATAGGGTTCGGAGAGAGATGAACAACCACAAGGGGATTATATATCACCGGCCTCGCTTCGACCCTCTGTCGCCAGGGTAGGCGGCCCGGCTAACCAGGTCGCGTCTCGTGCCAGCTGGTCTAGGCACTATATCTATAATCATTGATGTTGATGTGACGCTAAAACGGAGGAGCAAAGACATGTATAGTTTTAAAAGCTGAAGGTAAACCAACATCTGATTTAAATTGTCGAGGGAGGAGAATCAGACTCCCAATATAATCGTGTAGAGTGAAAGTGACGTTATTGTTGGGGGTCTGCTTCGTAGCCGAAGGTCCTGTAAAAAGAAACACCTTCGAAAGATCAGCATGGAAATAATGCCGAAGCTACCTTACAGGGAACTTCGACATAACGTCATACCTAAGACGAAGGGTTGCACCGACTTAAAGATGAAAAGACAGATTGACCCATGATAGTTTGTGTCATGGATGTAATCAGTTGTAAAGGGTATAAATGTAATTTCACACAGGCTACGCCCTGTGCCTATAAATAGATGAACAGTACCCCGGTACTGTTCACGCTGATTTGTACTCGCTCGTGCATCACGCTTGTACTATCTCCTTCTATCAAGCCGAAGGTACAAATGTAATTCTGTATTATTTATGTTTATTCATGACAATATAATAAAAAGATGAGTTAGCAGTGTTACATAATCATTCATGTTGTTTTCTATGTTTTACATGCTTCTTCTTTCATTAATGTATATTGCACTCATGAAGGTATGTCCTTCATGACCTTCGTCTGAAGATCATTATGTCCCAAGGGAAATAATGCTTCGAAGGATGAAGGGTCTTAACCTTTAACATTTTGTGTTGCCTTGTTCTTAATTCATAGCATTTGAGAACAAGTCTCAAACATTGGCGCCCACCTCCGGTGAACTCACTTCCACTCTTGAGCTGATGGCTTCGTTCAACAACCAAGCCAAAGCATCTTCGGCTACGAAGCTGGTGCTTCCGATAACAGGCGGCTCAGGTTCAGAGCCGGCTAACAAGAAGCAGAAGAAGGAAACACAGAGAAGGGTGCAGCATGTTGGGGTGCAGGGACCCTTCATCAAGTCAAAATGGTCCCACATCCCAATCACTTTCTCCCAGGAGGACCTTCAGCTCAAAGATTACCCTCATAATGATGCTATGGTCATATCTTGTGTCATTAAGGGATTTTTGGTCCATAATGTTCTGGTTGATACAGGCAGTGCAACAGATATCATATTTGCCAAGGCTTTCAGACAGATGCAAGAACCAGAGGATAAGATTCATGATGCTACACATCCTCTATGTGGCTTCGGAGGAAGGCAAATTGTAGCACTTGGCAAAATCACAATTCCGGTAACCTTCGGCTTTGTTCACAACACAAGGACTAAATAGGTTGTGTTTGACATTGTTGACATGGAGTACCCCTACAATGCAATCATTGGTCGTGGGACACTTAATGCTTTCGAAGCAATACTTCATCCAGCATATCTATGCATGAAGATACCTTCGGAACAAGGGCCCATTGTTGTTCATGGGAGTCAGGAAGCTGCCAGGAAGGCTGAAGGAAACTGGACAGATTCAAAGGCAATTCATAACATAGATGGAGTCGAAGCCTGTGAGCAGTATCGATACAAAAGAGAGAAGGCTGCTTCAGTGGATCAGTCAAAGCCTATGCTCCTATGTGAAGACATGGCAGAACAAAAGGTACTGCTGGGGTCTCAGTTATCCGAAGAGCAGGAAAAGAATTTGTTAAGATTTTTATTCAACAACAAAGATGTCTTTGCTTGGTCAGCCAATGATCTTTGCGGTGTCAACAAAGATGTCATTGAGCATTCACTTAATGTGGATCCATCTTTCAGGCCACGAAAACAAAGGCTTCGGAAAATGTCTGATGACAAAGCTGAAGGTGCTCAGAACGAAGTGAAGAGGCTTCTTAGCGCTGGAGTTATCAGAGAGGTCAAGTACCTAGAGTGGCTAGCTAATACTGTTATGGTGAAGAAGGCCAATGGTAAATGGAGAATGTGCATTGATTTTACAGATCTTAACAAGGATTGTCCAAAAGATGAGTTCCCATTGCCAAGAATAGATTCTCTAGTAGATGCAGCAGCTTCGTCAGAACTCATGAGTCTACTAGATTGTTACTCAGGCTATCACCAAATCTAGATGAAGAAGGAAAAAGAGCCGAAGACTAGCTTCATAATGCCCAGTGGCACATATTGCTATCTTCGGATGCCTGAGGGCCTTAAAAATGCTGAAGGAAGCTTCAGCAGAATGACAGCCAGAGTCCTTCATTCTCAAATAGGCAGGAATGTACTGACTTATGTCGATGACATCATAGTCAAAAGTACGAAGCAAGAAAATCACATTGCTAATTTGCAAGAGACATTTTCCAACTTCAGGCAAGCTGGTTTGAAGTTGAATCCAGAAAAATGTGCTTTTGGGGTAAAGAAGGACAAGTTCCTTGGCTGTCTAGTATCAACGAAGGGAATTGAAGCCAACCCAAGCAAGATTGAAGCTATCCTTCGTATGGAACCGCCAAGCATAAAGAAAGGAGCTCAACGGCTAGCAGGTAGATTAGCATCATTGAACAGATTTATATCCAGATCAGCAGAAAGAAATATACCTTTCTTTGAGATACTAAAGTCAGCCGAAGTCTTTCAATGGGGTCCGGATCAACAAAAAGCCTTCAAAGAGTTGAAGCAATATTTGATTGATTTAACAACATTAACTCCACCTTCGCCAGGGGCTCCATTGCTCTTATATGTTGCAGCTTCACATTTTGCAGTAAGTGCCGCACTTGTACAAGAAAAGCTAGATGGCAAAGTCAAAAAGCAAGCTCCAGTGTACTTCGTCTCCGAAGTTCTAAGTCTATCAAAGAAAAATTATACAGAATTGGAGAAGGTGCTATATGCTGTGTTAATGGCCTCCAGAAAACTTCGGCACTACTTTCAAGCATATCGCATAATTGTTCCTTCGTCACAGCCTCTGAAGGACATTATGAGGAATAGAGAAGCTACTGGAAGGATTGGGAAATGGGCTGCAGAACTCAATGAATTCGCCATCGACTATGTGCATCGCTGATTGGACGCCAGGGGCTCACGAAGAAGAAATAAACAAGGACGCTGAAGCTTGGACAGTATTCTGCGATGGTTCTTGGGGAACCTTCGGTGCAAGAGCGGCCGCGGTCCTAGTGGCACCTTCAAAAGTCAAAACATGTTATGCAGCCAAACTGGATTTTAGTTGCACAAATAATATTGCTGAGTACGAAGCACTTCTATTAGGGCTTCGGAAGCTAAGGGCAATGGGAATAAGAAGGGTCATCTTAAAGACTGATTCTCAAGTTATTTTTGGCCATGTGGACAAAAGTAGCAAGGCAAGAGATCTGAAGCTTGAAAGATATCTAGATATAGTTCGAAGGTTGGAGGCTTCTTTCGAAGGTTTTTTTGTTAATAATATCCCAAGAGGTGAAAATGAGCACGCAGATTTACTAGCCAAATCGGCAGCCCAGGGGCTCCCTCTACCTTCGGAAGTATTTTTTGAAACAATAAAGGCACCTTCGGTTGAACTCATGGAGAGAGCAGTGCTTACTATTTCTCCGGTACATAGTGAAGACTGGAGGACTGAAATTATATCTTTCCTCCAAGGTAATTGTCTTTCAGATGACGAAGCTTATAATAAGAGAATGGAGGCAAGAACAAGACCATATGTGATAATAGAAGGGGAGTTATACAAACATGGAGTCTGCTCCCTACTTCTCAAGTGTTTATCCAGAACCGAAGGTATAGAGCTGATGAAGGAAATACATGCAGATTTGTGTGGATCTCACATTGGGTCTAGGCCTTTGCTGGGGAAGATCTTCAGACAAGGATTTTATTGGCCGAAGGCAGCTTCGGATGCAGCAGATCTGGTTCAGAAGTGCGAAAATTGTCAAAAATGTGCAAGAGACCAGAAACAACCTTCGTCGCTAACCCAGTTAATACAGCCAACCTGGCCATTACAAAGATGGGGCCTGGATTTGTTAGGTCCACTTCCACCAGCACAAGGCAATTTAAGATATGTTGTGGTGGCTGTAGAATATGTTTCCAAGTGGATTGAAGCGAAGCCTTTGGCCACAATAACTTCGGTCGCAGTCCAGAATTTTTTTTGGCAAAACATTGTTTGTCGCTTCGGCGTGCCGAAGTCTATAACTATGGACAACGGAACACAGTTTGATGCCGAAGCTTTCAAGGAATTTTGTGATCAATTTGGCACAAAGATTCATTTTGCGTCAGTCAGACATCCAGAATCAAATGGACTAGTCGAAAGAGCAAATGGTATTATAATAACAGGAATAATGAAGCTAATCTTTAATCAGCCTAGAGGAAAGTGACCAGACGAGTTGATTAAAGTGGTCTGGAGCCACAATACGACCGTATCAAGATCAACAGGTTTTACGCCATTCAAGTTATTATTTGGTGACGAAGCTATAACCCCAGAAGAAGCTAAAGCGGGGTCAATAAGAACAACATCTTCGGCAGAAGACGAAGCTGATTATCATGTGCCAAAAGACACTATAGAAGGGACCAGACTTCAGGCTATGGAAAATATCAATAAATATCAAGCCGAAACAATAAAATGGTGTGACAGAAAAGTCTGGTTGAAAAATATCAAGCCAGGGCATTTGGTGCTTCGGAGAGTGGCTAATCCGGACACAGTAGGCAAACTACAGCTGAAGTGGGAAGGACCTTTTCTGGTGGTATCTTTGTCAAGGCCCGGTTCTTACAGGTTGAAGGATATGGACGGCAACGACATTCCTAGATCTTGGAATGCGGATGAGCTTCGACGATATTATGTGTAATCTGATGTAATCTTTCTTCATTTTGTCCTATGGCACCCTTTTCCTTTCCAAAGGGGAGAAAGGTTTTTAATGGGGCCATAGTTTGTAATTTTTCTTTTCTTATTCAACTCCATGAGAGCAAAATCCCCCAAAAGAATGTAAAATGTAACATCTGAGCGGGCACCATCGAGTGCAGAGAAAAAAACCAAGGAGAAGCTCAAAAGTCATCCCTAAGGGGATGTAGAGCACGACGAAGCTACAAAAAGTCGTTCCTAAGGGAGCGCAACGTAAGTTTTCTGCTCAAAAGTTGTTCCTAAGGGAATGCAGAGCCAAATACCGCCGAAATATAAGGCGGAGAAGTTCAAAAGTCGTTCCTAAGGGAATGCAGAACTTACACCGAAAAGTCAACGGTGATACCGTCGAAATAGAAGGCGAAGAAGTTCAAAAGACGTTCCTAAGGGGATGCAGAACTTACACTGAAAAATAAGCGGTGCAGCCGAAAAATAAACGACAAAGAGATTTCAGCTATTCCTAAGGGAATGAAGAGTTTTGATGTGGCTTCGTAAGCGTATGTCTGGACATTCATTTGCCCAATACATCACATAATTCATTGCATTCATATACATTCATTTAGACATTCGTAGGATCATCATCATCATACCACAGAAGTATAGACAGTTGCTTCGGCTTTAAATGACAAGGCTTCAGCAAGAAAAAAAGAGAAGAAGCAAATTTATGCTTCGTTGTGTACGAAAAGAAGGGAAGGTGTTTTTCGCCTTCGGCTCAAAAAAATACAAGTTTCGTCCACATCAAAGCAATTCACACATGGACGGAAAAGGTAAAAATATATTACAAGGTATGCACAAATTTATAGAGTAGTATCTGATTCTTAAATTACAATATTTTTTACAACGATAATTCAAGAATTTCTCTAGAGTTTTTTCACAGCAGTATCTTCAGCTTCATCACCATCCGTCAAGCTTCGGATCATTGCTCTTCGGATTCGTCATCCTGTACATAACAAAACGTTATAAGGTAAACTCAAGTTTCAAGGAGAAGGTAAGCATCAAGTATGGATTTATTACCGGCTTGAGGTGGCTTCTAGCTTCGTCACCAGCTAAGTTTTGCCCGCCCTTTGTCCAGATTTGTGTTATGAATCTATTCCCTATGCTTTGAGCTAGGCTGGGGATATCAATCAGATCTGCTGGTGATAAGCTGAAGTTTGGTCTATTAACGATTTTCCCATGCGTGCAGCCAGTTTTCATGAAGGCAACAGCTGTGCCCCGAGAAGCTAGCAGGGCACAAAAATCGCCATGCCCAGCTATAACTTCGTCAAGAGCATCAACTTCGCCCTCAATGTGTTCGAAAGTCCCGGGCAGGTCTTCAACTGAAGGATTAAACTTCTCAGAACTGGCCCTAACCGAGTTGAAGACCTGCTTCAGCCGCTGCACGCATCGGTTGCCGAAGTCTACGCATTTATCTTGAAGCTCTTTCAATGATTTCTGTAAATTTGAACTTTTTTCAACTTCAGCCTCAAGCTTCGCATCGAATTTCTTCTTTTTCCTGTTCCAAGTTTTCTGTCTTTGCGAGGCCTTCGCTATTCAATCTGGCGATTTTAGCTTGGGCTTCCGCCAATAAGCCTTCTATTGATTGAAGTTCAAAATCCTTCTTCTCTAGAGCAGCTTTGTGATCTTTTATTTTGCTCTCTAAGCCTTGAATTATAACCTCATGTTTTTTTATCTTCAAGGCCATGTTGCATTCTCAAGGCTTTACTCAATAGCATGCTCTACGCAGAAACAACCTTCGTCGTTAAAACAATGAAAAGCCGAAGTAAAGTTTTTACCTTGAAATTAGAATAGAATAAACTACCGACGATATGATGTCGTTGGTAGCGGCTGATGTCGGCCTCAAGCTTCGAAAAACCAATACTCTTCGAAAGAGTACTCATAACCTTCGATCCAGTTCGGTCTCGGAGGCATCCTAAGCTTTCGTCGTCAACACCGCCGAAGAGCAATGCTCCTGGTTGATAGCCGCATGATATTGCATAATCCCTCAGCTCTTCTTTCTCAACCTTAGATAGCTTTTGACCAATTAAGTTTTGAAAATTAAAATCCTTTTCCTCCGAAGTATCTTCGGCAATCTCCTTCTCTTTCTCGGGCACTATGGCTAGGGTCTCTTCGGCAGCTGTAGCAGCTTCTTCCGCGGTCATGTTCAAAAGCATCTTATCAATATCAGAAAAAGTGCCCTCCAGATTTATATCTTCGGCCGTTTCAGCTTCGGTAGTTGCAGCTTCGGCGGGGACAGCCTCGGTAGCTGCAGTGTCTTCGGCAGCCGGTGTTTTTGATGCTGAGGCCGGCGGTGATGTTTCTTCAATGGCTTCAATAACAGTAATAATTCTCCGCCTTTTTGGCCCAGTAGACTTCTTCACTGCCGAGGGCTCCCCCTTCTTCTGTAAAAGCTTCGTCAGATGTGGCCCTAGTGGACTTAGCGTGATAGGCAAGGATTCAGTCATTACCTTTAAAATTTCTTCCACGTCGGCAGCAGAAGGTGTTGAAGGAGCCTCTTCTTCTGTTTCAGTTGTTCTTGGCTTTGGAGCCGCAACTTTCCTCTTCTTCGGAGCAGTTATCTTCGGCTCAGGGCTCGATTTTCTACTCTTCAGAATTTCCTCATCTTCTTTCACCATTCTAGCAGCCTGTCTGCTCAGAACGCTAACAATCTTTTTTCTTTTTTGCCCTTCGGCACCCTTGTTTAATCGCTCATAATCAGGATATTCGAAGTTCAGGGCATCCATCACCCGATTCAACCTTCGCTTCGGTCGGGTGCCGAAGGCTGCAGTCATCAACTGATCTTCTTTTTTAGTGTAATTCCCCAAAATTTCGTTGCACATGGTCTCTATCATATCTAACCATTCTTGACACGGCCCTTTGAACTGTTTCTCAAATTTAAATTTATAAGGTAGCCGCACAAGTTCATTATTCTCCTTTGTCCCCTTTAGCTTCGGCATGTTCCATTCACTTAGCGTCGGGAACACTTTATAGGCCAAATATTCTTGGACCAAATCCATGGTCTCGATCTGCTCGGCTACTACCCTGAATTCTGATACAGCTTCTCGGCATGGTGACCCTAGCACCATACGGCACAGCGGCCTGGTCAACCCGTAGCTCAAACTCAGCGGGCTCAGCACCAATGTCTTCAGCTTCTCCCTCTTCTTCTCATCAGCTTTAACATAAAACCACTCATTTTCCAACCAGTTGGCCATTTGGTGCGATAGCTAACCACCGGGGTCTTCATATCTTTGTGGTAGGCAAAGTTGTAGCAACCAAAGTTCTCATGAAGACCATCTTCTCTGGCCTTCGTCTGATAGTGAAGCTCGTGCACTCGACAGAAGGCTTCGGCATTCAGGTCTACTCCCTGACTTCGAAGAGCTCAGATGAAAACGCTGAGCCTAACGATAGCGTTAGGAGTCAGCTGATGAAGATAGATCTCGAAGTTTTCCAAAACTTCTCCAATCATTTTGTTCAAAGGAAACCTCAATCCTGCTCTGAAGAAGCTCCTGAAAACTACCACCTCATCTTTTTCCGGTGTCGGAATAGTTTCTTCTCCGCCAAAACGAACCAGCTTCTCCAAAGTAGCCTAGCTTTATCATCATAGGCATATCAGCCTCAGAAACGGTGGATTTTTCAAAGTCCAAGTGACTGGGTTTGGATGACATGAGAGTGTTGTAATCTTCTTCTTCTTCATCAACATCATCTTCCTCGATGTCAGTCTGTTCAGCTTCGGCAGCAGGTGCACCTTCGTCAGTAACCCTCTCTGTCACAACCATTCTCGATTGTTTCATCACTTTAAAGATCGGGGCAGTCTCTGTGGCTTCGGCCTCTTCTCTGTCACGGATTACCCTAGCAATTGAGCGAACTCTAGCCATCAGGTGTTGAATTCCTTGCAGTTCTTACGAATGTCGATGATTTTTATGATTGTGACGAAGCTCTCTCTTATGACGAAGCTAGACAAAAACGTTGCTTTGCTTAAGAATGCAATGAGAAAGCTTCGACTATGGTTAAATTTTTCAGCAGTACAACAGTGCAATGGCAATGAATGCTGTGGTAACTTCACATCTACCCGTCTGTTTATATAGTGCTACAGGAGTGAAGGTGAATCGTCAAGTTGCCTGTACCCGCTCAACAGCCACCCGCACTCACTGAACAGTGGACCACGGTGCGTACGAGATGAATCGGCAGATCGCGCATACCCGCTACATGGTGGGACCGCCCCACGCTTGGATTATTTTAATCGTTTCTCGGCAACGAGCTCAGGGAAGGTGTTTTTCGGACCTTCGGCATTCCGAAGCCTAGGACAATTTTTCACGGATCAAGCTCGTTACGAAAAACAATCTAGCACCGCGAAGGGGCTACTGTTGGGGGTCTGCTTCGTAGCCGAAGGTCCTGTAAGAAGAAACACCTTCGGAAGATCAGTATGGAAATAATGCCAAAGCTACCTTACAGGGAACTTCGGCATAACGTCATATCTAAGACGAAGAGTTGCACCGACTTAAAGATGAAAAGACAGATTGACCCATGATAGTTTGTGTCATGGATGTAATCAGTTGTAAAGGGTATAAATGTAATTTCACACAGACTGCGCCCTGTGCATATAAATAGATGAACAGTACCGCGGTACTGTTCACGCTGATTTATACTCGCTCGTGCATCACGCTTGTACTATCTTCTTCTGTCAAGCCGAAGGTACAAATGTAATTATGTATTATTTTTGTTTATTCATGACAATATAATAAAAAAATGAGTTAACAGTGTTACATAATCATTCATGTTGTTTTTTATGTTTTACATGCTTCTTCTTTCATTAATGTATACTACACTCATGAAGATATGTCCTTCATAACCTTCGTCTGAAAATCATTATGTCTTAAGGAAAATAATGCTTCGAAATACGAAGCGCCTTAACCTTTAACATTTTGTGTTGACTTGTTCTTAATTCATATCATTTGATAACAAGTCTCCAACAGTTATCTTTTGCAAGGTCTCGGCCCTCAAACGACTGTTTTACATTCTAAATGCATTTTTACAGTTATTTCCAGTAACAATCTTGCAATAATGGTTCAAACCAGTCACCAGTGTAAGGTTCCCTCAAACTATAAGCATCGATCCACTAGACAACGACAACCTAGTAATGGGTTTCCACTAAAAAAGTACTAGCAATAGATTTATGCCCTGTTTCATGATCACTCTTATTACAACTTCCAGACCATGGCGAGTTGGTGGCACAATATAATGTCCTGTCAAGCTCAACAATTTAAGCATCACAATTCCATGTTGAGTATTTCTACACACCTCTGGACAAACAAACCACAATGATACAACGGAAAACAGTGTAGCATAAAAACAAGTCCGCTCTTAGCTTTTACAGCTCCAGAGCGCGTATAAAAAGACTATTGGGTGAACGTCTTTGACAGCATTTATCTATCTGGTAGCACATGGCCTCACGTTAAGGCTTTTGCAGCCAGTTAAGGCAAAACAGCCCCAGGGGTTTCAGTCTTCACTTACTGTCAGATCCATTCTTCGGATGGATAGCTTCCACAATAGCTTCAATCTCTTCCTTGGCACGCTCAAACACATTCGGACCTTTGACTTTGTCAACTGGTGTGTTCTCATTTATGTCAGCACTTGTTCCGTGAGTTTCATCCGTGTGGGCTTTTATTTTGTGCAGGCTCCCCTCCTTGCCTTCCTTATGTGATTCTGCATGTATTCAGATCTCAGAGATCCGCATCATACTGAGGATAAAGTTCTCAAATGAAATTGTGTTAGTAACATCGATTCTAAATCATCACCAAGCATGAAAATAGCATTACAAACTTGGAACTAAGATGATCTACAATGTTCTAAACAACCATTGAACCTTGGTCCTGTTTTTCAATCTCTATCTCTAAACAGCAGTTTCAACAGTCGTCCCACGTCACCGTTCCCCTTCCCGCTTAATTCAAAAATAAAGTAAAATTATGCACAAGTGGGAGTTTGAACCTTGGTTGTTAGCTCCACATTTACACCCACCTAACCAATAGAACACATATTTTTGTGTTTTATTAAAACAAAGTCTACCCATGTGATATATAGAAACTGTAGCAATGTACGGACAACTGACAATTAGTATCTAAAAAGCAGTACTTCCGCAAGTCGCTAAGAGTAGTAGAGTACTTCTATACTTGAAATGATATACACAAAATTCTACCATTAAGCAGCAGTAATTTTTAATATTGGGCAGTGACAACCATTATGAACTCAATATGCTCAGAAGTCCCTTTTGCAAGATTGAAATTGTCTGCATGCTAATGTTCTCGGTCATATTTCTGTGATCTTTCAGGGAAAAAATGTTGAACAAACCAACTCTTTCCCAAACATGGTGAAAGAATTAAGACAAATGCACAAGACATGTTTTTCATTACTACAAAGGAATGGCACATGCTCTTAAAAGAATAAGCAACCTGAACTTTACATTTGCAGTTGTTTTACTGTAAAATCAATGGCTCTCATCATGAATCACATTACTGTTTGCAAATGACGTTGATAAATGACAATGTCAAGCTATAGTATATGGGCTGAATGGTTTTTTGGTGAATTACATCCAACGTCTTTGGTATGAAGGATAACACATTCTATTGGTAAGTAGCTAAAGTTGTACTTAGCTTCAGTTGGCAAAAATGATCAATACACAGGGCAAAAGATATACTATAAAAAACACTATAAAAAGTGCAAATATGTGAGTTGATTCTAGGCACCGTTACTGTCCTTTCTTCTTATCCTCCAGTTTCCTGCTCTCCATTCCTTTTCATATATTTAATATACGGGGTACTAAATATGAAGTAACATCATTCTAGATAGTTTTACCATCCTTCTTCGCGTGGGGACTGGAATGGTGCTCCATCTTAGTATGAACAGCTCCGGCAAGGGCCTCGATCTCTTCCTTTGCTCGCTCAAGCAGATTGGGACCCTTCACCGTTTCCACAGGTGTTTTCTCAGTTATATCACTACTTGTTCCGTGAGTCTCCTTGTCATGAACTTTGTCTTTGTTCATGGCACTTCCCATTCAAAGCAGAGTACTTTCTCCTCCGTGGTCCACTGTGCCTGAAAATGAAAGAGCTTCCACGCATCAGGAAAAGCAAGGTAAAATTTGGGACCTGCACTTGGAGAAGGGACACATAAACCACAGTGCAAACAGTTCATTGCAACAGAAGAAAATGGGGGTTGCCAGCTTGCAATACAAGGATTAACCACCCACCTAACAGTAAATTGAGAGTTCTGAGTAAAAAGCTTACTCCCTCTACTTCAAAATACATGATGTTTAGGGCATCAACATGTTCTACAAGGTGACACATAGACTATAAATTTCTATGAAAAATATAGCATTTAAAATAAAAACGTAACTAAATAATATAACATGGTTCAATTTCTCGACCGGAAAGGGCGAGAAACCGGTAAATTTCTCGTCCCCGCTCCGGTTTTTGCTCTATTCCGGTTCCAAATTTTAAAATACAAAAGTCAATCTTTGTTTTGATCAAAACGATATTTCGGAACAGTAAAAACGAAAAGGTGAACCCTGTAATATAAGTACCTTTTTGTGATGAATGTAGTACTATCTACCCTACATTGTCAATGTATACAATTCTCACATGGTGTATATTAGTGTCTTGAAAAAGAACTGACCAGGAATGCTAAAATGACACCTATTTAGAATCAGAGGGGGTATTGGATAGTAAGCAGCCGCCAAACCACCAGCAATCATCTAACAAAGGTGCATAAAACTGACATGATTTAATGGACACCTCCATCCCCATTACAGATTGCCTAGGAAAGAAGCCAGTGCTTTGGTTGGATATTTCAGAATCAAGGACGCAGGGTGCTCACCTTAGAATCCAGGGTAGTTTTTTCAGCGAGTCTCGAGAAAACATTTTTTTCAGTGAATCTGGAAGACCCGCCATATTACAGATTATGACTTACCCGATTCGGTAACAGGAACTGATATAATACTCGGTTCCGGACGCAAAGAATACTCTTCATCCATTCAATAGGCAGAAGTTTTTCCCTTTCTCTAAATCGTCAATGGAAGCATGAGCGCTGCTACAAATCAATCATTCCTACAGCGGTACAGCCTACTGCGCTAAGATCATGCGAACACCATGTCTCAAGTTGGTCCTCACGTCGATGCCAATGAACACAAAAAAACCAGAGAGAGAGAGAGAGACGAACGGGGGATAGTTGGAGGAAGAGGGGGAAGGGGGGCACTTGCCTGTCGTCGCCGGTGGGGCTAGCCGGCGCCCGGCGAAGTCGATTGTCCCTGCCTCCCTGGGGAGGCGAGCAGGTGCAGAGATGCAGGATCGAGAGACAGCGCACGTTCGGGCAAAGGAAACGGACGAAACAATGGGTATATTCCTCAGCCCGGCCTATAGATGGCCAGCCGGGCCGGGATAAACGGGTCGGCCCGAAGCACGGCACGACCCGTAGTGCCTGGGCACGACACGGCACGGCTAGTGTCGGGCCCGTGCCGGCACGGCCCGATAGGTAGTGCCGTGCCTGGGCCGAGCATCAGGCACGCTGGGCCGGCACGATTAGCCTCTAGGCATGGTTAGACACGATTATGCATGATTAGATCCAAACACGACTAGTTAGCTGTGTGTTGTACTCTTTTTTCTTATCTAGGGTTTTCTCACAATGGTGAGTTTTTACCTAAATAGGTTTTTAATGAGTCAGCCATTGCACTAAACAGTTCAATATTAGCTATTTTAGTATGTTTTAACTGTGTTTGTGAATATCTGACTAAAATTCTGTGGTATAGTGCTAAACGGGCTATATGGGCTAAACGGGCTAAATGGGCTAAACGGGCCGGCACGGCACGGCTAAGCAGGCTTAGTGCCGTGCTTGGGCCTGGCCTTAGGCACTAGTGCCGTGCCGGCACGGCACGGCTATTAAACGGGCCAAACGGATCGTACCCTAACCGTGCCGTGCCCGGGCCGGGCCGTGCCGTGCCGCCCATTTGGCCATCTCTAGCCCGGCCCAATCGAGCCCACAGCCTATTGAATAGTGGTTCACATTGTCAAGACATTTCACCGACATGCGGGACCGGATGACATTAGGCCCATCTGTCAGTTGACGTGCGCCTTTCCGATTACGGAAAGCGTTGGAGCTTTCTCTGCCACCAGACGCTCAGGGGCACCCCGGGCCTACCTGCCAGCGTCGGTCAGAGACCCGCCTCCGTCTCTGAATCGGCCGCTGCCGCTACCGCCGCCGGCGGCGACGACCATGCCCCGCGCCGCTACGGGTGCGATCACTGCGGCGTTCCTGCGCGCGCAGGCCCCGCACATGGCGCCGCTGGCATCGCGCATCGCGCGCGCGTTCCCCGGCCTCGCCACCGCCGCCGCGACGCGCTTCGCTCCCTCCTCGTCCGCGTCCTCGCCGCGGCTTGGCCTCGTCCCGCGCCTCCGATCCGGTGCGTCAAGCGCTCCAAGTTGTACAAAAATTTACGGCCTGCGCGGCCGCGTATCAGCTGCTCGACGTAACGCCGCCTGGTTGTTTCCTTACCTGTTTCTCTTCCAGCGCGCTCCTTCTCCGGCGCCCGTGCGTCTCCCGTTAGCGGCGCGGTTTCTGGCTCCTCGACGTCGGAGGAGGGCCAGCAGCTGCAGTCGGAGCTCATCTTCCTGGGCACGGGCACCAGCGAGGGCATCCCGCGCGTCAGCTGCCTCACGCACCCCACCAAGATTTGCCCCGTATGCCATTTGCCCATTGGCCTCAATTCACCATCTATCTATATTGCCCAACAACATTGCGTCGTCTATGCTGCTTTTTTTTTTGCTCAGTGTAGCTTGCGTTATCCTGTCCTGTCCTGCATGCAGGTTTGCACCAAGGCGGCTGAGCCAGGGAACCCGAACAGGAGGCGCAACACCTCTATCCTTCTGCGCCACGCCACCCCGTCTGGCACCACAAACATCGTTGTTGATGCCGGCAAGTATGTGCTATGATGAACACTACAACTCAGCTTTGCTTCATTTCTTCACTGACCTGAGTAACTAGCTTATGGTTTGTTTATTCTCATCAGGTTCTTCTATCACTCGGCACTCCAGTGGTTCCCCACGTTTGGGTGCTGTCTTTGATCTGATCTGATACAATATTCAGTTTGTTTGGTTGCAAAGTTGGTCATGCAAAGTGTTTACTCCCACTTTTCAGTTTGAGGACAATCGATGGTGTCATTATTACCCATTCTCATGCTGATGCCATTGGAGGTATGTAACCTGTGCAACTTTGGGTCCTGTTGTAACTGTTTAGCTTAAAGCAATGGTGTTGGTACCAGCTGGGAGCCTGGGACAATAATCCATGTTCCTTCTTATCTTGTCTTTTTCAATAAAATAAAATAAAACAAAGGAAGATAATGTCTCTGGCGCAGGGCTTGATTGTCTTCGTGATTGGACGAACAATGTTCAGTCATCGATCCCAATTTATGTGGCAGAACGTGATTATGAGGTTGGTTTTTTTTTCCCTTTTTGGTCTCTGTTCTGTATGAAGACAAGACAAATTTTACAAGTACAGAGACAACTTCCTAGCCTGTTGACTGTTCGTTTTATAATAGTAGCAAATGAAAAGTGAAAAATCTGTTAAAAATATCATCGCCTTCTTTTCGTTTTTATCCTGATCACAAAAATTTGCTCATTTGCTTTTCTGTGACAGGTGATGAAGATGACCCACTATTATCTCATCGACACAAGTGTAGTTATACCTGGAGCCGCAGTTTCAGCATTGCAATTTAACATTATAAAAGAGGAACCATTTATGGTTCACAATCTTGAGGTTTGTAATATGAAACTGTAACTAGCAAGTGTAAGGAAATAATATCCCCCTACCCGTGTCATTGTGTTTTATAATCGCAAAGCACCCTCCTTGACTCGGTGGATGCTGTATGGGTTCGGGATTCACAGTTATAAACTTGTGCTTATAGCCTTATTTTGGTGAATTATCACGTGATAGGTTCAGTTATAATTAATTGAGAATATTTAAGTAATAGAACTTATTGGCACAAACAAACTGATCATACGGTTCAAAAACTTGGGTACTTGTTCAATTATAAATAAAATACCTATCTGTAAGGGAACTGTTTGAATGGGTTGTATTGAAGCATTTCCCTTTAGTAAATGAGCAGTTTGAACTCCTATTTTCAGTGTTGGGTTAGAATGACTGCTAGAAGCAAACTTGCAATACTTGCCAGCATGTGAATTTTAGTACCTATCACGGAACTATCATTTGTTCTTTAAGTGAGTGCCCATTCATTTGCTTTTCCTTCTATATCGGCGCATACTAACCGTATTTCAACAATCATATAAAAGATAGAAGCACTTCTTATTACTTTCTGAAGCTACAGCTTCTTCATCTCAGGTGATTCCTTTACCTGTTTGGCACGGTCAGGGTTACCGCTCTCTTGGTTTTCGTTTTGGTGATGTATGCTATATAAGGTAGACCAAGTTCAGTGCAAGGTTAATTTTACTACAATGAACTGTGTTGCTGTAAGGCCTCTTGTCTGAATTCCTATGTTGGATGCAGTGATGTCAGTGATATACCCGAAGAAACATACAAGCTTCTGGAAAACTGTGAACTTCTTATAATGGTATCATATATAATAATTATTTGCTTCTAACTGTTACATCATAAAGTTATTGGATTTACAACAGCACTAAAGCGTTTCTTATTATTTTTTGTGCATCTTTCTCAACTATTAATGTCTGATTGCATCTAAGTTTGGTGGATAACTTTGTACAGGATGCTCTAAGACCTGATCGTTCTTCATCAACACACTTCGGACTACCAAGGGTTAGTCCTACAGCTCTACTATAACATCCCTTAACTTGTTCACTGTAATCCTTTTGATGTATCCACCGTGCAGGCTCTTGAGGAAGTTAGGAAAATCAAACCAAAGAAAACACTGTTTACTGGTAGGAACTCAGAACTCACTGACCACTCGTACACATGCTTTTGTTTTAAAATTTGTTAACTCTTGCATTTTGTTCCCCAATGGTTGTACAAGTACAAAGCCCACTCTTTCATGGACTGCTTAGTTTGCTAGAAAGAAGCTTGCATGATTATTTTATAAAGTCGGCAACATGAAAATGTGTTTGCCTTTGCTTGGGTGCGTTGAACCACAATCCCTTTGTGACTGCCACAGCAAGAATATGGGGATATTTGTAACTTTATAATTTAACTCTGAGGTTATCGGAAACTTTTACCCTTATTTGATATTATTTCCCAATGCTAATGAAAGATAAGACTAGATGTCCATCCATGACCATTACCATTGACTCATTGAGAGCTTACTGTTGTTAGCATTCAATGATTCCCCCCTTTTCCCCATCATTAAAGCATTCGAAGATCAAGCGATATCTTTTCTTGTTTATAGACATTGATGCTTATAATTATTTGACCCGATTTCATTACTAGGCTAATGTCCCATATTTCATTGTTTATACAGTTTGTCTGGTCTTGCCAATGATTGAGTTGTATTGAATGGTATCTTCAGGAATGATGCATTTGATGGACCATGAGAAAGTAAACAGTGATCTTGCCAGGCTGATTGGAACAGACGGTCTTGACATCCAGCTTAGCTATGACGGTCTCAGGATACCTGTAAGGCTCTAGAATTATTATTATTTTTTGGAAAAAATATTTATGTATTGGGTGCTGCTAATTGATGATTTCAGAGTCTCTTTAGTTCGAACTGAGTAAAATGATGACCAGATGTAAATGTAATCTGATGAGCTCTCGATGCAGTGCGATTTTACTTTTCATTCTTTCCCCCTCAGAGAGGAAACTTATGTAGCAGAGTTATACCAAATACTTTCTGACGTAATAAAGTCAGATTATTTGATTTTGTGAATGGATTTTCTTCTCTTTTGTTGATATACAACACTCTTCCATGGATTTTATTTCGTCTGGTACTTTGGTGTGATATTGTTAAACAATCTCAATCTTCCTTTAATGAGGGAGCAGTTCATGGGAGTTTGTTTCTTGAAATCCACTTAATAAACAAGAAAAAAAGAAGAAAGAGGGGCTCAGTCAACCATTTAGTCTGCGATATCATATTAGACAAATGATTACTGGGTACAGATGAAACACATGGCTTGTTTTTCTTCAGCGATTCATTCTGGATCCCACAAAAAATTAGTAATTTCTTTCCTAGGCCACACATAATAAAAAGCTAATGTCCAGGAATCGACTACACTCCAGCTGCTCGTCCCAGCCTTTCCCTTAGGATCTTCACTCCCATATATCTGAACAAAAAGTACGACAAAAAGCTATTCAGTCTCTACACTTAGAGTTTAAACTTTTGTAGCAAAACAAGGAAGTTTCAACTGTGTGAGGTACTGTACCTGCCCATCATCATAACTGTAGCTTGAGGGTTGGTCCCTGGCGATTTAGAAAATATTGAGCCGTCAACCACCCGGAGACCTGAAACTCCAAGCACCCGGTAATGCTGGTCAACCACCTTCCCTACATGGCACCCACCATGATAATGCCAGATGGTGATCACAGTGTCCTTGCAAAACTGCTCCAGGGATTCTGTGTCATTTGTATGCTTCGGTATCAGGTTCACATTAGCCTGCACGCTCATATTGAGCACCCTTTCCATCGATAACCCAGCACCATCAGCAGAGAGTTCAGAGAAACGGTTTGTCTTGAGTATCCTTTCAATGGTCTTGATACCATAGATACAGCGATTGAGATCCTGTGGATGACTGAAGTAGTTGAAGGTAACTGCTGGATTGTTCCGGACATCAGTGTCTGTGAGGACCAGATGGCCTGTGGACATCGGACCATCAATCTTTTCAAGTATAAAACCGCCGTGGAATACCTCTTTGGGCAGATTAAGTTTGTTATGGGCGTATTTCTGGGCTGCTTCCAGGGTTCTTTGCTTCGGAGGAATGGTAGACAGCTGTCCAATCTGTATTTCGCAGGAATGCAGCATATTAGGCTGATGAGATTAAACAAGCAATTAATTTCACATAATCATGAAAGCTATGGTGGCACTTGTGATTGCATTGCATGAGTTCTTTTTTCTTGGGGGGAGGGGGGGTTGAAAGCTGAAACAGAAGAACGTAAAAAAACATAAAACCTGACTTAAACATGCTTATTTCCTAAAGTTTACTATGACAAGCATATGCATGTCCATTGGTAGCAATGAATGGCTCTAGTTTCACAGCTATGGTCTTAATACTGAGTGCTATACACATCAGAACTTTTGGCTAGTTATACTTGGCTCAGCAGTTGAGCACAAAGAAGCAGGTTTTCTAATTGTGTATGGTATGGGCTTCAAACTATGTATCTGTTTTACTCTTCTACTCTCTGCACACAAAGCATCAAAGTGCAAAATGAAGCTTGTAAAAAGAAATAGGTATGTGCAATATGGAACTGTAGGGAATAGCGATGGCAGACCTCAGCAGACATGATTCCATGGTGGCAGTGGACACTCTCCGACGACTGACCAAACCCGCTGCTGGCCTCAATGAACACGCCTTCTTCAGTTATTCCAACAGTTTCAATGAGAGACTGCCGAGGAGGGCTTCTTGTTGGTATGAATATGGAGTTCATGGGGTTGTCAGCCATCCCTTTACCCACATATCTGTTATGGAGAACCACTGGAATGTTATGATTCTTGAGGTCGTTCTTGGGCCCGATCCCACTGAGCAGCAGCAGCTGGGGGGTGCCGATCGCACCAGCAGATACAATTACTTCACTGTCTCTGTTGCTGTTCAAGAATGCCTGGTGGTGTCTCCCATCCTCATCAGTGAATTCGACTCCGATGGCTCTTGCCTTCAGTCGTCCTGCATCAGAATGGCGTTTCTGAAAACGGTACGTATTTGCTGTATCCTTTCCCTCTTTCTATTCTAGGTTATTTCGGCACCTTTGTGACATGATTAGTCTACGGAAGGGTGCTTACATTACATGTGTGTACATGGGCATATCATTACCTTGTCGCGAGCCAAACACTATCTTGTGCACACTAGCGTGGAGCAGCACCTTCAGGTTGCTAGCATCTCCAGCTGCTAGTAAGTCGGCAGCTGTGTGGCGGTACCCAGTCTCGTCAAAGATGGTGCCACCCACCTTTGTTCCAGAGACATGATCGTAGGTGTACCCATTGAAGGGGGCTACACCTGCTTGTAGCAGCCCATCCCGTAGCGCCGCCTGCCAAGGCGCGATCTTAGGCCACTGGACAATCTTGTCCTCTACCCAAGGGTATGATTTGTTCACCAGGTCTTCATCCCAGCCGGCCTCCTGGATAAAGCTGTAGGTACAAGAACATGATATGAATACTGGCATAACAGTATTATTATTATTGTTGTTATTTAGAATGTGGGTATTGATTTTTTTTTCTTCCTAATTTAAATCCATGGAAACTATTGGGAGAAGGAAAACCTATAAATAAAACAATTGGTAGGTGGATCTTGATCCTAGTTGCAGTTGGCCTGAGCTGTACTGGGGGGCTTGGCTTGGTTATTTCTCAACATGTCCAGACAACATAATAGTTACCATAGCCCATAGCGTCGAAGCAGTTATGAGCCCCATGTGATATTGTTTGTTGCCTCTTCTGGGATCTAGCTCGCTGCTGTGGTGTAGTACATGAGTGGACAGCAGTATGGCTGACAAGAAACACGAGGTGGTCTTTAATAAGGTTTTATTCTGAGAACCACAGCAATGTGTTACAGGCAGAGAGCTGAAGCCCTTCAATGCACACCGGTCTAGTATCTGAACGTTTCTCTTGAAGCCGTCAGGTTATCCGCGTAAGCACGCTTTTGTATGCTATTTCCCAAGAATAATAATAAGACCTACAGCTGATCTTAGAATTGTCATGTGACCCAGACAAGACATATAGTCAAGTGTATGCTTCGAGTGTAGGAGGCAGTGCACTCAAAGCTTACTTGATTGCCTGTTTCGGTATGGTCGTTGCTGCTCTAGCATGCATTTGGCTCACTTGGCATTTTCTTTCTGTGTGATTGAGCTGTTTGAAGATTAATGCAAGTGCCTGTACGCTATAGCCTGAGTTCGGATTCACCAGATACATGGATAATTGAATGCTATTGTGGAAAGCGATATGTTGATAGGCGTCTTTTTGTTCTTGCTAAAATTTTTCTGCACCCTGCTAAAATGCAGGGAGTGAGTGATAGTAGCAGATATAGGCCCTGTTTGTTTGGGATTATAATCTATATAGATTATATAATCCAATATAAATAAGCTAGTGAGGAAACAAACAAGCAACTTATCTGATAAGATTATATAATCTAGCACTTGAGATTATGATAATTCTATAAGCTCATCAAAGGGTGCTTATTTCAGCTTATTTTTGATGAAAAACCCACTACCCATGGCAAGTTGATTAAAATTACTTTCAATTGCCATCCACCTATCCATAAGCGTTCTCCCACCAGACAATTAAAACAACCAAGGGTATTATTGTATTTGTATGCATATGAATAATAAGCCGAGTCCAAATAATCTGAGCTAACAAACAACAACACCTAGCTTATTTAATCCAGAGCAAATAATCCAGAGCAAATAATCTAGATTATATAATCTATAAGTTGAAACAAACAGGGCCATAGTGCAGGACGCCAGTAGTCAGGCAGACCTGACCATTTATTATTTCACCCTGTCGCTACCACTGCTCTCTGCTTACCCTAGAACTCGTGCTACAGTCATGAAAGTGACTGGTCTGGTCAGATTGCTGCTAGCTGTATGATTTTGGTTCCAACCTGTGTTCTTCCTGTGTGAATCTAATGCTGCCCATTGTGGGCAATGATAGTAATAAATAAATAAATAAGATAAGAGTGGGTTCATTTTTTTGGGGTAAAAATCTCCCTGTTTTGTCATGCACAGCAGAGCTCAGCTCGGGGGAGCTGTCACACCCACACCCAGCAGTATAGTGCAGAACACATCATGCATCCAATGCATCGCATACCTTGGGCTGGCCCGGCTGTAGAAGCCGGCATTGATGCAGGTCCCACCGCCCAACACCCTCGCCCGGGCATTGATGACGCCGTCGGTGGAGATGAAGGCCTGCGACGGCGAGTCCGGCGCCATGTTCATGAGCCCGATGTGGAAGTTCTGCATGTAGGAGACGTTGCGGTCGCCGTACGGGGAGCCTCCGCGCTCCAGCAGCAGCACCCTGTACCTGTGCGACAGCGTCGCCGCCAGCGGGCACCCCGCGGTGCCGCCGCCGACGATGATGTAGTCGTACGTCGTCGGGCACCCCGCGGGGTAGCTGCTGGCCTTGTGGAAGGGCGGGAGGTTCCTCAGGCTGAATGCTTCTTCCTTGCCTGCGACAGAGGACGAGCAGTTGCACTGTTACCGTTATGTTATGCCTGCGTGATTCTTCGATTTTTTTTTTCTTCCTGCTGTGAGTGTGAGCTACGTAATGAACAGTTTCATCCTATCGGGTTTTTTTCTTGAGTGAGCAAAGCTTGCTTCTGATCTAATTGAGCTTGCGTGCGCTCTTGACATCGTGCCACCCTGGACCTGGGGATGGCATATCAGGCAGGTGCGTATCTTTCTTTCTTATTCTTATTATCTGTTGCTATTTTCTCTTCTTGCTAACCAACAAACAGGCGGTGGTGTGCCACTTCAGCATTCTGAAGCGGTAGTGGCAGAAGCCAACAAACAGGCAACGATGGAGGAAAAAAAAGAACATCAAGCGCAATGCCAGAAGACGAAGGAAGCAAGAAAGCAGAAGCTGCTGGGAAACCAAGAGAAGAATCTTCCATCAGCATGAGTACCTCGGGACAGCTCCAAGAGGAAGAGCAGGCACGCCAGCAGCAGCAGCAGCAGCTTGAACAAGAGCAGAGCTCTGCCGCTCAACGCCATCGGACTGAGCTGAACCTTCAGCAGCGCCCGGCACAGCAAGCAAAAGACGGGAGCTCCTCTCGTTCTCGAGCAGAGAAAGGTGAGCTGCTCGACCTGTCCCCTCCCTTGAACCCTCTGCTCCCCACCTCTCGACCCGGCTAGTGGCGTTGTATTGGAGCTGGTTTATATGTAGCCGGCCGGCCGGCGTGTGTCGTTGGAGGGATTGCAAGCTTGCAGGCCACATCAGATGAGAGTGCTGGCTGAGCCCGAGCCGGCATTGAAGTGGAGCTCACCAGCTGCAGTAAGGGCCATTGAATGCTCGCTGAGGGAGCAGAGCAAGCACTGCCCTGGTACAACCGGGATTTATGGACTTCTTCATCAACCAACCAACCAGCCCTCACAAAGCTGCGGCGATGGTGGCGCCCCCTCCTCCCTCATTTACAAGAATGACAGGCATCTCTCTCTCTCTCCCTCTCTGCGAGTCTGACATTTCTTTATTGGTTTCCGTACCTGTGGCTTCGCCAATTGGTTGGGCCAACGGGTTAATATTGTATTTTTTTATGTTTTTTATTTTTACCTGGCTTGCTCTGTTTGTCTGATGGCACTGCCAGTGCCATCCCATGAGAAGAGAGAGCATGAATGCCAGTAGTACTAGTATGTAGCAGGAAACGTGTGGTGCTGTTTTCATTCAGCACCGGGTGTAGAAAACGTGTCCCTGACATCAGAGAAGAGAGCACCATTCTCAGGAGGGAAGAAAGGTGCGCGGGAAAAATCCCCTGGAAGTTTGCTTACACAGGTCGTCGTGTGCTTCGTCATCTGATATAGTGATATGTATATATTTCAGTTCCATGCAAGCTATAGGACTTCTAGAAGCTGTTGGTAGAGTGGAAACAACTTCGTATGGTGTATTTTATTAGGTTATAGTCGGTAGGATGTATCATAGTAAGATATTCGGACTGCTGCAACTGCATTCCGTAAAGACAAAATACTATAGAAACTAACTATAGCTGGATTAAAGCCACATCGAACAAGTTGTAGGAGTCCTTGTTTTCGGGAAAAAAACCATTTATGGATGCATGCGTTTTAACATCAACATAAAAACCTTGTTTTAACTACCTCCATAAAATATTATTTTTCATATCTACTCATCTTGCGCGAAAGAGGACGCTTGTAGCCGTTACATGCAGCGGAGGAAGTCTGGTGGGATACGTTGAAGACGGAGAGAATTATCGGGGGGTTAGAGTGCCTTTGCTATTCAATGGATGATGTACTCTGCTCGTAGCGGAGTGAAAACACTTATTAAAAAAAAAGCTTAGCAAAACGTTTCCGCGGAGTGTTCTTGAGTTAAAAAAAAAGGTTTTTTAAGCTGATGCTCAGTTTTGCTGTGTCCTCATTTTTACTCGTAGTCATGTTTTTTTTCTCAGTTTTATCTTTCTACTCTATAACACTATAAAACCAATATCTAACAAAAAAAGACATCTGAATATGGATCTAACGGCGCCGTCTTTCTTTCTAACTCTAAACATGTGCACATTTTGACACTAACGGAATGTCAAAGTCTACAATGTTTAATCTGGTAGTAGAGTATTATTTTTGGCAATCCCTAACATGTCTTGGGCTTCGAAATGGTACGCGCGTACTGTTGTTCGAACATGGAATGCAACCTGTCATTAAATACAACTAATTGCATTGATAGACAGTGGCGAAGACGACAATTAAGTGGCATTGAATGTTACATGCTTTCATTTGGTTTAGGGAGCCAAGTGGGCATCATCATCATCATCATCGCCTGTGTACTCATTCGTTCATTCAGATTCGTCGGGCACACTGGGGTTGAGCTCTCCCTGTCCACTCAACTGCTAAGCATCAGCAGCGCCACCATCACCTTCCAGTAGTGTACTTACTCCAGGAAAGCATCATGTCTACGACTACGAGCGCGCGCGTGAGCTCCGAACTGAAGCGCAACCAACGACCCGTGTACTACTGCCGTCCGTTTTGCAGCTACCAATAACTGACGGGCAAGAAACGGGTGAGTGTTTACAGCTGCCTTAACCGTGCTGGGCTGCTCTCTCTCTTTTCGTTGCCCTTTTACAGCCAGCTATGCTTGTGTTCTATCTGTTTCCTGCATCATCCGTGAAACCTGGCGAGGTATTAACGGACGAGCGTGAAACCTCGAGTGTTTTACAGCTATTCGCGACCAAAACGTACGGTGCAGCGCAGGCGTCTTTTTTTTTTGTCTGCGTTGCAACTGTATGATTTAATGGGCTGTTTCCTGTTTACGTGTCTGCTCTTTTAAATACGAGAAGGCCCACTAAGACCCGTGTGGCCCACTACGACCCGTGATTGTGAAGTGCGCGAGAAAAAGGTGCTCACCGTGTTCTGTGATATCTGACCTATGAGCTCTAAATTTTACGCTATAAGATTTAAGAATCGAATCGAGTTAGAATCGTGCTCTATTTATATTCATTTTTTAACTAAAATTTATTTAGGGGCTTGACATTTTATGAAAAATCATTTGGATCACGATCCATTACCACCCCTAATTCTGATATCTCTTTTTTTACACAAAAAAGTTTCCATGTTACTCAACACATCTTTCGTACAGACACGGTCACCTACACTGGAGCATACAGTACATTTCTCTACGTAAACGCAGGTGTGTGTGTGCGTCAGAGAGGAGGAGAGCGCGCGCACAGTGGCAGGCATGTGAAGAGAGGCATGAGCGACACTCGGTAGCTCGCGGATGTATACTCGCACATTCATGCTCCTGCCGGCAAATTAGGTAGGCGAAAGAAAAAGACTGCCGGCCGGTCTTTCAGCAATTCTGCTTTCAATCACATAGTATGCATGCATACTCCATTTACTCTACATTATAAAGCTTATCAAATTTAACTGAAGTTATAAAAAAACATCAAGATTTGCAACATCAAATGCATATATTATACAAATAGAATTGTTAAAAAAAATATAATGGTTCTTATTTGGTGTCGTGAATGTTATTATTCTAGTATATAAAATTTATCTAGATCGAGATGTTTTAACTCTAAAAAAGTTAGAATGGCTTGTATTCTAAAAGAGGCGGGATCATATAAGAGTATAGCTACAAGGCAAATTAAATTGAAATGGTGACAAGCATGCAATGCAGGGTTAATCTGAGCAACTAGATGCAAGCTTTAGGACATGTTTAGCAGAGCCTCCACGAGTGGGAAAATAAATAAATTTGGATCACAATTCACCTAGATTCACAGTGGAGCAGCTTTACCATGGACGTAAAGCTTTTTCCATGTTACTCATCAAAGTCTTTGGTACAACTTCACCTCTCTCTACATCTCACTATCACGCATAAGGATGCAAAAAAATGCAAGAAAAAGAACATGACCTTCTTCCTCCTATAAGGACCTAGATGGCTAGAGAGGGATGAACATCATAAAAACTATCCTACAAATTCATAATTACTACTAGAGCAAAGTTGATTACAACAAAAGGTGGCGCCAAAGCATATATTTGCTCTAGCTCTAATTCTCAGTAGACAAGTCCTTCTAACAATTCAAATAGCTAAGTCTATATATATAGATATCACGCAATTTAGCAACTACCCCAAATTCACTATAAAAAATACAACTTGTTACAAATAAATGTTTCTCTATACATACTCAAGCAAATAAAAACACAAGATGAGAATATGAATGTAAATATGAGTTTGATAGCTTATCAAATTGAATTGGGCAAGAGAATGACTACATCCTCGCTGTGGCGAGTCCAAGCTAGGTGGTTCACACGCTGATAGGCATCACATGCCAAGCCCACAATAAGACCACCATAAGAACTGCAGTAGAGATACGCTCCAACAAACCACTATCTCACTGTAGTTGCTCTTCACGAATCTCCAACGGAGAATAAGCACAAGAGCCTCTCACAAAGATGATCAGAGCTGACAACCATCTCTAATAGCCACTCAATGGATATTCTGATGCCTTCAAGTCATCTAGGTGGTGACAATGTTAAGAGTAACAAAAATCCCACAGCTCATGATGATCACTAGTGCCACTATATATAACAACTTAATGCAAATCACTAGATGTAACTTCCAATCTTACTTTGAATGAACTAATGTTACTAGAGATGAGTGAGATATTTTCTTACGCTAAGAGGGTGTTTATAAAGTTGGAAAGCTAAGATTCCTACCTCAAGGCCAAATAAGCTCTATTTATAAGGACCCAAGATACAAAGAGCCATTGGGTCCTTTACTATGTAGAAAATGGGGGCATCGGACCGTCAGATGCTATTTGCCGAACTATAAAGTATGGGCCCAACATCCTTAGATCTTGCGATGTGTACTATTTGTTTGAATTTGATTGTTTCATCCTCAACATCTAGGATGGCATATATTAAAATAACTAGAGCCCGACAAGCGTCATAACAAAGCAGACCAGGGTCCAACGTTGTGTAGAAAGTGATATGGGAGTTCTCAGCTGTGTTACATTGGTCGGACGGTCCTTGTCAAACCTAGCTTAGATTCTGAGGGTTCTTGTTGGACCATCACATGCCTGATAGTGGAACTGCTCTAACGAACAATTCCCTCTACTATCTGACACTGTCTCTATTGCCACCATTGGACCAATGTATCTGGGTTCGACACTGTCTAGAATATGACGATGGAGCTACCAACAACGTCATATTAACCTGACATCATTCATCGAACTAATGCTCAAGGTACAACGAAACTAGGGCGCGTGTTGGATTGACACTGTATTGGTCCGATGCTTTTCATGTTAGGGTCTGCCATATATTTAGATGTGCCCTCTAGCTCTTTTTCCAATCCGTTGCACGTGTGCTAATTTTAATGTGTCCCACATACTTGTGCATATGTGTTAGCATTCTACGCGATTATGTTTATGGTGAAGTTTCATGTAATACCCAATTTGTAGATATAATATAAAAGGAGAAAAGTTATTTTCCTTTATCTATATGTGTGTGTTGAATCTACTTATCATCACATGTGAACACCATACTCAAAAACAAATAAATAATAAAAAGGTATGCCACTAAATTATGCATCATGCTGGAATTTTTATTGTGAGTGCATTATTTGTGATAATATAAAAATAACATAAAAAGAAATACATTAAAGTCCTAAAGTGGAATTTAGAATATAAAATAAAATCTAGAATTTAGAAGTGGAGAAAGAAAAGAAACACCACCTAACACATAGGAAATAAATATATACATAAAAATATTTTTTTCTTCATCCCCAAATTTAATTTGACATATTTGATATATGTGCAAATAATCCATAAACTGAAATCCAAATTTGAATTAGAAATCCAAAAGGGAAAGGAAATCTAAACATGAAGAAAAAGGGAAAAGAATAAAGAAGGGTAGAATGGCGCATTGGGCCCAAATCCCACGTATTCGGCCCACTTCCATTGTTTTTCTCTCGAAGACGTGCAGCCCAACAGACCACTCCCGTCGTTCTTGCTTGAGTCGCTGTTAAGTGGGTCCAGCGTGTCAGCCGTTTCCCACCCGTGTGCTGCGCATGTTGGCAAACCCCGTGGCACCGCAATATGGACCCTGGTCTTCAGCCACCCGCACTAGGGGACGCTCGCGCGCCTTGTGTCAGTGGAGAGTGGGGCCAACATGTCAGGCCCGTCTTCAACAATCCTGCCGAATCCCGCGGGCGCAGTCGCGATTCTGGCGGCCGGGGGCGTTGAACCTGTGTCCATCCCCGCGCACTTATAAGGGGGATCGGGCCGCAACCTTCCTCACCCCTCTTCCTCATGATCGTGTGCGCCGCCAACCACTCACATTGCCTGGGCGCCCCATCGCGGGTGGTGAAGGCATTTGGGGTTAGCCACCGACGCGAATTCGCTCTGCCGCCATTGCCATTGCCGAGGTACTGGCCCCAGGAGCTTCACTAGTCTAGAAGGAAGGTGCCCGTGGACGGTGACGGTTGTGATTGGGCGCTGGATTCGGTGAATTTCTCACCGGCGCGACACCATCGTCGTAGATCCGCTTTGCGCCACGTTCTTTTGTCGCCACACGTAGATCTCAGGTGAGAATACTACCTCACAGCTTCCTGTACCATTATGTGTTGACTTCGAGGATTCGTCGAGATGTTGGGAGCCGGTGTACCGGACGAAGGTCGTCGGTGAGCCTCACCACGGTGGCGGTGTGATTTGCCGTCGTCTGGGCACGGTCGCGGGGAAGAGAGCCCTCTGGCCGTCCGATTGATTATGGATGGCCCATATTAGAGTTGGCGTGGCGCTTTGTCAGCCGTTGATCTCTGGTCGACGGTTGTGATTAGATGTCAACGTACCGCTTCGTGAAGTTGATCAATGCCGTCGGATGGGGATCGGATGGGTGTTCGAGCACCTCGGTTAGTTTGATCCAGTCCGTTGATCGGGCATCCGATGGATGTATCGCGCGCTAGAGTTTAATAACTAGGATCTAATCCAGGCCGCAGGATCTAGATCGTCCGGCCCACAATAGAAGATACCCCTTCGCGGGGCAGTTTTGTTAAAGAAACCTTGTGAATTCCAGAAAACAACTCGCCGTCCTATCGAGGGAAACACTGTGTCTAGGGTATTTTACCCTGAGCACCCTGCCTTTCTCTGTTATAGCGTGCCCAGTCCAGAGAACAGAAAAACCAGAGAAAACAAATTGGAAAATAGATTTTAATGCAAAAATAATTGCTAGAACTTGCATAAATCATAGAAAATTCACCTGAACTCCAAATGGATCCATTCCACTTTCTAAATTTTTATAATATTATTCTCTATCACTTAGAGTATCTATTTTGACATGAAAACAGTAAGAAAATTATTTCTCACTTAATTTTATTTTAAGCACATAAAACCTTTGGAAATTCATATCTTAAAATCTATAACTCCAAAAATTATGATTCCTGTTCCTAGGATTTCAGTTTAATGTGTAGATTATTATTATGTATTTAGTTTGCATGTTTGGTGTGATGTTAATTTTCTCTATATACTGTGCTTGTTTGTATTGTGGCGAGTAGAAGAGCCTGTAACTGAGGATCCTGGTGACCAGCAGATAGAAGTAGTTGAGCAGGAGCTCATAGAAGGCAAGTTGTGCCCTTGACCACTTTTTACCTAATAATGTTTGTTAATGTCACTTATTCATGCATAGGTTTAATTTTGATGGGACCCATAGGTCATCCTAGTCTGTTTATCCATGTTACCTTGTTTATCCCTGAATCACTTGGGTAGTTTTGCTATTGCTCTACATGGTTTTGGGATAATATTTCATTATATCCATGTTCCAGTTATTTTGTTATTCTATTTATTTTCATGTCAAGATCATTAATGTTAATTGGAACATGGAGCTTAACTTGAGAAACACGTGCCACCACAAGGGTTTAATGGGACGCCCTTGGCCAACTAACTAGGAAAGCTAGTGGAAGACTACCTTACCCGAAAGGGGCAAGAGCAGTAGGGGATTGCATGCAAGGAGGTTCTCGGGTTGATTTTGCTGCGATAGCGGTCAGACGGGGGATTCTTGCAAGTGCTGTTCCCATAAACTGTAGCGAGTTTTTGGAAGCTAGTGGAACTTTGTAAAGGTCTCGTAGTGGATCCCTAACCATTCACCTCGGTAGTGTCTAAGGGTCTAGCTAACCCTGGCGACATGGGATACACGACTTGTGGGTACAGAGTACAACCTCTGCATAGTATAAAATTGGTATACTAGCTGAGCTCATGGTCATGAGCAGCTCATGACTCTCTGATGATTAAATATGGAACCTAAACTCAATTTGTCATTTGCATTGTATGGGATTTGTTAATTAATTTTGTTCTATTATTATTTATTATGGTTTGGTATTTACTTACATCTAGTAATTGCTAATAAAATTTTGACCAACTTATTAAAAGCAATGCTCAGCTTTAACCCCTATTGTTGATCAGCCTTACACATCACATGAACTCCCACCTTTGGTGAGTTCATGCCACATTATTCCCCACAACTTGTTGAGCTATGATCATGTGTGAGCTCACCCTTGCTGTCTCACACCCCCACTGGAGAAGAACAGGTGGTTCAAGAGGAGCCACAGCGAGGAGTTCGATTCGATCTAGATGGCGTCTCCCAGTTGACTTTCTGGCGCCAAGGATGGATTTTAGATCCTGTTATATTTATCTTTTATTTTGTAAGACTTCAGCTATGTAATAAGTACTCTGATTATTGTGACATTTATCTCTATACACTCTGTTATTATATATGTTGTCTTCTTTGGCGCATGTATGAGATGCACCCGGCTTTGTCCCTTAAAGCCCGGGTGCGACAGAAGTGGTATCAGAGGAAATGTTGACTATAGGACGAAACCTAGATAGAAATGGACAAAACCCTTACCTACTTACCTTATTCTGAATCATTCTATACTTACCTTACTCTGATTCTTTCTATACTTATCTTGATCCTGTCTCACCTTCTATTGTTCCCCTCTGATCATTCTTATCTTTTCTACTCTAAGACAAGAAGGATTTCACACCTTTGAATCCTACAATTATGAAATTTTTCAGAGATAGGAGACCTAAGACAAAATTAAAACTATTTTCTCTATTTAAAAAAATGTTGGTTGATTGTTCTGATGATAAAATGCTTGATTTGCTTCTTTGACTGATTGAAATATTATAGTTGGGCATCTTAGCATGTACCACCATAAGGTAATGTATTAGCTTTAGTAGGTGACACACTAATCTACTTAGCTAATAAATCCCCCGCAGTAACATTCCTCGTAAATACTCGCCTTGTCTATAATTCTTTCTTTCTTACCGTGTGTTCCTAACCCAGATGGGCTACCCCTATAGTGTTAGAAGAGAGCACTATAGACGTGATCCTTGGTATGTCATGGTTAAAAAAGGCAAAGGCAGTATATACACTTTGCTAAGGGAACCGTAGAACTCACCAGTTCCAAAGGACAAAGATTTGAAGTTGAAGTTGCAGTAACTACCACCATCAGACTAGCGGCATTCTTAATAGATGAGAAGTTTGTGGGTGACAACATCCGTGCAGTTAGGGATTTTCCGGATGTCTTTCCAGAGGAGTTATTAGGGATGCCACCAGATAGGGAAGTTGAGTTTGTCATTGATCTCTTACCTGGACTGCCCCTACTTTCAAACGGCCATATAGGATGTCTGTAGAAGAGTTAAAGGGACTGAAGAAGCAGTTAACGAAATTACAAGAGGCTAGGTACATACGTCCGAGTTCCTCACCTTGGGGAGCACCAGTACTATTTGTAGAGAAGAAAGATGGATCGCAAGGGATGTGCGTGGATTATAGGTCCCTTAACGATGTCACTGTGGAGAACAAGTATCCATTACCCCACATTGAGGATTTATTTAATCGGATGAGAGGTGCAAGGGTATTCTCGAAGATTGATCTTTGATCGGGTTACCATCAAATGAAGATTAGGCCATCGGATATTCCCAAGACGAATTTCTCGACCCGATATGGTTTATATGAGTTCACTGTTATGTCATTTGGACTAACTAATGCACCAGCCTATTTTATGGATCCGAAGAATAATGTGTTCATGATCTGGATAGATTCGTCGTGGTTTCATCGACAATATTTTTATTTCAAGAGTGATAGTGATCATGAGGGACATCTGAGATTGGTGCTACAGAAGCTACGAGACAATCGACTCGACGCTAAGTATAGAAAATGCGAGTTTTGGATTGATGAGGTGACATTTCTTGGACATATCATTTCTAATGGAGGGATATCAGTGGATCCTGCTAAAGTCAAGGAGATAATGGAGTGGAGCGTACCCACTACAGTTACGGAGGTTCAGAGTTTCTTGGGGCTTGTAGGATATTATCGGAGATTTATTAAAGGATTTTCTAAGATTGCTAAGCCCATGACCTCGCTTCTGGAGAAGGGAAGAGAATTTAAGTGGGACGAGAAGTGCCAAGATAGCTTTGATCAATTAAAGAAGAGGTTGATGTCGCCACTAGTGTTGGTTATGCCAGATCTACAGAAGGGATTTGATATTTATTGTGATGCATGTGGCCAAGGCTTCGGATGTGTGCTCGTGCAAGAAGGACATGTGATTGCCTATGCGTCTCGTCAGTTACGAAAACATGAGTTAAACTACCCCACTCATGACTTAGAATTGGCAGCCGTTGTGCATGCGCTAAAGATTTGGAGACATTATATGATGGGGACTGAGAGCACCTAGAGGGGGGGGTGAATAGGTGATCCTGTGAAACTTAAACTTATAGCCACAAAAACTTGTTAAGTGTTAGCACAATAATCGCCAAGTGGCTAGAGATGAGTCTCAACAAAACACAATACCACAAAAGATCAACACAGAGAAGACACAGTGGTTTATCCCGTGGTTTGGCCAAGTACAAAACTTGCCTACTCCACGTTGTGGCGTCCCAACGGACGAGAGTTGCACTCAACTCCTCTCAAGTGATCCAATGATCAACTTGAATACCACAGTGTTATGCTTTTCCTTTCAGTATCCCGTTTGCGAGGAATCTCCACAACTTGGAGCCTCTCGCCCTTACACTTAAGATTCACAAAGAGATACGGAGTAAGGGAGGGAAGCAACACACACAAATCCACAGCAAAATGCGCACACACACGGCCAAGAATCGAGCTCAAAAGACTATCTCAAAGTTCTCACTAGAACGGAGCTCGAATCACTGAGAATGACAAACGAATGCGCAAAGACTGAGTGTGGATGATCAAGAATGCTCTAAGGTTGCTTGGTCTACTCCTCCATGCGCCTAGGGGTCCCTTTTATAGCCCCAAGGCAGCTAGGAGCCGTTGAGAACAAATCTGGAAGGCATCCTTGCCTTCTGTCATCGGGCGCACCGGACAGTCCGGTGCACACCGGACAGTGTCCGGTGCCCGATTCCTTTCCTTAAATGGCGAAGCCGACCGTTGCAGATCTGGGAGCCGTTGGCGCACCGGACATGTCCGGTGCACACCGGACAGTCCGGTGCCCCCTTCCGACCGTTGGCTTGGCCACGTGTCGCGCGCAGAATCCGCGGCTGACCGTTGGCCCGGCCGACCGTTGGCTCACCGGACAGTCCGATGCACACCGGACAGTCCGGTGAATTTTAGCCGTACGCCGTCAGCAAATTCCCGAGAGCAAACTCTTCGGCCGAGGCAGGCTGGCGCACCGGACACTGTCCGGTGCACCACTGGACAGTCTGGTGCTCCAGACCGAAGCAGCCTTCTGGCTGTACACAGCCAACTCTTTTCTTTTCTTTTTCTTCCTGTTTCCAATACTTAGACAAGTATATTAGTACACAAAACCAATGTACTAAGACTTAGAAACATACCTTTGCTCTTGATTTGCACTTTATTCATCCATGGCATAAATTCACATTTAAGCACTTGAGTTGGCACTCAATCACCAAAATACTTAGAAATGGCCCAAGGGCACATTTCCCTTTCAATCTCCCCCTTTTTGGTGATTTATGCCAACACTACATAAAGCAACTAGAACAAGTGCAAAATCACTTCAAATAAAACTCAAATTGATTTTGATTCAATTTTGGCATATATGGATCATCCTTTGCCACCACTTGGTTTGTTTTTGCAAATCAAACTCAAATCTCTATCTCTAAGTCAAACACACATGTTGAAGCATAAAGAGAGTCATTCCAAAAGAGATTGATTAAAGATTCCAAAAACTCCCCCTTTTTCCCATAATCAACACTTCTCCCCACAAGAGGCCAACTTTCGACAAAAGAGACAATGTGAGAGTTTTGACAACACAAAAAGCTCTATTCTACTATTTTCAAAATCTCAAGTGGTAGCTGATCCATTTTTCGCTTTGGCCTTTATTTTCTCCCCCTTTGGCATCAAGCACCAAAACGGGATCAATCTTGGCCCAAGAACCCCATTGCCTCACCAAAATCTTCAATAAGAATACAAAGGCAATAAGAGTACATGAGATGAACTTGGAATAAGTTACCCTCTCATCGGAGTGCAGTGGAAGTCTTTCATGGTCCAAGTCCACCTTTTCCCTTTTAATTCTCCTTTGAGACTAAAACAAGCAAACTCAAGCATACGGTTAGTCTCAAAGGGTCAAGTTGTAACACATCTCCCCCTCAAACTGTGCATCACTTTGCAACGGACTTGTGAGATCCAGGGAGTGTTTGTACAACTTGAGCACCACAATAAGCAACAAAATGCAGAATGAACATGATCAAAGGCATAAACATATGTATGCTACAATTCAATCCAAGTTCCGCGAATCTAAGACATTTAGCTCACTACGCAGCCTGCAAAAGGTCTTCTCATCTAGAGGCTTGGTAAAGATATCGGCTAGCTGGTTCTCGGTGCTAACATGAAACACTTCGATATCTCCCTTTTGCTGGTGGTCTCTCAAAAAGTGATGCCGGATGTCTATGTGCTTTGTGCGGCTGTGTTCAACAGGATTTTCCGCCATGCGGATAGCACTCTCATTATCACATAGGAGTGGGACTTTGCTCAGATTGTAGCCAAAGTCCCGGAGGGTTTGCCTCATCCAAAGTAGTTGCGCGCAACACTGTCCTGCGGCAACGTACTCGGCCTCAGCGGTGGATAGGGCAACAGAGGTTTGTTTCTTAGAGTTCCATGACACCAGGGACCTTCCTAATAATTGGCACGTCCCTGATGTACTCTTCCTATCGACCTTACATCCAGCATAGTCGGAATCTGAGTATCCAACCAAGTCAAAGGTAGACCCCTTTGGATACCAGAGCCCGAAGCAAGGCGTAGCAACCAAATATCTAAGAATTCGCTTCACCGCCACTAAGTGACACTCCTTAGGATCGGATTGAAATCTAGCACACATGCATACGCTTAGCATAATATCCGGTCTACTAGCACATAAATAAAGTAAAGACCCTATCATTGACCGGTATGCTTTTTGATCAACGGACTTACCTCCTTTGTTGAGGTCGGTGTGTCCGTCGGTCCCCATCGGAGTCTTTGCGGGCTTGGCGTCCTTCATCCCAAACCGCTTCAGCAAGTCTTGTGTGTACTTCGTTTGGGAGATGAAGGTGCCGTCCTTGAGTTGCTTCACTTGGAACCCAAGGAAGTAGTTCAACTCGCCCATCATTGACATCTCAAATTTCTGCGTCATCACCCTGCTGAACTCTTCACACGACTTTTGATTAGTAGAACCAAATATTATGTCATCGACATAAATTTGGCACACAAACAAATCACCATCACATGTCTTAGTGAACAGAGTTGGATCGGCTTTCCCAACCTTGAAAGCATTAGCAAGTAAAAAGTCTCTAAGGCATTCATACCATGCTCTTGGGGCTTGCTTAAGTCCATAGAGCGCCTTAGAGAGCTTACACACGTGGTCGGGGTACCGTTCATCCTCGAAGCCAGGGGGTTGCTCCACGTACACCTCCTCCTTGATTGGCCCGTTGAGGAAAGCGCTCTTCACATCCATTTGGTACAACCTGAAAGAATGGTGAGCGGCATATGCTAGCAAGATACGAATTGATTCTAGCCTAGCCACAGGAGCAAAAGTCTCCTCGAAATCCAAACCTGCGACTTGGGCATAACCTTTTGCCACAAGTCGAGCCTTGTTCCTCGTCACCACCCCGTGCTCGTCCTGTTTGTTGCGGAACACCCACTTGGTTCCCACAACATTTTGCTTCGGACGAGGCACCAGTGTCCAAACTTCATTGCGCTTGAAATTGTTGAGTTCCTCCTGCATGGCCAACACCCAGTCCGGTTCTAGCAAGGCCTCCTCTACCCTGAAAGGCTCAATAGAAAAGACAAAGGAGTAATGCTCACAAAAATTAACTAATCGAGATCGAGTAGTTACTCCTTTGCTAATGTCACCCAAAATTTGGTCGACGGGATGATCCCTTTGAATCATCGCTCGAACTTGGGTTGGAGGTGCTGGTTGCGCTTCTTCCTCCATCACGTGATCATCTTGTGCTCCCCCTTGATCACACGCCTCCTTTTGATGAACCTGTTCATCGTCTTGGGGTGGGGGAAGCACCGTTGTTGAAGAAGAAGGTTGATCTCGTACATCTTGTTCCTGTGGCCGCACTTCTTCAATTGCCATGGTTCGTATAGCGGCCGTCGGAACATCTTCTTCATCTACATCATCACAGTCAACAACTTGCTCTCTTGGAGAGCCATTAGTCTCATCAAATACAACGTCGCTAGAGACTTCAACCAAACCCGATGATTTGTTGAAGACTCTATACGCCTTTGTATTTGAGTCATAACCTAACAAAAACCCTTCTACAGCTTTGGGAGCAAACTTAGAATTTCTACCCTTCTTTACTAGAATGTAGCACTTGCTCCCAAATACACGAAAGTAAGATACATTGGGTTTGTTACCGGTTAGCAGCTCATACGAAGTCTTCTTGAGGAGGCGATGAAGGTAGACCCTGTTGATGGCGTGGCAAGCCGTGTTCACGGCTTCCGACCAGAAACACTCGGGGGTCTTGAATTCTCCAAGCATTGTCCTCGCCATATCGATTAGCGTCCTGTTCTTCCTCTCTACCACACCATTTTGCTGTGGTGTGTAGGGAGCGGAGAACTCGTGCTTGATCCCTTCCTCCTCAAGAAACTCCTCCACTTGAAGGTTCTTAAACTCGGACCCGTTGTCGCTCCTTATCTTCTTCACCTTGAGCTCAAACTCATTTTGAGCTCTCCCGAGGAAGCGCTTGAGGGTCCCTTGGGTTTCAGACTTATCCTGCAAAAAGAACACCCAAGTGAAGCGGGAAAAGTCATCAACAATAACTAAACCATACTTACTTCCTCCTATGCTCAGATAGGCGACAGGTCCGAAGAGATCCATATGTAGCAGCTCCAGGGGTCTTGATGTTGTCATCACATTTTGGTGTGATGAGAGCCTCCCACCTGTTTCCCTGCTTGACAAGCTGCACAAGGTCTATCTTTTTCGAAATGAACATTGGTTAGACCTATCACGTGTTCTCCCTTTAGAAGCTTGTGGAGGTTCTTCATCCCCACATGTGCTAAGCGGCGATGCCACAGCCAGCCCATGCTAGTCTTAGCTATTAAGCATGCATCTAGACCGGCCTCTTCTTTTGCAAAATCAACTAAATAAAGTTTGCCGTCTAATACACCCTTAAAAGCTAGTGAACCATCACTTCTTCTAAAGACAGACACATCTACATTTGTAAATAGACAGTTATATCCCATATGACATAATTGACTAACAGATAGCAAATTATATCCAAGACTCTCCACTAAAAACACATTAGAGATAGAATGCTCATTAGAAATTGCAATTTTACCTAACCCTTTTACCTTGCCTTGATTTCCATCACCGAATATAATTGAATCCTGGGAATCCTTGTTCTTGACGTAGGAGGTGAACATCTTCTTCTCCCCCGTCATATGGTTTGTGCATCCGCTGTCGATAATCCAGCTTGAACCCCCGGATGCATAAACCTGCAAGGCAAATTTAGGCTTGGGACTTAGGTACCCAACTCTTGTTGGGTCCTACAAGGTTAGTCACAATTTCCTTAGGGACCCAAATGCAAGTTTTATCACCCTTGCATTTTGTCCCTAACTTTCTAGCAATAACCTTTCTATCCTTTCTACAAATTGCAAAGGAAGCATTCAAAGCATGATATATTGTAGAAGGCTCATTAACTATTCTAGGAATATTAACAACATCTCTTCTAGGCATATTATGAACAACATTCCTTCTACCAACATTTCTATCATGCACATATGAAGAACTAGAAGCAAACATAGCATGAGAAAAATCATCGTAAGCATTATAACTCCTATAAGCATTTCTAGTTTGTCTCCTATCATGATACAAAAGGCATGGTTCTTTTTAGCACTAGTAGCCATAGGGGCCTTCCCTTTCTCCTTAGCGGGAATGGGAGCCTTATGGCTTGTTAAGTTCTTGGCTTCCCTCTTGAAGCCAAGTCCATCCTTAATTGAGGGGTGTCTACCAATCGTATAGGCATCCCTTGCAAATTTTAGCTTATCGAAATCATTCTTGCTAGTCTTAAGTTGAGCATTAAGACTAGCCAACTCATCATTAAGCTTGGAAATTGAAACTAGGTGTTCACTACAAGCATCAATGTCAAAATCTTTACACCTAGTACAAATTACAACATGTTCTACACAAGAATTAGATTTGTTTGCTACTTCTAATTTAGCATTTAAATCATTGTTGACACTTTTTAAAGTAGAAATGGTTTCATGACAAGTAGAAAGTTCAAAAGAAAGCATTTCATTTCTCTTAATCTCTAATGCAAGTGATTTTTGTGCTTCTACAAACTTGTCATGTTCTTCATACAACAAATCCTCTTGCTTTTCTAAAAGCCTATTCTTATCATTCAAGGCATCAATCAATTCATTAATTTTATCTATCTTAGATCTATCTAAGCCCTTGAACAAGCATGAATAATCTATGTCATCATCATCACTAGACTCATTATCACTAGAAGAAGCATAAGTGGAGTCTTGAGTACTCACCTTCTTCTCCCTTGCCATAAGGCATGTGTGATGCTCGTTGGGGAAGAGGGATGACTTGTTGAAGGCGGTGGCGGCGAGTCCTTCATTGTCGGAGTCGGAGGAGGAGCAATCCGAATCCCACTCCTTTCCTATATGTGCCTCACCCTTGGCCTTCTTGTAATGCTTCTTCTTCTCCCTTTTGTTCCCCTTTTCCTGGTCACTTTCATTATCGGGACAGTTAGCAATGAAATGACCAATCTTACCACATTTGAAGCACGAGCGTTTCTCCTTTGTCTTGATCTTGCTTGGCTGTCCCTTGCGACCTTTAAGCGCCGTCTTGAAGCGCTTAATGATGAGGGCCATCTCCTCATTATTGAGCCCGACCGCCTCAACTTGCGCCACCTTGCTTGGTAGTGCCTCCTTACTCCTCGTTGCCTTGACAGCGACGGGTTGAGGCTCATGAGTAGGACCGTTCAACGCGTCGTCCACGTATCTCGCCTCCTTGATCATCATTCTCCCGCTTACAAACTTCCCTAGAACTTCTTCGAGTGACATCTTGGTGTACCTAGGATTTTCACGAATATTGTTCACCAAATGAGGATCAAGAACGGTAAATGACCTTAGCATTAGTCGGACGACGTCGTGGTCCGTCCATCGCGTGCTCCCGTAGCTCCTTATTTTGTTGATAAGGGTCTTGAGCCGGTTGTATGTTTGAGTTGGCTCCTCGCCCCTTATCATTGCGAATCGTCCAAGCTCGCCCTCCACCAACTCCATCTTGGTGAGTAAGGTGACATCATTCCCCTCATGAGAGATCTTGAGGGTGTCCCAAATCTGCTTGGCATTGTCCAAGCCGCTCACCTTATGGTACTCGTCCCTGCACAAAGAGGCTAGCAACACAGTAGTAGCTTGTGCATTTTTATGAATTTGTTCATTTATAAACATAGGGCTATCCGAGCTATCAAATTTCATTCCATTCTCTACAATCTCCCATATGCTTGGATGGAGAGAGAATAAGTGACTACGCATTTTGTGACTCCAAAATCCGTAGTCTTCCCCATCGAAGTGTGGAGGTTTGCCAAGAGGAATGGAAAGCAAATGCGAATTCGAACTATGTGGAATACGAGAATAATCAAATGAAAAGTTTGAATTGACCGTCTTCCTGTAGTCGTTGTCGTCGTCCTTTTGGGAAGAGGTAGACTCATCGCTATCGTCGTAGTAGACGATCTCCTTGATGCGCCTTGTCTTCTTCTTCTTCCCGTCTTTGCGCTTGTGGCCCGAGCCCGAGTCATTGGACTTGTCATCCGTTGGCTCGTTGACGAAGGACTCCTTCTCCTTGTCGTTGATCACGATTCCCTTCCCCTTAGGATCCATCTCTTCGGGCGATTAGTCCCTTCTTGAAGAGAACGGCTCTGATACCAATTGAGAGCACCTAGAGGGGGGGTGAATAGGTGATCCTGTGAAACTTAAACTTATAGCCACAAAAACTTGTTAAGTGTTAGCACAATAATCGCCAAGTGGCTAGAGATGAGTCTCAACAAAACACAATACCACAAAAGATCAACACAGAGAAGACACAGTGGTTTATCCCGTGGTTCGGCCAAGTACAAAACTTGCCTACTCCACGTTGTGGCGTCCCAACGGACGAGAGTTGCACTCAACTCCTCTCAAGTGATCCAATGATCAACTTGAATACCACAGTGTTATGCTTTTCCTTTCAGTATCCCGTTTGCGAGGAATCTCCACAACTTGGAGCCTCTCGCCCTTACACTTAAGATTCACAAAGAGATACGGAGTAAGGGAGGGAAGCAACACACACAAATCCACAGCAAAATGCGCACACACACGGCCAAGAATCGAGCTCAAAAGACTATCTCAAAGTTCTCACTAGAACGGAGCTCGAATCACTGAGAATGACAAACGAATGCGCAAAGACTGAGTGTGGATGATCAAGAATGCTCTAAGGTTGCTTGGTCTACTCCTCCATGCGCCTAGGGGTCCCTTTTATAGCCCCAAGGCAGCTAGGAGCCGTTGAGAACAAATCTGGAAGACCATCCTTGCCTTCTGTCATCGGGCGCACCGGACAGTCCGGTGCACACCGGACAGTCCGGTGCACACCGGACAGTGTCCGGTGCCCGATTCCTTTCCTTAAATGGCGAAGCCGACCGTTGCAGATCTGGGAGCCGTTGGCGCACCGGACATGTCCGGTGCACACCGGACAGTCCGGTGCCCCCTTCCGACCGTTGGCTTGGCCACGTGTCGCGCGCAGAATCCGCGGCTGACCGTTGGCCCGGCCGACCGTTGGCTCACCGGACAGTCCGGTGCACACCGGACAGTCCGGTGAATTTTAGCCGTACGCCGTCAGCAAATTCCCGAGAGCAGCCTCTTCGGCCGAGGCAGGCTGGCGCACCGGACACTGTCCGGTGCACCACCGGACAGTCCGGTGCTCCAGACCGAAGCAGCCTTCTGGCTGTACACAGCCAACTCTTTTCTTTTCTTTTTCTTCCTGTTTCCAATACTTAGACAAGTATATTAGTACACAAAACCAATGTACTAAGACTTAGAAACATACCTTTGCTCTTGATTTGCACTTTATTCATCCATGGCATAAATTCACATTTAAGCACTTGAGTTGGCACTCAATCACCAAAATACTTAGAAATGGCCCAAGGGCACATTTCCCTTTCAGGGACCAAGTGCCAAGTGTACACAGACCATAAGAGTTTGAAGTATATATTCACTTAGAAGGATCTCAACCTGAGGCAACGCCGTTGGTTGGAGCTTATTAAGGATTATGATTTGGAAATTCACTATTACCCGGGCAAGGCGAATTTGGTTGCAGATGCCTTGAGTCGAAAGGAGCACGCTCATTCAGCTGTTGTTGCCCAGCTACCCGATGAGATTGTTGAGGATTTCAGGAGACTTGACCTGGGGATAGTTGCTCACACTGAAGGAGTTACTATTGATGTGGAACCTACCTTGGAGCAAGAAATCTGCAAAGGATAGATTGGTGATGCTAAAATACAAGAGATTAAGGATCTGATTACTGAAGGTCGAGGTCCAGAATTCACGGAAGATGAGCAAGGCACCATATGGTTTAAGGACAGAATATGTGGTCCTGATATTGAAATCCTTCGTGATACTATTTTGAAGGAGGCCCATGACTTGGATTATTCTATTCATCCTGGTAGTACCAAGATGTATCAGGATTTGAAGCAGAAGTATTGGTGGTATGGACTGAAGATAGATGTGGCTGCTCATGTGATTAGGTGCGATGTGTGTCAAAGAATTAAGGCTAAACACCAGAGGCCAACTGGACTACTGCACCCACTAAAGATACCTGAGTGGAAGTGGGAAGAGATTGGTATGGATTTTATTACTGGATTGTCTCACACCCAGAAAGGATATGATGCGATATGGGTGATTGTGGATAGATTGACTAAAGTGGCTCATTTCATTCCGGTCAAGACTACTTATAAAGGTTCTCAGTTAGTAGAGTTGTATATGGCTCGGATTGTGTGTTTACATGGAGTACCAAAGAAGATCGTGTCTGATCAAGGTTCGCAGTTTACCTCAAGATTCTGGAGAAGCTTTCATGAGAATATGAACACAAAGTTGAACTTTAGTACGACTTATCACCCAGACCGATGGACATACTGAAAGGACTAACCAAGTATTGGAAGATATGTTGAGAGCTTGTGCCCTTCAGCATGGTAGTAGTAAGACAAGAGTCTACCTTATGCTAGTTACTAGGCTAGTCTGAAGATGTCACTGTTCGAGACTCTATATGACAGGAAATGCAGGATTCCTCTACATTGGATCAGACTGGAGGAAGACATTTTTTTGGATCTGAACTTATTCAAGAGGCAGAAGAAGTCTGTATAATCAAGGAGAACTCGAGGGTAGCTCAAACCAGGCAAAAGAGCTATGCTGATAATAGAAGAAGACCACTGGAATTTGAGGAAGGATACTATGTGTACCTCAAGGTGTCACCACTTCGTGGAATGAGGAGATTCAAAGTCAAGGGCAAATTGTCCCCTCACTATATTGGACCATTCTTGATCTTTAGGCGAGTTGGGGAGATGGCATACCAACTCGAGTTACCTGCTAGTCTATCGGATGTGCACAATGTATTTCACATGTCTCAGCTTAAGAAGTGTCTCCGTGTCCCTGGGGAACAGTTACCAATGGTAGAGCTCAGTGTTCAGGGTGATTTGACTTATACGGAGTACCCGATCAAGATTCTTGACACTTTGACTCGAGTTACAAGAAATAAAGTGATAAAGACATGCAAAGTGCAATGGAGTCACCATGGAGAAGATGAAGCTACGTGGGAGAGAGAAGAAGAGCTTCACATAGATTTCCCCATCTTTTCCCTAGTCCTACCTGAATCTCGAGGACGAGATTCTTGTTAAGGGGGGTAGGATTTGTAATACCCAATTTGTAGATATAATATAAAAGGAGAAAAATTATTTTCCTTTATCTATATGTGTGTGTTGAATCTATTTATCATCACATGTGAACACCATACTAAAAAACAAATAAATAATAAAAAGGTATGCCACTAAATTATGCATCATGCTGGAATTTTTATTGTGAGTGCATTATTTGTGATAATATAAAAATAACATAAAAAGAAATACATTAAATTCCTAAAGTGGAATTTAGAATATAAAATAAAATCTAGAATTTAGAAGTGGAGAAAGAAAAGAAACACCACCTAACACATAGGAAATAAATATATACATAAAAATATTTTTTTTCTTCATCCCCAAATTTAATTTGACATATTTGATATATGTGCAAATAATCCATAAACTGAAATTCAAATTTGAATTAGAAATCCAAAAGGAAAGGAAAATCTAAACATGAAGAAAAAGGGAAAAGAATAAAGAAGGGTAGAATGGCGCATTGGGCCCAAATCCCACGTATTCGGCCCACTTCCATTGTTTTTCTCTCGCAGACGCGCAACCCAATAGACCACTCCCCGCCGTTCTTGCTTGAGTCGCTGTTAAGTGGGTCCAGCGTGTCAGCCGTTTTCCACCCGTGTGCTGCGCATGTTGGCAAACCCCGCGGCACCGCCATATGGGCCCTGGTCTTAAGCCACCCGCACTGGGGGGAGACTCGCGCGCCTTGTGTTAGTGGAGAGTGGGGGCAACATGTCAGGCCCGTCTTCAACAATCCTGCCGAATCCCGCGGGCGCAGTCGCGATTCTGGCGACCGGGGGTGTTGAACCCGTGTCCATCCCCGCGCACTTATAAGGGGGATCGGGCCGCAACCTTCCTTGCCCCTCTTCCCCACGATCTTGTGCGCCGCCAACCACTCACATTGCCTGTGCGCCCCATCGCCGGGGTGAAGGCATTTGGGGTCAGCCGCCGACCCGAATTCGCTCTGCCGCCGTTGCCATTGCCGAGGTACTGGCCCTGGGAGCTTCGCTGATCTAGAAGGAAGGTGCCCGTGGACGGTGACGGTTGTGATTGGGCACTGGATTCGGTGAATTTCTCACCCGCGCGGCACCATCGCCGTGGATCCGCTCTGCGCCACGTTCTTTTGTCGCCACACGTAGATCTCAGGTGAGAATACTACCTCGCAGCTTCCTGTACCATTACGTGTTGACTCCGAGGATTCGTCGAGATGTTGGGAGCCAGTGTACCGGACGAGGGTCGCCGGTGAGCCTCACCACGGTGGCGGTGTGATTTGCCGCCGTCTGGGCGCGGTCGCAGGGAAGAGAGCCCTCTGGCCGTCCGATTGATGATGGATGGACCATATTAGAGTTGGTGTGGCGCTTTGTCAGCCGTTGATCTCTGGTCGACGGTTGTGATTAGATGTCAGCGTACCGCTTCGTGAAGTTGATCAATGTCGTCGGATGGGGATCGGACGGGTGTTCAAGCGCCTCGGTTAGTTTGATCCAGTCCGTTGATCGGGCATCCGATGGCTGTATCGCGCGCTAGAGTTTAATAACTAGGATCTAATCCAGGCCGCAGGATCTAGATCGTCCGGCCCACAATAGAAGATACCCCTTCGCGGGTCAGTTTTGTTAAAGAAACCTTGTGAATTCCAGAAAACAACCCGCCGTCCTATCGAGGGAAACACTGTGTCTAGGGTATTTTACCCTGAGCACCCTGCCTTTCTCTGTTATAGCGTGCCCAGTCCAGAGAACAGAAAAACCAGAGAAAATAAATTGGAAAATAGATTTTAATGCAAAAATAATTGCTAGAACTTGCATAAATCATAGAAAATTCACCTGAACTCCAAATGGATCCATTCCACTTTCTAATTTTTTGTAATATTATTCTCTATCACTTAGAATATCTATTTTGACATGAAAATAGTAAGAAAATTATTTCTCACTTAATTTTATTTTAAGCACATAAAACCTTTGGAAATTCATATCTTAAAATCTATAACTCCAAAAATTATGATTCCTGTTCCTAGGATTTCAGTTTAATGTGTAGATTATTATTATGTATTTAGTTTACATGTTTGGTGTGATGTTAATTTTCTCTATATATTGTGCTTGTTTGTATTATGGCGAGTAGAAGAGCCTGTGACTGAGGATCCTGGTGACCAGCAGATAGAAGTAGCTGAGCAGGAGCTCATTGAAGGCAAGTTATGCCCTTGACCACTTTTTACCCAATAATGTTCTTTAATGTCACTTATTCATGCATAGGTTTAATTTTGATGGGACCCATAGGTCATCCTAGTATGTTTATCCATGTTACCTTGTTTATCCCTGAATCACTTGGATAGTTTTGCTATTGCTCTACATGGTTTTGGGATAATATTTCATTATATCCATGTTCCAGTTATTTTGTTATTCTATTTATGTTCATGTCAAGATCATTAATGTTAATTAGAACATGGAGCTTAACTTGAGAAACATGTGCCACCACAAGGGTTTAATGGGACGCCCTTGGCCAACTAACTAGAAAAGCTAGTGAAGACTACCTTACCCGAAAGGGGCAATGGCAGTAGGGGATTGCATGCAAGGAGGTTCTCGGGTTGATTTTGCTGCGATGGCGGTCAGACGGGGGATTCTTACAAGTGCTCTTCCTATAAACTGTAGCGGATTTTCGGAAGCTAGTGGAACTTTGTAAAGGCCTCGTAGTGGATCCCTAGCCATTCACCTCAGTAGTGTCTAAGGGTCTGGCTAACCCTAGCGACATGGGATACACGACTTGTGGGTACAGGGTACAACCTCTGCAGAGTGTAAAACTGGTATACTAGCCGAGCTCACGGTCATGAGCAGCTCAGGACTCTCTGATCATTTAAATATGGAACCTAAACTCAATTTGTCATTTGCATTGTATGGGATTTGTTAATTAATTTTGTTCTATTATTATTTATTATGGTTTGGTATTTACTTACATCTAGTAATTGCTAATAAAATTTTGACCAACTTATTAAAGGCAATGCTCAGCTTTAACCCCTATTGTTGATTAGCCTTACACATCACATGAACTCCCACCTTTGGTGAGTTCATGCCACATTATTCCCCACAACTTGTTGAGCTATGATCCTGTGTGAGCTCACCCTTGCTGTCTCACACCCCGGCCCCCCATAGGAGAAGAACATGTGGTTCAAGAGGAGCCACAACGAGGAGTTCGATTCGATCTAGGTGGCGTCTCCCAGTTGACTTTCTGGCGCCAAGGATGGATTTTAGATCCTGTTATATTTATCTTTTATTTTGTAAGACTTCTGCTATGTAATAGGTACTTTGATTATTGTGACATTTATCTCTATACACTATGTTATTATATATGTTGTCTTCTTTGCCGCATGTATGAGATGCACCCGGCTTTGTCCCTTAAAGCCGAGTGTGACATTTCATGACTTTACAAGGTATGGTACTCATGTATGGAGCACTTGATTGTTCCCCTCTTTATAGTATGAGTACTTATTCTAAATCCAATCACACACTCTATTATATCTTGATCAGCAAACAAAATCCCTAGCTACACCTTTGTCTTGAGCCCTTGCATTTTGTTTTCTTCTTCTTTTCATGTTGAGCACTTATTGTTCTTTATGGCTAAGATCATACTTTCTATGATTATCATTCCTTTTCAATCTTGGATATAGAACTAGTCTATCTTATTTATAATACTTAGAATTGAGATAAGTCTACTAGTGGTTTCAATTACCAAAATCACACGAGAGCTTTCACCTCCCTCCTACATATGTTCATAGGGCCATAGGAGTCATAGACTCACATGGCCACAACAGGCATGGCCGACGACCAGCCCTACCCCGGGCAGTGCGAGTGCAACCCTGACCTTGCCCAACACGAGCATGGCCCTGATTGGTGGGCTTGGCCTCGTTAGGGTTTGTTTGGGTAATCTCGGATTGAAGTGGATTGAGGTGGTATGTGGTGTATTGAAGTGTAATATGAACTAATTTTTTTTCAATCCCCTTCAATACACCTCAATACACTTCAATCCCTATGTACCCAAACAAAGCCTTAAGTGAGTGCACGTCCAACCATAGGGGCATGGTGGCATGGCCTAGCTAGTGGAGCGCATAGATGTCCATGGGGGCATGGTGGCTAGGGATGCAGGCGTGGTCGATCGGAGGGCTGAGGCGCGTGCTACCGGCGAGGGTTGCTAGTGAAGGGCGGTGTTTCTCTCGTGATCGAGATGGGGTGGCGTGGCTCTGGTCGATGACAGGAAGAGAAGGCGATCAGAAAAAATTTAGAACAACCCATTTTTCGTAATTAGTTGTATGGTGGGTAATTTTGTTCAACTTCATTAAAAATGAATTTGGTGGAGCGCCCATCGGGGAGCTCCAGCCTATTTGGGAACATTGTTTTTAAAAACCACAATTTACTAAATGTCATATGACACAACCATGGTATATTTTCACATCAACCTAATCCAACACTCGTTTGGAGAACACAATATTTTGGTTGCGGCATAGGAGGGAAGGATAAAGTGCAAGACCGTAGTCGTGCGCCAGCGAAAAGTTTTGGTCTAGACCAAAGTTTTTTTAGAACCAAAATATTATGGTATTGGTGAAACCATGATTTAAAATATAGAGTTTCCAGATATGATTTCGTACACGTTTTGTCCTAAAATATCATGGTGTACTGAAATACCACAGTATCATATTGGAATTAGGAAAATAATGTGTTTCCAAACAGACTCTAATGTATTAAATCTGGGGGCCAAATCTATAGTTTTGGTGGATCAGATCCACGGTAGAGCGAGCTGGTAGCATTTTGGAGGAAAAATTGAACCTATATCTATATTTTTTTAATCTAGAGTTGACGAAACTCTATCCGTCTGATTTGGTTTGGTTTGCCAGGTGCGAGGCTCACCATCTGCTAGTCCTGCTCCCCCCGATCGATCGAGAAATCCGTGCTTGAACAGAGTAAAACGATTCAGGAGCAGCTGAAACTGCAGCGAGCAGTCTGTGTTTTCCAGGTCCAGCTAGCGCCATGGTGCCCCCCTTCGGGCGTGGAAAGCAGTGCCGCAAGCTCCTGCTCGCTGAAAATGAGCACCACCCATACGTATGTATGATCTCCTGCAGAAGCAGAACAGTGGACGGGACTGTCGAAGCGCATGGGCAGCGGCGGCGGCGACGCGCCCATGCGTGGGCAGCAGCTCCGATCCATGGCGCGCACCACAGACCGCACCCACAGGCTTGCGTTTGGCAGGCCCAGGCGGGGCGGCACGTACCTTTGCTCTTGTTCCACGACAGGACAGAGCAGGGGAGTAGATTCGTGGCTTTAAAAACCCATGGACGGACGGACGGACGGATCGCGCCCCATTGCGTTGGCTCCGGCGCCATCACGTTGTTTACTGGTGTGGGGGTAAACTCGCAACCCCCCTCCCTCCCTGCCACGGAATTCAATTCCGATCGCATGGCCTCCGCCCTGGAGACACGATGAGATCGGGGAAAGACAACCACCTCTGGCCCCGCCCGGGTACCGAACTTGTAGCTCGTTCGTTCATTGGCCCGATACTCCGATCTGGAGCCGCGGATCGGATGGCCCTCCAGTCGATACGACCGAAGGTTGCAGATAGGACGAGATGAGAGAGGCATGCCAGCAAATAGTGGTGGAGGACGAACCAAAATTAAGGTATTGCTAAATTAATAATGAAAAAAATTCATAACACAGTCTAAAGCAATTCATAACTACAAAATAAGTGATGAACAAGAGTCATAGCGATCATAATATATTTACATCCAAATGTTATATAGCGATAAAATCTGGAAAAGAGAAAATGGACTAATAATGATAAATTGAAATAAAAACTGTGAAATAAGTGAAAAGATATATCTTCAGTTGAGTCTAATCCTAACCGGTAAAAGGTTGTTGTACATATCTACACTTGCATTTACACGGTTTGTGAGTAGCTGATGTGGAAGAACGAGTTGAACACATTGTTTGGTTGCGCATCGCATTTTAGTTCTTAGCGTGCGAAAATAGCTAGGTGCTCCTGGATGGATGTTTCAGTTTTCAGGGTGCCTGTAAAGGCAGGCCGATAGCGTACGATCTTGGCAGCCTAAATATGATAAATTAGTGATAGAATTTCATCATAAAATTCATCTGGTTCCAGTTTTGCGCTTACAACGATCAAAAAATCAGGCAAGCAAGGCCACCAACATGGTCCCCCAAGCAAAATATTCTGAGAATCAATCGGGTTGGGTGTTCTAGAATGAACTAATAACCTATCGGATGAACTAATAATACTAATAATCTTTGGAGGCCGTAGAGCTTTTAGTTGCTTCTTGCTGGTTGCTCTAGGCGGCTAGCGGGACGGGCGGAACACCGCCGAACAGGAGCTAGGCAGAGGAGAGTACTAGGCTCGGGCAGGGAGCGGGGGCGCACCTCGGCACGGCGGCACCGGCCGCACGACGCCTAGGCAGACGTTGGAACATGGCGCTGGAGAAGACCTGGCAATGCTGGGCAGCGCCGAGTAGAATATGCGGAGCTCGGTGTCAGAGGTCCTGAGCGGGGAGGAGCTCGATGGTCCGACGCTGATGAGTCGGGAGAGGCCGGAGGTGGACGGAGCAACGCTGCGACAGAGCTGGCGGATGCATTCTTGCGAGGGGAGCCTCGGCGGCTGTGTTCTTGTTTGCGAGTGGCTAGAGCAGGAAGCTTTAGGGTTAGGACTCGATTTGTTCCTTGTGGTTAATTTCTTGGGCTACGCCAAGGTATTGTCCAAGCAATACAAAGCCATACTGGGCCCTCCGCCCCTGAGTCCAGAAGCTTACGTGCACGGAGAAGAAGAAATGTGTGATGTGCACGGAGAAGAAGAAATGTGTGATGTGCGATGGGGATAAAAATCAAGAGAGGATATTTTCTTCTTTTTTTGTAATTGGAGAGAAAACAAATATAAATACAATCCTAGATATCAGGTTTTTTTGGACAAGATACATAAATGATCAGACCTAAAATTTGTCAGGCTACAATGTTTAGGCAATATTTGATTTGGTGAAGATTCCTAGAATCAGATAAATTTATACCAGTTATTTATACCCGAACATTGAATTTCTCTGCCGTTGAAAAATTGTTGGAAAACAAAACTCAATTATAAATCTTCGAACACGATTTCTCAATTAACACACAGGGTCAAGATTATTTTGAACTGAAAACTTTATTTGTCGAATTTTAAATAAATTTGTTTGGGGCAAAATTACAAGGCTGAGTTTTAGCCCGACGTCGACGGATCAAACCAAACGATATTGGATTCGATATTTTAATAGACATTCGATTTAGTTGAACCTAAACGAATTTCATCGCTATCTGAACATTCAGCTAGAGAGCAGCTCAATTTATAACTCTACGCCTTATTTTTCTTGGATATGGATTGTGGTCGAATTTATAAAATCGAACTCTTTCTGAAATCACATTCACGTACTCGATCGATCTGAACAACATAGACTCAACGTCTTGAAAGATTTTTAAAGTCCAAATTTCTCTAATTTTTTAAATGACTTAGATAGACGAAGACATATACGATATTAAGATCGTGATAGACAAAGATGACTAGAATTCAGTGACCATTTTATTTACTGATATCTCGCGCTTAAATCCATACTTGTTGTCGTTCGCAATATAAACACTAGGGGTGTTACATTCATCGTAAATTGTGTCACGACCGGGCGAGAGAGAGGCGATTGCGAGCACGACGAGGGTAGACACGAGCAACATGGCGTTTGCGAGGAAAGACATTTTAACGATCCCGTGAAAAGGACACGAGGTCTAGAACGGGCTCGACGAGAGGAACACACACACATATATATATATATATATATATTATTGAGTTTCCAAGATTTTGTAGTTTTCGCAAATACTAAATTTTAAGTATTTAATTATTATTAGAAAAACTAAAGTTCATATTTTAATACTCGAAGAAATGTTTGAAGGTTCCCGAAAGCCTCTGGAAACAAGATCAAGATAAATCGATATAGTTTGAAAAACATTTGCACTCATAAATATTATGCAACGACATGAATGCAACAATCAAAGCTTCTTTAGGATTTTATTTTGCTATGCCAAAAACTCATATATATATATATATATATAATAAAGTTAATGTCAATTATTTAGAAACAAAAAAGAGGGAAGAAAAGCAAGTAAAGAAGAGGGTAACACCTGAATTTGGTGGATATTAGAAAAGAAGTTTTATACCCCAAATTTAGGGTGTTACAAATCTAACCCCCTTAACAGGAATCTCGTCCCGGGATTCAAGAAGAAGCTAGCAAGAAAAACAAGGTTGGTTCATCGGCTGTTCACAAGACCTTACAAACAGATCTACCCACTAACAAGAGGCTCATCACTCTCTCGGCTCGACGCTTATGTTCAGCAACCTGCCGCCCTCATCACTTGTTTGAATTACTTTGTACTTTGAGTGGGTGAAGACAATTTCTTCTTGATTATCACTGGTTGAGTTCTGCTTGAAGGCCTTCTTCGCGAGCCGGTCTAAACGCTTCTTGGGACATTGGCGAATGAAATGCCCTTGTTCTTTGCAGTAGAAACAAGCACCCCTTGCTTTGACCTCTCTGCGAGTCAGTTTTGCTTGATTGCCAGCAGATGATGGTTGATCGGTTGCCTGCATGTTGAACAACTTAGCTTGATTTGATTCTCCCATTTGGGTAGTCACGAGTTCTGGCGCTTCTGCTTGCGGTTGAGGCGATTTAATCTTGTACCCAAACATTCTTCTGGTCCTCTTGTTGTTCTTCATTCCGTTCAACAGATATCCATGTGACTCATCCTTCCTTTTCACCACTGTTGGGGTTGGAATCTTGTCATTGACATCATCCACTTTGTCTTCATTGGGATTCATCATCTAGGTAGGGGGGAAAGGGAGAGTGAGACAAGGTTTCACAAGGTTCATGATATATACAAAGGGCAAATATGAAACAAGGACATTTTAGACATTTATATCAGAAAGGAAGTGACAGCTAGCGTGAAACAAGGACGGTGTTGTATATTTATAGGGATAGGTTGATGGTATTGCGTTTCAAGGGAAGGCGAGCAAGAAAACAAGGTTGGCACATAGATTCTTTGATTCAACTCGGATTCTGCCAATTGAGCAAGTACAAGAGGAAAGGGTAGAGAGATAAAAGAGGCAAGCATAGAGGGATTAAAGGGAGAGAGCAAGAAAAGAGAGCCCAACTATATGGCACTCATCTAGTAAACTGATGTCATTGCGGACCAAGGGCCACAACACATCAACACTCATCACAAAGAAGCAACTCAGTCATAACACAAGGACAAACAACACAAGCATACAACAACACACATCTTGTTGCTATACGTTAATGTTAGTTAGATGGTGGTCTTTCTTGAAAAGGGAATAACTACTCTCTAAGGTTATCGAAGGACGAGGAGAAGAACAAGGCGTGTAGTATAGGACCATGAACACAATAAGGGATGGAGTTAAAGCAAGGATTGTAATCGACCAGGGAGAAAATGCAACCAAGGGCAGGGTAGGTAAACACCATTCTCAAATCGAGATGGGAAATCTGATAATTCAAAAGGTAGGCATAAGATAAGCATCATGGAAAGATCTAGTGATTACAAAGGTAAATAAGGTAACAGGCGAAAGCACACCAAAAGATCGAGTTAAGACAAGACTTGCAACGCGACCGAGGAAAAGGGAACGAACAAGAGCGGGATGGGTAAGACATCACTCTTGAAATGAAATGGGAGAGGCGACTTTAAAATGCAGGTACATGATAAGCATCAAGGTAAAGATCGAGGGATGGCAAAGGTTAAGGTGATAACAGACAAACACATAACCAATGATGTATTTTAGACAAAACTTGTAAGGCGTCAAAGAAGGGGGAGCAGTCAATGATGAAATAGAGGAGGCATTATCCCCGAATAGGGATGGAAAAGGGAAGACTTCAAAGGGTACGCTCAAGGTAAGCAGGAAGGTAAGGGCATAGATATCACGAGGGTTTTAAAGGTAATAACGAACAAGGATGTAGGGAGGAGGTAAATAGACATAATACAAAAGATGTAAGTACCATAGATGATGGAGTTAAGACATGACCTGCAAATGAAAAAGGAGAGGGTGCGTCCAAGGGCCAGATAGGTAAATTGTCGCTCTCAAATTGAGGTGGAAGAGAGAGGATTTTTAAAGAGTAGGAATAAAGAGGAGTATCAAGGCAAGATCAATGGACGACAAGGTGAGGGTGATAGCAAATAACAACACATCAAAAGGATGGAATTAACACAAAACTTGTAAGGTGACAAGAAGTGAAAAGAAATCAAGGGAGAGATAGGTAACTCGCACTCTCAAGCTGGGTTGAAAGAAAGGGGAGGCTTTTAAAGGACAAGTTCAAGGTAAGCATTTAGGTAGAAGACATAAATATTGCAAGGGTCAAGGCGATAACAGACAAGGGTATAAGAGAAAAGATGAAGGTATAGAAGAGTCAATGGCATAATTACAACAACGAATGGAGTTATGTTAAGGCTTACACGTGGTAAGGAAGTGGATATTGCCAAGGGTAAGATAAGTAAAACACCTCTCTCAAATTGGGATAGGAGATTGGAGATCTTAGATAACGGACATAGTGTAATCACCAAGGTAAGATCAAGAGATGAGAAAGGTAAAGGTATTACCCAACTGGAGCATGACAAAGGATGGAGTTAAAAACTCGCAAGCGACAAGGAATAGAATACGACCAAGGGAAAATAGGTAAAATACAACTATAAAATTTAGATGGAAGAGAGAAGGTTTTAAAGGACGGGTATAATATAAGCATCAAAATAAGATATAGAGGCGACAAGGGTAAAGATGATAATCGTGAAAGCGTAACCAAGGATAGAGTTAAGGCAAGACTCCCGAAGTGGCGAAGTGGATAAGACAATCAAGGTGAGATAGGTAAGGTCCCAACAGAATGGTTGAAGTAAAATAAATTATTACCGAGGAAAGTTATATGGAAATGATGAGATCATTAAGGATGTGAGGAATAGAACGATCGCTCATGGATCATCAAGAGACAAAGGTGGTCAAGAGCATGTAAACTGAAATGTCTAAGTAGGTCGTAGAAATTTAGAGGCAAGTATTTAAAGCGAGAGTATTGAAGAATTAAGGGATACGCGCATGTCAATACCAAAGGAATAGAGATTGTCAAATGGTAGCAACTTGATAACAGAAGAGGAAAGAATTCCAAAAGATCAAAAGGTTAAGGTCTGGGGGCATCTACAAAGATGTCGCGAGCACAAGGGTGAGATCAGATCTAATAGATTGAGAAAAAATATAGACCATACTTAGAATAAAATACTTTTTGGCAAGGTGATATATAGGATCACAACATAGAATTAGTCGATATGACTAATATTTTGAAGCAGAATTAAGGATGAGGTGAAGTAATAATCAATAAGTCCTTAAAACGGCTAATGCTACTCTAGGTCAGCGGTCTTACAGTCAGCAAGGGCTTTGATACCACTTATGTCACACCCGGTTTTAGAAGGTAAACCGAATGCAAACCATGTATGTGCCAGGATCAGAAATTCACGTACATAGTGTCGGTGTTTTGGGTCCGACCGCACACCCGGGGTTGCCCCTCAAGGTGTTTTTAGGAGTAGGATGGTGTTACCGACTGTAGCTCAATGGTTCGTGCTGGATGCACGAGAAACAGTGGACAATGGTTTACAGGTTCGGGCCGCTTTGGAATGCGTAACACCCTACGTCCTGGCGAGAGTGTTTTATGTGGTGGGTTACAAGAGAGTTCTCTAGCTCCGAGAGCGCAGAGAATTGGGTGGATGGCTAGTAGTGAGTTCGATCGTTCTGAAGGGGTGCCCTCTAGGCCTTATATATTCGACCGTGGGGCAATACATGCAGATATGATAACAATGCGCACCTAAGAAATAGTGAACCGATTGAGTCTATCTTCCTATAGTTCCGCCGACCCATCCTCGCTCGGTTCCGTTGTACGGGGTTCCAGCGCGGGAAGGTCGGGTCTCTGTTGTGATTACTTGCTCGAAGTCATTGGGCCGTCTGGGCTCGCACCGATCCGGCCTTGTGTCAATCTGCTTCACTGGTCGTTCCTCCCTAGGCCCACGAAGGGATGACCTTACGATTTATTGGGCCCTTGGGCCTTTCGTGAGGTCTTTTATCCTTCCAGTGGACCCGGGGGATATCTGTCCCCCACAAGCCCCCGATCTTTGGGTTGATTTTGAAATAATCGGCCCAAAGATCCTAGGTCCAGCTTGCGGTCTTTGTTTGTAACAGGAAATGCTTTCTGGGTAATCCGGTAAAAACGATTTCTTACTGTCTCCTTCTGCTTTTATCACTCAAAAATTGGTGTTCTGTCTTAGACTCGCGCTTCGGAGGTCAGCATTTCGTACTGTAGGACTTTGAACTTCATTGGGTGCACCAAAGGTGCACCCAATGGGTGTAGCCCCCGAGCTTCGAGTGGATTTTTGCAGACAATCCATTCGAAGGTCTTCACTTCGAGTATTATCAGAAATCACTTTTATTTTCCACTTGTACTTTGTTGGAGGTCAGCCTTGTTTTGATCTTGCCCTATGCTTTAGAGGTCAGCATTGTATTGATCTGAGATGACGATTCATTGGGTGCGCCGAAGGTGCACCCAATGTGTGTAGCCCCCGAGCTTCGAGTGGATTTTTGAAAATAATCCACTCGAAGGTCTTCATTTCATGCCCTTTTTCTAAGAATCATCCTCTCTTCTTGTCGAATGCCTTAGAGGTCAGCATTATGTTATTGATATTATGCTTTAGAGGTCAGCGTGTATTTTGTCTTTGAGGCCGAGTTCATGATCTGCCCATATCTTGCTAGGTAGAGCAATTTATTTGATTTGTAACTGATTGGACGTTCGACAGACGTCCCCTGGCTAGTCTTCATGTCGCTTCTGTCGATCAGACTTGTACCTCACCGGCTATGTTTGGCTTTCCTTTGATCCTTGCTGATATCTCCCTTTTGTCTTGAGGTATTCATTGCACGCACTGCACTGATGTGACAGTTTTGAAAAATATACTGATAATTCCTGGGCGTCCCCCCAATGGGTGTAGGTAAGGGACGGCTTGGTACGCTGAGTATTTAGCAAACTGCTTCTGAGTAATAACTTGATGTGACCGTGGGTGTAATCATATCGCCCGTGCAGTTGACTGTAGTCCCAATGGGTGTGGTGCTGCGTGAAACAGCGTCAGCCGCCTGACGTGTCTTCAGACGGTTTGAATTGCATATCGAATTTTTGCGACTGTTCAGTGACCGTGGTAGGAGGTGAACGGTTGCCTTCTTCTTCTATAAATAGTGTTCTTGCTTCCCCGGTATTTTCACATCTCTTACTGCTCTCTGCTGTTTGTTCTCTTCTTCTTCCATCCTCTCCACTATGGGCAAGAGCAAGAAAGGTAGCGGTTCTTCACACCATTCTGGCGACAAATGCAAGTGCGAGCCGACTCCTCCCTCGAAGGACTTCGGCGACTCGGAGTACTCGGAGGAGTTCTCCTCCGAGTCCGAGGGATCTCCGGCTCCCGTCTCTCCCCCAGCGTCGTCTGATGATTCAGACGACTCCCAGGGGATTGCCGCGAAGGTCTAGACCTACATCCGGGCTGTCGAGCGCGCCGGGCTCAAGGGCTCGGATGAGTCGGAGTACTCCTCGAACGAGGAGGACTCCTCGGACTCGTCCGAGGAGGGCAGCGGCGGCGATGGTGGTGATGACAGCGACGACGGAGGCGACGGTGATGGCGGCGGCGACAGCGGCAGGGGTGGTGACGGCGGCAGCAAGGGCGGCAATGGCGGCGGCAGCAAGGGCAGCAGCAAGGGCAGCAACAAGGCCACTGGCTAGATGCCACTGGTTTTTTAAATGTTAGTATAGATTAGAAGTAGTATAATGAAATAATGTAGTAGTAGTTAGTAGTATAGAGTACTGAAGTGTAATGTAGTAGTAGCAGGGAAAGCATCAACTCATAACAAGTTGATTTGTAAGTTCTGTAGCTTCCCTTTATAATGAAGAGTGATTTCGCTCCACTTCTGTGTGCGTTATGTTGCTTTCTCGTTGTTCGCCAATCTTATCAATGCATGAGGAGCATTTGTGATCATTGAATCACATTTCTGTTTGCCTTATTTGTAATGATGGCGCTTTGGCGGTTGCGGCCAAGTCATCTGAAATCCCGTCGTTTCTTTAAGAATGACGGCCGAGTTATGGCAGGCCGTGTCGGTGTTTTAGAGATAACGGCCGGACGGTTGCTGATGATACCGGCGTTTTAGAAGTAACGGCCGAATCCTTTGGAGCTACCTTACCGATTTAGTGATAGCGGCCGAGTGATGGATGTTACATCGGTGTTTTAGAGGTAATCAGCCGAGTGACTGATGGCAATGTCAGCGTTTTAGAGGTAACAGCCGAGTGACTGACGGCTACGTCGGTGTTTTAGAGGTAACAGCCGAGTGAAGTCAGATAATGTCAGCGTTTTTAGAAACAACAAATGAGTCAATTTGAGCCGCGTCGGCCATTTTGGAAATAACGGCCGAGTGATGATGTGGCACGCCCGAGTTTTAGAAATAATGGCCGGGTGGTGACATGGCTCGCCAGCGCTTTTAGAAATAACAACTGGGTGCTGACTGGGTGCTTTTTGGGGATGGCGTCCGGCCCGGGAAAAACCCCTTATGCACTGCGCCATCGCACGCCCCTGCTTTCCGTGCTCTAGTTCTTGCTTTCCTGCATCCAAGCCCTCTCTGCCCTTTTGCGATTCTGCTTCCGCTCCGCTCGCCAGCGAGGTTGAGATGGCGCCCAAGCGGAAAGCCTCGAGTTCGTCCCTTGCTGTCATTCCCCCCATCGATCCCAACAGCCAGTTGCCTTTCGCAGGTAACCATATGTCTGTTGTTTCTGAGTCTGACCTTCTCTATCTCGTGTCCATCGGAGTTCTTCCTCCGAAGGAGCTCTGTTCTTGGCGAATTTGCCACGGGGTCACTGTTCCAAAAGAGGACACCCACGAATCCGTTGTTTATGTTCCTTTTCTTCTCCGCGGTCTTGCTCTTCCTATTTCCCCCTTTTTCCGCGGTCTCCTTGATTTCTATCACTTGAATCTGACCCATCTGAACTCCAATTCCATTATGCAAATCTCCATCTTTGTTCATTTATGTGAGGCTTTTCTTGGCATCCTGCCACACTTTGGACTGTGGAAATATTTGTATCACTGTCGCCCTGGGATGGCCGGAGGACAGCATCAGCTGGTGGGGGGTGCGAGCTTGGAGATGCGCCGTGGGAGGAAGACTGACTACCTTGATATCCCACTCAAGGACAGTATCAAAGGATGGCGCTTGGAATGGTTTATCGTTGAGAATCACGGAAACTCTGTCCCCCCATGGTCAGGGAGACAGCCGGATGTTCGCACTCCGAGCTGGACCGAATCCCCCACAGACCAGGAGGTGGCTGAAGCAGGGGCTCTGTTAGCTGAAGTTGGATTGTTGAAAGAGAGGGGTCTGGCTGCAGAGGCTGTGGTTGCTGACTTTGTCTTCAAGAATATTCAGCCACTGAAGGATATGGCATACCCGGCCTATCTATACCGAGGCCTAGCTGACTCAACCCGGGTAACCAACAGAAAAATTCCTGCTGTGGACTTGGTGAGCCGGCTCGAAATGATACTTAGAGGCACGGTATCAAATGTTGGCGCCCCTGTTGCGTACTCGGCCTGGAACCTGCCTCCTTCCAAGGCCTTTACTCATTTCGTGTCAAATCCTCCTGCTGGTGATGGCGGTTTGGGCCTTAGAGTGCGACCCTCTGCCGAAGAAGTTGGTGCTTTGGTTGCTTCGCTTGAAGAAATTCCTGATGATGAACGATAGGTTCACTTTGAGGTGCCTTTGGATCCCAGTGATGCAGAGATAAGTGCCATGCTTGATATGTTAGCCGAGGACTCTTCTGATGCCACTCCTGCTGGAACATTGGTGGTGACGCCTCTCCCAGAAGCTAGTAAAGCCTTGGATATTCAGAGGCCTGACAGTGTTTGCCCGAAGCGCCCTTGCCGAGCCAATCAGCCTGCTTCTCCTGCTGATGGGCAGAAAAAGAAGAAGAGACGTCTTCGTCGAGTGTCTAGCTTGGATCGGGACGCTGATCCTTCTGCTCCTGCTGCTGAGGGAGTGCCCGTGCCTAAATTTACTGAAGCTGATCCCAATGGGTGTGCTGTCTGTGCTGTTGATGAGAATGATGAAGAAGAGGACGAAATCCCTCTGATTCGGAAGAACAGCCGGCGTTACGTAGCTAGTGGGGAAAGTAGTGGTGTTCCTTCTCCTGCCTTGTCTGCCCTCGTTGGTCTGCAAGAATTATCTCTGGCGGACTTTGATCAAACTCTTGAAGACATGGTTCCAGAAGATCTGTTATCAGAACCGGCAGATGGTGGCGCGATGAATGTTTGTGTTGATGTGCTCGACGCCGGGTTGGGGTCATCTCGGGCAGCGTCCCGCGCCTCATCGACCTTGGAGCGCGGTCTTAAGGGTATTTTTTCTTCGAGGAACCCAGAACTTCATTGATGAAATAAACAGGATGTTGCACTGGGTAGGCATGTCTTTCTTCTACTCGCTCGACTACCAACGCGGTGCTCACCACGTGAGTCGTGCAAGAGATATATAGCAGCAAATCTTCAGCTGGTTGAGTCGACGTGGCCCGCCGTGGCGGTTTCAGCACTGGTGGTGTCGTCAAGAATTTTTTCAATGCGTCTAGGGCTTCCTGTGCTTCTGAAGTCCACTGAAACTTGTCCACCTTCTTGAGTAGCTTATAAAATGGTAAGCCTTTTTCTCCCAGCCTGGATATGAATCTGCTCAGGGCTGCCATACATCCGGTAAGTCTTTGAACTTTCTTTTGTGATCGTGGTGCCTCCATCCTCATGATAGCTTCGATCTTTTCTGGATTAGCTTTGATTCCCCGGTGGCTGACAATAAACCCGAGTAACTTTCCTGCTGGTACCCCGAAGACACATTTTTCGGGATTAAGCTTCCATCGATATCGCTGTAGACTGTTGAAAACCAGCTGTAAATCTTCAATGAAATTTTCCGAGTTTTCCGTTTTGATTACCACATCGTCCACATAAGCTTCCACACGCTTTCCCCAGTGATCGGCTAAGCATGTTTGAATGGCTCTCTGATAAGTCGCTCCAGCGTTTTTGAGGCTGAATGACATGGAGGTATAGCAGAAAGCACCGAATGGAGTGATGAACGTTGTTTTTTTCCTCGTCTTCTTTCGCCAGGCTAATCTGATGATACCCAGAGTAGCAATCCAAGAAGGACAGCACAGAATATCCAGCGGTGGAATCTACCACCTGATCTATCCTAGGGAGCCCGAAGGGATCCTTTGGACAGTGTTTGTTGAGAACTGTATAGTCGACGCACATACGCCAATCCACTTTATTCTTTTTGAGTACAAGAACAGGGTTGGCTAACCACTCGGGATGTAACACGTCTCTAATAAATCAAGCCGCGACCAAGCGAGCCAGCTCGGCGCGAATGACCTCTCTCTTGTCGGGCGTGAAACGACGTAATTTTTGCCAAATCGGCCTCGCCTGGGGATAGACCTTCAATTTGTGCTCGACCAGTTCTGTCGGGACTCCCGGCATATCCGCAGGTTGCCATGCGAATACGTCTCGGTTATCTTGCAGGAACTGGACGAGTGCGCCATCCTATTTGTCATCCAGGCTGGAGCTGATGATGGCGGTCTTGCGTTCATCAGCGAACCCGAGGTTGATCCTTTTGGTTTCTTCAGTCGGCCGCATAGAGGTCGCAGCTTGAGCCTCGTTCGCAGGTACCGTGAGGTCTTCCTCAGGCTTAGAGTTTGCCTGCATAGAAGAAGTCGCCGACGGTTTGGTGGTGAGGGCCGCCTGGATGGCCACTCGGAAACATTCTGCGGCGCCTTGGAAGTCAGCGCACACAGTTATGATCCCTTGCAGCCCTGACATCTTCAATATCATGTATGTGTAATGCGGAATGGCCATGAATTTTGCCAATACAGGCCTCCCGATGATGGCGTTGTACCCGCAGTCGAAGTTTGCCACTTCGAACCTTAGGAACTCGGTTCTATAGTTCTCCGAAGTTCCGAAGGTGACCGGCATGTAGATGTGGCCCAGCAGGTATTCTCCTTCAGTCGGCACGATGCCGAAGAAAGGAGTATCTGACTCGTGGAGCTCTTTGAGGTGAACTCCCAAGCCTTGGAGTGTCCGGGGGAAGGTGGCGTTGATGCTGCTTCCCCCGTCCACTAATACCTTCTTCACCCTGCTCTCTCGGATCACCGGATCGACGAGGAGCGGGTATTTGCCTGGGTGGTCAAAGTTGAGCCACTGATTTGCCCGAGTGAAGGTGATCGGGTGCTCCGACCATCGGTATGGAGCGGGAGGATCGGTGGTCGCCACCAGTATTTGGCGATTGTTGAGCTTTTGTTGTCTCTTGTTCTCCTGCGATCCGTGTCCGCCGAAGATGACGTTGACCTCTCTGTCGACGCGCGGGAAGGCTCCACCTCCTCCTTCCTCCTGTTGCTGGGGTTGTCGCGGTTCTCCTGGTCCTCCCCGCGGCGGAGGAGGAGGTAGAGGTTGGAAGGGTCGGCCGTGCCCGACGGAGTGCTTGAAGTCTCTGCAGTTCCGAAGGGTGTGGCGCATGTCCTTGTGGTACGGGCACTGGGCGTCGAGGATGTCGTCCAGCGTGCGTTCACCTCCACGAGGTCCTCCCCGGGCGCGAGAGGCGGGTGGTCCGGCGGCGTGAACTTCTTCGCGAGGCCTCTTCTCCCAACGTTTGTCGGGCTGCTGGTTCTTATCGTCGTGGTGCTGCTGGTGCAGGCTTCGCTCCTCCGATGAGGTCCTGAGCTCGCTCGTCGGCGGTGATGTAGAGGTCGGCTTCCCGGAACAGTTGCTCGGAGGTAGTCGACGCCTTTTGTAATATGGTTCGGACGAAGGCCGAGTCGTTGGATCCTCTATAGAAGTCCTCGATCACGGTCGCCTCCACGACCTCGGGGATACGATTTCTCATGGTCTGGAACCTTTTGAGGTACGACCGGAGAGTTTCGTCACCCTAGCGCTTGATGGATTTGAGGTCCCATGGTTGCGCTGGTTTGTCGGAGAGGGACTGAAAGTTGGCGGTGAAGCGTCGACTGAAGTCGCTCCAGTCGTCGATGCAGTGTCGGGGTAGATGTCGCAGCCATTGCAGCGCGTCTTGCCCGAGGACAATGGGTAAGTATGCGGTCATTACGTCCTCGGTCGCCCCAGCAGCTCGAGCAGCGGTGGTGTAGATGGTCAGCTAGCCTCCTGGATCCTGCTTAGGTTCATATTTGTCGACATTGGATACCTTGAAGTTAGGGGGCCATTGAATGGCCCTGAGGCGTGGAGTAAGTGCCGATACTCCACACGTTTCATCCTGGCGTCGATGATGTTGTCTGTCCCGGGGAGGGGAGTGGTTGTCGTGGTGCCTCGATCGTCCCCGGGTGGTACCGCCAGTTGAGGCCGTTGCCGACTCAGTTCTGGTGGCCTGACTCCGGGCTGGGATGCCGTGGTCCCTGTCGTACTCTTCCCGGCGGCGGATCTCGTTCTCATGTCGTCGTTCACGCGAGGCATTGATGGAGCTCCGCGCGTCTCGGTGACTGTTGATGGCGTGTCGTAGATCGTTCGGCGGGTGAGCGAGAGGTAGAAGATGGTTGCCTGCTTGAGTGAACAGTCGTCGGTAGCCCTCGGCGTCGGGAGTTCGGGGAAGTCCATCAGCTATCCGAGCTAACACTCCACCAACTTCGCTCGGCGTGTTCATGGCCCGAGCAAAGTCGGGGTTCAGGTTGCGCCCGAAGAGTGGATTTTCCCGACGTTGCCTTGCCTCCTGCTCGGCTTGTTCTTGAGCCCGTCGACGATCACGCCGTCGGGAATTCCTTCGTTCCCTGAAGACACGTTCCTCTGGATTTTCTCCTATCTCTGAGACTTCATCTAGCGATACAGGTTGCGCCGGGTCCCGCTCTCCGGCCTCGTGATGTCGCAGGATATTTCGGCGTTGGTTCCTTCGTCGGCGGGATTCCCGCTGAGGAGGTTCCTCTCCGGGTGCAGTCGGCTCGTCGTCGGAGACGGGGGGCGACTCCACTCTCCCGATGAAGAGGACGTCGGGGTAGAATGGTGCAGCTGTCGTGATGATCTTCTTTCTGTTCTCCTTTGAGGGTAGAGGCACAGAAAGAACAACTTGCTTCCTCCCGGTTTTATTTGTTTCTTTCTTCCTTGCGATTTGTGTCCATTCTTTCGTCGGAGAGGTAGACAGTGGAGTTCTCCGGGTTGATGGACCCTGGGCCTCTAGCTTGCCAGAGGCAATCTTTTTTCGGAGCATTGGAGGTTGTGCTTTCTCCTGCTCCACCCCGATATTTTCGGAGGTTGTTGAAGGAGACTTCCTCCTTGGCGGATCTGCGATGCGATGTAGAGTTCCATCCTCATCCGCTACAGATGAGATAGTTCCGAAGCAGTACACGGACCCGGGACGGAGGATGATCTTGTGCTGGAAGGTGACAGCCATTGAGCTAGCTTAGATCGGCGACACACCCCCTACCTGGCGCGCCAGCTGTCGGTGTTTTGGGTCCGACCGCACACCCGAGGTTGCCCCTCAAGGTGTTTTTAGGAGTAGGACGGTGTTACCGACAGTTGCTCAATGGTTCGTGCTGGATGCACGAGAAACAGTGGACAATGGTTTACAGGTTCGGGCCGCTTTGGAATGCGTAACACCCTATGTCCTGGCGAGAGTGTTTTATGTGGTGGGTTACAAGCGAGTTCTCTAGCTCCGAGAGCGCAGAGAATTGGGTGGATGGCTAGTAGTGAGTTCGATCGTTCTAAAGGGGTGTCCCCTAGGCCTTATATATTCGACCGTGGGGCAATACATGCAGATATGATAACAATGCGCACCTAAGAAATAGTGAACCGATTGAGTCTATCTTCCTATAGTTCCGCCGACCCATCCTCGCTCAATTATGTTATACGGGGTTCCAGCGCGGGAAGGTCGGGTCTCTGTTGTGATTACTTGCTCGAAGTCATTGGGCCGTCTAGGCTCGCACCGATCCGGCCTTGTGTCAATCTGCTTCACTGGTCGTTCCTCCCCAGGCCCACGAAGGGATGACCTTACGATTTATTGGGCCCTTGGGCCTTTCGTGAGGTCTTTTATCCTTCCAGTGGACCCGGGGGATATCTGTCCCCCACACATAGCGATTACATAAATGACTCATCATAGCACAATGCTTCGAATAACAATAAAGAGTAAGCAATGGTATTAAAGACTAGAGTCATTTACATCATTTACATAATATAAATAAAAGTACACAGAATCAAAACGTAGCCAACATAAACAAACCCACCACATGCAGCTGACTAGGGGAGGTCGCTAGCCTAATCCTCTAACTCATCGAAGTCTTTGAACTCCTGGATATCCGCCTCGACGCTTTCTTATTTACCTGAGCATAGATTGCACCAAAGGCAACCTAGTGTTTTGTGAAAGCAAGGGTGAGTACACATCAATGTACTCAGCAAATGTCCCGTTTGGCTGAGGTGGACTAGCTTTATGTGGTGTCGAGCTCAAGCAATTGCTTTTAGTTGGTCAGATATTTATTATTAGTGAAAGCCAAGTTTTATCATATAACCAACCCATGAACCATTTCCTCATTGAGGAACATCATTATCATCATCGAACCAAAACCATAAATAGAACCATTGAATCTCAGATCATCTGCATCTCTAATCAAAGAGGATCCCAAGGCCGCTCATAACCATGAGCATGACTGATATATCAGTTTCATAACACTCTGCAGAGGTTGCACACTTTACCCATGATCCATGATTCCTTTTGCCTCTGGATGTACAGACCCTCTATGGCTCAAAGTTTCTCCAAGTTGTGCCCTTGACCACTTTTGTTACCCAATAATATTCTTTATTATTATTATTCAATGCATAAGATTAATTTTGATGGGACCCAATAGGTCACCCTAGTCTGTTTATCCTTTCTACCTTGTTTACCCCTGATTCACTTGGGTAGTTATGCTATTGCATTATATGGTTTTGGGTTAATATTTCATTATATCCATGTTCCAATTATTCTGTTATTTTACTTATGTTCATGTCAAGATCATTAAATGTTAATTGGAACATGGAGCTTAACTTGAGAAACACGTGCCACCACAAGGGTTTAATGGGACGCCCTTGGCCAACTAACTAGGAAAGCTAGTGGAAGACTACCTTACCCGAAAGGCGCAAGGAAAGCTATTAAAATTTATCTCATAATTAATCTTGTATCAAATACATCAAATCTTTGGAAACTCATAACTTCCCCATTTAAACTCCGAATTAATCCGTTCAAGTTGCGCTAGTCTTGTACAAATATTTACTATGCCATAACAACATTTATTATACCAAATCTCATTATTTTATAATTAGATTTGTATTTAACTGATGTTGGATAGCCTTGTTAATATGCTTATCATTATAACTGATGTTGGATAACCTTGTTAACATGCTTATCATTATAACTGATGCAATCCCCTACTGCCATTGCCCCTTTCGGGTAAGGTAGTCTTCCACTAGCTTTCCTAGTTAGTTGGCCAAGGGCGTCCCATTAAACCCTTGTGGTGGCACGTGTTTCTCAAGTTAAGCTCCATGTTCCAATTAACATTTAATGATCTTGACATGAACATAAGTAAAATAACAGAATAATTGGAACATGAATATAATGAAATATTAACCCAAAACCATATAATGCAATAGCATAACTACCCAAGTGAATCAGGGGTAAACAAGGTAGAAAGGATAAACAGACTAGGGTGACCTATTGGGTCCCATCAAAATTAATCCTATGCATTGAATAATAATAATAAAGAATATTATTGGGTAACAAAAGTGGTCAAGGGCACAACTTGCCTGGCACTTGAGATTCCAGTTACCAGGGTGATTCTTCAGATTCTCGTGACCTCACTGCTAGTCGTAGCAATACAAACATACATGGTATAGACAAAATTAACATCACACCAAACATAAGAATAAATTGCATAATAATAATCTACGCGTCGCTACGAAATCGTGGGAACGAGAACCACTAAAATCGGAGTTACTGTTAAGGAGTTACGATTTTATGGAGGATTTATGTGATTAAAATATTAGACTATTTTATAAATTGATTAATATAAATCATATGAGAGGTTATCTTATAAATAATTAACTCACTTTGATGTAAGTTATAAATGGACCATAGATCATATTTTAATAGCTTATAATGATAAGCATATTAACAAGGCTATCCAACATCAGTTAAATACAAATCTAATTATAAAATAATGAGATTTGGTATAATAAATGTTGTTATGGCATAGTAAATATTTGTACAAGACTAGCGCAACTTGAACGGATTAATTCGGAGTTTAAATGGGGAAGTTATGAGTTTCCAAAGATTTGATGTATTTGATACAAGATTAATTATGAGATAAATTTTAGTATAACTTTTATGTCAAAACAGAGATACTATGTGATGCACAATATTATTACAAAATTTTAGGGGCTGGAATGAACTGAAAAGGATTTAACATGAATTTTCTAGGCATTAAACAAGTTCTTGCAATTAATTTTGTACAAAAAATCATTTTCTAAATTGATTTCTCTGTTTTATTAACTGTTTGGACTGCGCGCGGGAATTGCAGAGAGTTTAGGGGCTAAAGCATAAAGTTTACGCAGACTCAGTACTACTCGTTGGTGGACCGCAGGTTTAATTTGTAATTCAGTAGGGGCTCTTTACCATAATTGCCGAGGTGAAGGGGTATCGCGAATCCACAACCGTCAGATCTAACTCAACGCGCCAGATTAGATCTTAAGCGCAGTGAACCGGTACGCCATCCCGGCCCCTTGGATCCGGAATCGATGGTTGCAATTTAAAAAAGCGAAGACTTGATTTGGATCGTGGATTCAAAGATCTACGACTCAGATTAAATGACGTGAAGCGGTATGGGAGTCCTGATCCGGTTCGTCCATCCTCGCATCAACGGTCGACAGCCAACCCTCCCAGATCTAATCTTAGCCCTTAGTTCAAATCCGACGGCCGCGCGAGGTCTTCTACCTCACGGCCTCCCAGCGTTCCTTCTCTCCCTACTAGCTAGCCTAGGGATGGCAACAGGGAAATCCCCGTCGGGTTTTGTCTCCCCGTACCCATCCCCGCGACAAAAAAATTCCCCCGCGGGGATCCCCACGAACTCTTGCGGGTGGCATTTCTTCCCCATCCCCGTTCCCCGCGGGGATAAATCCCATCGGGGATCCCCGTCCCTGCTTAAATTATAATTATGACATACTTTTTTTGTTATTAATATAAAACATTGTCACTTATATACATCGTCAGATGTTAGAACTCATTATGTGTACATCAAAATAACATATTTGTACAACAAGTTATCTCTTAACAATGTAATTATTTATTTTTATCATTATATATTACATGAAACATCACCATATATAAGTTTAACAGGTCCCCGCAGGAAACGGGGATGGAAAATGTTTCCCTATCCGGTCCCCGTTTACCCATCGAGAAAGGTTTTTTCTCCGTTTACGTCCCCGCGGGAGGGAACCTTCCCTATCCCCATTCCCTAATGGAGGAATTCTGGGGATTCGAGGATCGGGGCCCATTGCCATCTCTAAGCTAGCCATGGCCGTCCGACGCGAAGCGGTCCCACGACGATGAGCTCATAGGCGCCCATGGCACAGCGATCCGGCGCCCAACATCAACAGCAACTACACGTTTTATGGACGAATTCGAAGCGGCCAAGGGGAAAGGTTGTGCATCAGGAGAGGGTCGACCGATCCGGTCAAAAGCATGAGACGAACGGCGGTGACCCCAGGCTTCAGCGACAATCATTCTCCCCCCGCCGGAGATCTGATGGATGGAGCGCTTGTTCCCATCAGCACCGCTTGAGCTGCAGGGATCGGCGGAGCCCTCGAACCCGCCGCGACAAACCACGAGCTCCAGCACGAAGCCGGCCACACCCCGGCCACCCGCGCCGAGAACTATGCGTGTCCTGGGACTCTACGAGCCAATGTCCAAGTTAGCCAGCAGCGGCTCCACCCTTCTCTCCCTTCCCTGTCTCTCTCTCTCTCTCTTTATTTCCAACGCCAAGGCTCTAGTCTCCCTGTCTGTGGCTCGACGTGCGGCTATGGAGATAGAGGCTGGGAGTCTGTGGAGAAAAGGTCTAGCTGAGATCTGGTGCATGCGGGTGGTTGCAACAGCTTCAGGAAGAAGCCGACTGTCTGCATGGCCCCATGCGCGAGCGTCACTTGCGCGGCGTGAGGGATTTGCATGATGATGTAATGAATGAAGCCATGCTAATGTCACATTCGGCTAGAGAATAAACAAAAAAAACGAAGTGTTGGCTAGCACTTAGCTGTTAGGTTGGAGTGGCATTGGGCCAAATGCGAGAGGTGGCCCGTGAATGGTTTTTTCCTTTTATTTAGTTTCTATTTCATTTGCTAATTCAAATTTGCAACTCACATTCAAATAAAGTTTTAATTTCAAACTAAATTGTTAATGCATACTCCAAAAACTCCAGCATGCCAATGCAAAGTGAAATTTAATTATTTTATTCATGTCGACAAATGCTTGTAAATATGTAATATTAATGTATACACACAATGGTTTTATTTTGAGAACATTTGAATGTCTAATCCAATCCAATAATTTTTTTAATTATTTATATCAAAGTATAATTTATGAGATTTTTTTAATCTAACTCTCTCTTACTACAAAATACATTTATGTGAAACTTTGGAAGAATTTTAGCATAATTCCAAAATTAACTGTTTGGGTGTTACAGCGTGGCCTTACGCGGGTGCCCCACCACCCCAACTTACCATAGTAATTGTTGGGACCATGCTTCGTCGCCGAAGGTCCTGCGGAAAGAAACAGCTTCGGCTGAAGCTGCTTGAACATGATGACGAAGACACCGTTTACAAAGCTTCGGAACTACAACATATCCGAAGCTGAAGGGTCGAACCGACTTAAAGATAGAATGACCTTTTAACCCGTAAGGGTCTGAGTCATTGTTGTAAACTTTTATGAGGGGCATAATTGTAATTCCTCATGAGCTGTGTCCCGTGCCTATAAATAGTGAACAGTATTTCTTTACTGTTCACGCATTCCTGTAATTGCTAACGCATCGCTCGAGAATTATTGTTTGTCAAGGCAAAGGTATAAATGTACTTAAACGTTGTATTCAAATATCTTGAATTCATATAATAAGACATGTGAATGATGTCATTTGTTTTCAATATATTTACCTTTAATGTTTCATGTTTTACTTTATATTATCTTTACAAGTCTAATTACGAAGGTGAAACCTTCGTAATATTATGCTCGTGACCTTCGTCCGAAGTTCATTAAATCCTTGTGGATATAATGTTTCGGCGGACGAAGGGCATTGATATTTAACATTTTATGTTGCCTTTTCTTAATTCATAGCATTTGAGAACAAGTCCCCAACATTGGCACCCACCTCCGGTGAACTCACTTCCACTTTTTTGAGCTGATGGCTTCATCCAACATTCAAGCTGGAGCTGCTTCGGCCCCGAAGTTGGTACTCCCGATAACAGGCGGTTCATGCTCAGAGCCAGCCAACAAGAAGCAGAAGAAGGAGGCACAGAGAAGGGTACAACATGTCGGGGTGCAAGGACCCTTCATCAAGTCAAGATGGTCTCACATACCAATCACCTTCTCCCAAGAGGATCTTCAACTCAAGGATTACCCACACAACGATGCTATGGTTATCTCGTGTGTGATCAAAGGATTTCTGGTCCATAATGTTTTGGTTGATAGAGGCAGCGCAGCTGATATCATATTTGCTAAGGCCTTCAGACAGATGCAAGAGCCCGAAGACAAAATTCATGATGCCACACATCCCCTTTGCGGCTTCGGAGGAAGGCAGATTGTGCACTCGGCAAAATCACAATGCCAGTAACCTTCGGATTTATCAACAACACAAGGACTGAACAAGTTGTGTTTGATATTGTTGACATGGAATACCCTTACAATGCAATCATTGGCCGTGGTACTCTCAATGCCTTCGAAGCAATTCTTCATCCAGCTTATCTTTGCATGAAGATACCTTCGGACCAAGGGCCCATTGCTATTCATGGAAGTCAGGAAGCTGCCAGAAGGGCCGAAGGAAATTGGACAGACTCAAAAGCAATCCATAATATAGATGGAGTTGAAGCCTGTGAGCAATACAAGTTCAGAAGGGAAAAAGCTGCTTCGGCTGATCAGCCGAAGCCCATGCTCTTATGTGAGGACATAGCAGAGCAGAAGGTGCTATTGGGATCTCAACTGTCTGAAGAACAGGAGAAGACCTTAATAAGGTTTTTGTTCAACAATAAAGATGTTTTTGCTTGGTCAGCTAATGATCTTTGCGGAGTTAACAGGGATGTTATTGAGCACTCGCTCAATGTCGATCCATCCTTCAGACCCAGAAAGCAGAGGCTTCGGAAGATGTCTGATGACAAGGCCGAAGGTGCTCAGAATGAAGTGAAGAGACTCCTCAGTGCCGGAGTTATCAGAGAGGTAAAATACCCAGAATGGTTGGCTAACACCGTTATGGTGAAGAAGGCCAATGGTAAATGGAGAATGTGTATCGATTTTACTGATCTCAATAAGGCCTGTCCAAAGGACGAGTTTCCATTGCCAAGGATAGATTCCTTAGTCGATGCAGCAGCTTCATCAGAGCTTATGAGTCTGCTGGATTGCTATTCAGGCTATCACCAAATCTGGATGAAGAAGGAGGATGAACCGAAAACCAGCTTCATAACCCCTAGTGGAACATATTGTTACCTTCGGATGCCTGAGGGGCTTAAGAATGCTGGAGGAAGCTTCAGCAGAATGACAGCGAAGGTTCTCCATTCTCAGATAGGCACGAATGTGCTAACTTATGTTGATGATATCATTGTAAAAAGCACGAAGCAAGATAATCACATTGCTGATCTGCAGGAGACCTTCGCTAATTTTAGCCAGGCTGGCTTAAAGTTGAATCCAGAAAAATGTGTCTTCGGAGTGAAGAAGGGGAAATTTCTTGGTTGCCTAGTTTCAACAAAGGGAATTGAGGCTAATCCAAGCAAAATCGAAGCTATACTTCGAATGGAACCACCAAGTACAAAGAAGGGGGCTCAAAGATTGACAGGAAGGCTGGCATCTCTCAACAGATTCATATCTAGATCAGTAGAGAGAAATTTACCATTTTTCGAGGTGCTGAAGTCAGCCGAAGTTTTTCAATGGGGACCAGTCCAGCAGAGAGCCTTCGAAGAACTGAAGCAATATTTGATAGATCTAACAACACTAACTCCACCAACGCCAGGGGCTCCTTTGTTATTATATGTGGCAACTTCGCACTCAGCGGTAAGTGCAGCACTTGTCCAGGAGAAGCTTGAAGGCCAAGTCAAGAAGAAGGCCCCAATATATTTTGTATCCGAAGTTCTTAGTTTATCAAAGAAAAATTATACAGAGTTGGAGAAAGTACTGTATGCTGTTTTGATGGCCTCCAGGAAGCTTCGGCATTATTTTCAAGCTTACAACATAATTGTTTCTTATTCACAACCTTTGAAGGATATTATGAGAAACCGAGAAGCTACTGGAAGGATTGGAAAATGGGCTGCAGAGCTCAATGAATTTTGTATTGATTATGTCCATAGATCTTCAATTCAGTCCCAAGCGTTGGCAGACTTCATTGCTGACTAGACGCCAGGGGCTCAGGAAGAAGAAACGAGTAAAGATGCCGAAGCATGGACAATGTTTTGTGATGGGTCTTGGGGAACCTTCGGAGCAGGAGCAGCTGCTGTGTTGGTTTCACCTTCCAAAGTTAAAACTTGTTATGCGGCAAGACTTGATTTCAGTTGTACAAACAATATTGCTGAATACGAAGCTCTGCTCTTGGGTCTTCGGAAGTTAAAGGCAATGGGCATCAGAAGGGCCATTCTTAAAACTGACTCCCAAGTTATTTTTGGTCATGTTGATAAGAGCTATAAAGCAAGAGATCCGAAGCTTGAAAAATATCTAGATACAGTCCGAAGGATTGAGGCTTCCTTTGAAGGATTCTCTGTTAAAAATATTCCTCGTGGAGAAAATGAATATGCTGATCTATTGGCCAAGTCAGCAGCACAGGGGCTGCCTTTACCTTCGGAAGTATTTTTCGAAACAATAAAGGCACCTTCGGTCGAGCTTCTTGAAAGAGCGGTCCTCAATATATCCCCTGTCTATAGTGAAGATTGGAGAACTGAAATCATCTCTTTCCTTCAGGGTAATTTTCTTTCAGATGACGAAGCTTACAACAGGAGGATAGAAGCAAGAGCTCGACCATATGTCATAATAGAAGGGGAGCTATACAAGCGTGGGGTCTGTTCCCCGTTGCTCAAGTGTTTATCCAGATCCGAAGGTATAGAATTAATGAAGGAGATACACGCAGGCCTGTGTGGATCTCACATTGGATCTAGGCCTTTGCTTGGGAAAGTTTTTCGTCAAGGATTTTATTGGCCAAAGGCAGCTTTAGATGTAGCGGATTTAGTCCTAAAGTGCGAAGGTTGTCAGAAATGTGCAAGAGATCAAAAACAACCTTCGTCTTTAACTCAATTAATACAACCCACTTGGCCGTTGCAAAGGTGGGGTCTTGATTTACTAGGTCCATTACCACCAGCACAGGGAAACTTAAGATATGTTGTAGTGGCAGTGGAATATTTTTCTAAGTGGATTGAGGCAAAGCCTCTAGACACAATAACTTCGGTTACTATTCAAAAGTTTTTTTGGCAAAATATTGTTTGTCGCTTCGGAGTGCCGAAGGCCATTACTGTGGATAATGGGACACAATTTGATTCTGAAGCTTTCAGAGAATTTTGTGATCAAATTGGCACGAAGATCCATTTTGCATCAGTTTGACATCCGGAGTCAAACAGACTTGTCGAAAGAGCTAACGGGATCATAATGACGAGAATAATGAAGTCAATCTTCAATCAGCCTAGGGGAAAGTGGCCAGACGAGTTAATCAAAGTGGTGTGGAGCCAAAACACAACCATGTCAAGATCAACATGCTTTACTCCATTCAAACTATTGTTTGGGGATGAAGCAATAACTCCGGAAGAGGCCAAAGCAGGATCAATAAGAATGGTAGCTTCGGCAGAAGGTGAAGACGAAGCTGATTGCTCTGTGGAAAAAGACTCTATAGAAGGGATCAGACTTCAAGCTGTGGAAAATATCAATAAATATCAAGCCGAAACAATAAAATGGCGTGACAGGAAGGTTAAGCTCAAGAACATTGAACCAGGACATTTGGTGCTTCGAAGAGTAGCCAACTCTGAAACAGTAGGCAAATTACAGCTGAAGTGGGAAGGACCTTTTTTGGTAGTTTCTTCGTCAAGACCCGGTTCCTATAGATTAAAGGATATGGACGGCAACGACATTCCTAGATCATGAAATGCGGATGAGCTTCGGCGATATTATGTTTAGTTTGATGTAATTTTTTCTATTCTTTTTTGTGGCACCCTTTTCCTTTCCAAAGGGGGAGAAAGGTTTTTAATGGGGCCACAACATGTAATTTTTCTTTTCCTTATTTCCATTATATAAAAGTGATATCCCCCAAAAAATGTAAATGTAAATGCCAAGGGAAAAGAAAAGAAAACAGGGAGAAACTCAAAAGTCGTTCCTAAGGGAATGCAGAGCTTACAGCGAAAAGTCAACGCTGATTCCGCTGAAAGTAAAAGGCGAAGAAGCTCCTAAGGGAGGCTTACAGCGAAAAGTCAACGCTGATTCCGCTGAAAGTAAAAGGCGAAGAAGCTCCTAAGGGAGGCTTACAGCGAAAAGTCAACGCTGATACACCGAAAAGTAAAAAGATTTGAATCATTCCCAAGGGGATGAAGGGCTATGATTATGGTTTTTGAGCATGTGTCCCAATATTCATCTACACAATACATTTCATCATGTCATTTGCATTCATAAACATTCATTTAGACATATATAGAATCATCATCATACCACACAAAAAGATAGGTGCTTCGGCAATGAGGAAAGACTTCGCAAAAGGAAAATTTTTTATGCTTCGTTGTGTACGAAAAGAAGGGAAGGTGTTTTTTGCCTTCGGCTCAAAAAAGAAGTTTCGTCCACAGCAAAGCAGATTGTACACAAATAGCGGAAACAAAATATATTACAAGGTATGTACAAATTTACATGAGTTTTTCCATAATGATATTACAAAAGTCTCTCCAGAATTTTTGCAGGAAAGAATATTGTAGCAACTATCAAGCTTCAGCTTCGTCATACTTCAGCTTCGTCATCCTACGTATATGAAAGAACAGAATAAGAAAGGTGCAAATTTCAAGGAGAAGGTAAAAGTAATAAATATAAGTTTCTTACCGGCTTAAGATGACTTCGAGCTTCGTCACCCGCCATTTTCCGCCCGCCATTTACCCAAATCTGGGTCATAAATCTATTTCCGATGCTTCGGGCTAGGCTTGGAATATCTATCAGATCTGATGATGATAAGCTGAAGTTTGGTCTATTCACAATTTTTCCATGCGTGCAGCCAGCCTTCAGAAAAGCGGTAGCTGTGCCTCGAGAAGCTACCAGGGCGCAGAAGTCAGCATGGCCACCAATAACTTCGTCAAGAGCATCAACCTCGCCTTCCATATATTCTAATGTGCTGGGCAGGTTTTCAGCTGAAGGTGTAAATTTTTCAGAGCTGGCTCCGATAGAATGAAATACATCCTTCAGCCGCTGCACGCATCGACTGCCGAAACTTAGGCATTTCTCTTGAAGCTCCTTCAAGGATTTTTGCAAATTTGAATTCTTCTCCATCTCAGTTTTAAGACTTGCTTCAAGGTGTTTCTTTTCCTGCTCAGATTTTTCTGATTGTTTGAGCAATTCATTCTTTAAACTGTTATTCTCGGCTTGGACTTCAGCCAAGGAGCCTTCCATAGACTGAATAACAAAGTCTTTCTTTTCTAATGCACCTTCGTGTTCTTTAGCCATGATTTCAAGGTCCTGGATGGTGAAGTCCTTTTTCAGAACAACTTCGTAACTTTCATCTTTTTCTTCCAAATCTTTAATGATAGTTTTGTTCTTCTCCTCTTCGAGATCTTGTTGCATTTTCAGAACCTTACTCAATAGTATACTCTGCCAAAACAATCTTCGTCAGAAAACGACCTAAAAAAATAAAATAATAATAATAATAAAATTTATTACCTTAAAATTAGCATAGAGCAGGCTTCCGGCGATATGGTGTCGCTGGTACCTGCAGAGGTCCGCTTCTAGCTTCGGCAGACCAACGCTTTTGGAGAGGGTTCTAACAACTTTAGCCTCGGTGCGGTTCCGAAGGCACCTTAGCTTCCCTTCGTTGACCCCACCAAATAGCGTAGCCCCTGGCTTATATCCGCAAGATATGGCATATTTTTTCAGCTCTTCCTTTTCCGCGCCTGTTAGCTCTTGTCCAAGCAAATCTTGAAAGTTAAAATTTTCTTCTTCTAAAATGTTGTCGATCTGCTCTTTTCCCTTTTCAGTTGCCGTGTTTACCGCAGCCACATCAACTTCTTCTTCAGCCATTTTCAGGAGAATATTGTCAATAACTTCAAGAGTAGTTTCCAGATTCGAACCTTCCGTGGTCCCGGCTTCAGCCCCAGCAGCTTCGGTTTCGCCGGTTTCAGCTTCGGTGGTTTCCACTCTGGTAGCTTCGGCTGTGGCGCCTTCGGCTTCAGCGGACTCGGCAAAAACAATTTTTGACACTGTCGCCGGTGGCGGCGTCTAATGAATCACATCTGCTATTTGAATAATTCTTCGTTTTTTCGGTAGTGCAGGACTTTCTGCTGCCGAAGCTTCTTTGTCCTTCTGAAAAAACTTTGTCAGTTCCGGCGCCGGCGGACTTAGCTTGACAGGCAAGGGTTCAGTCATTACCTTCAAAATCTCTTCTACTTCGGCAGCAGAAGGTGTCGCAGGAGTGTCTTCTTCTCGAACCAACGTTTTTGGTTCTTGAGATGCAGTTTTCCTTTTTCTTGCAGCGGCCAGCTTCGGCTCAGGCAACTTTTCAGGGCCCAGCTTTTCAGAAATCTCCTTTTTCTTTTTGGCCACTTTGGTGTTCTCTTCGTCAACGACGCTAGCAATTCTTTTTCTCTTCGGGCCTCCAGCATCTCCGCCCAATCGCCCATAATCAGGATATTCAAAGCCTATAGCATCAAGCACTCTGTTTAGCCTTCGTTTCGGCCGGGTGCCGAAGGCTGCTGTCATCAATTGGTCCTCTTTTTTAGAGTAATTTCCAAGAATTTTAGTACTCATTATTTCGATTGTTTCGAGCCATTCTTGGCAGGGTGTCTTAAAATATTTCTTGAATTTATAATGATAGGGTAGTCGAACAAGCTCCCCCTCTTTCTTCTCTCCTTTAAGCTTCGGCATAGACCATTCCTTCATAGTTGGAAATACTTTGAAAGCCAGAAATTCCTGCACCTAATCCCTAGTGCCAATGTGCTCTGCAATAATTCTGAATTCGGCCAACGCCGTTTGGGTTGGACCTTCTGGTGTCATGCTGCACTGGGGTCAGGTTTCTCCGAAGATTAGTTCAAGCGGACTCTGTACAAGCTTCTCCTTGTCGTCATCAACTTTGATGTAGAACCATTCTGATTTCTAGCCTGCCGGCCACTTGCTTCGGTAGCTGATCACAGGAAATTTTGTAGTTTTCTGATAGGCGAAATTGTAACAACCGAAATTTTCATGAAGTCCATCCTTTCTGGCCTTGGTTTGGTAGTGTAACTCGTGTACTCGGCAGAAACCTTCGGCAAATGGCTCCACCGCCTGGCTTTGGAGAGCCCAAATATAAACACTAAGCCTAACAATAGCGTTAGGAGTTAGTTGGTGAAAATAGATCCCAAACTTTTTTAGCACATCAGCAATCATCCTATTCAAAGGAAATCTCAAGCCAGCTTTGAGGAAACTCTTGAAAATCACTATTTCATCTTTCTGAGGCTTTGGGGTAATTTCTTCTCCACCAAAGCGAATCAGCTTTTTCTTATCTTCGCTAAAGTAGCCCGACTTCACCATCTTTGCGAAATCAGCCTTCGAGATGGTCGACTTTCCGAAGTCCAGATGGCTAGGCTTGCTCGGTACTGCGATATTGTAATCACCGTCAGAATCAGCCTCCTCAATATCTGCTTGTTCTGCTTCAGCAGCAGGGATGTCTTCCGATGTCATCAATCCAGATCGCTTCATTGCTTCAGAGATGGGAACAGTTTCCGCACCTTCGGCTTCGTCTCCCTCGCGTTCAACTCTAGCAGTAGAGCGCACTCTGGCCATTTAATTTTGAATTTCTTGAAAAATTTCTTGGAAATTAATAACCTTTTTCTTCCGAAGCTCTTCTTCTGACGAAGCAAACACCAAACTGGAGCTTCGTTTGAATGCGAAAGTCAAGCTTCGGCTATGGTTAAAAATTTTGGCAGCAAAACAGTGCAATGACAATGAATGCTGTGGTAACTTCACACCTCCCCGTCTGTTTATATAGTGCCGCAGGTAAGAAGGTGAATCGTCAGAATTTTTACACCAGGCAAACAGTTGCTCGCACCCGCTGAGCGGTGGGCCGCAAAAACCAGAATAGTGAACCTGCACGCTGGGGCCACTCTGCGCTCGGAAACTGTATCGTTTCTCGACAACGAGCTCAGGGAAGGTGTTTTTCGGACCTTCGGCTTCCTGAAGCCTAAGAGACTTTTTTCACGGATCAAGTGTGGCGGAACTGGCCGAATTATTCCAACTTAAGTGCCTAAGCCCCGCCTCAGAGGCTAGACCACACTTAAATGGGAATAACCCGTCAATCCCTCGGATCTAGTCCGACACGGCCACTGACAGGATCAAGTACCACAATCTCACTCGAAGGTGAGTCACAGAGCAAATACAATAAAGCATAAAACCATACATGCCAGAGTATTAAATTATTACATCACCATCATCATCATCAGAGTTTTTTTTTGCAAAAGTAACCATCATTGTTCGAAGTGCAGCGGAATAAAACTAACGGTAATTAAACAGAGAGATGGGGAAGCCTGTCCCATCACTCCTCATGCTCCTCCTCAGCCGAGGCAGGGTCCCACTCGACAGTCCAACCCGGTGGCAAGGTGGATGGCCAAGTTATTCTAGCAACCATTTCCTCCAGAGAACCTGTAAAAATTATGCCACAAGCAAGGCTGAGTATACTAATACTCAGCTAGACTTACCCGGTGTGAGGAGTCTACTCCTCTACCTCTAGACATGCAGCTGTTTGGCCGTGGGGTTTGGTTGCCAAAAGCACTAGCTGAGTTTCTAAATCAAGATTTTAACTTAGTCAAAATTAAGTGTGACTCTCTTAAGGCTAAAAGTGGACTATCTACTCATACATGGTAGCAAGCATTATTAGCAATCAACATCTTATCTCAACTCATCATACTTCCACTTGTTACTCAATGCAGTACAATGGATCAAGCAGTCTCATTAGCTGCGAGAAGCAAACGATTCGAATCGAGTTTTTATCCTTGCAAGGTAAACCTAAACACACGACATGTAGGGGCACTCCATCCCCACACACATCAACCGTCCCCATCGATTCCCCGTCAGCAGATCAGGGCTCACCGCCTTGGCGTACAATGCCTCACTGACCCCGACTGGCCGTCGTGCAGTGACCGCACTTGTACCCACCATAACCGGAATGGGAGACCTCGTCTCAGGTCGCGTGAGGGGTAAAGTCCACTGCCAGGTTCAATCAGGTACTAGGCTTACCGATTTACCATATTTCTCGGCATGTGCTTAGTACGTTCAAACGCTTGACACAGGTATCCGCATGTTAATCTTTATTCCATTTTCCATCTCGTAAACAACCAATCCCCATGGATTGTTGTCCATCAACTAGTATCATGCCAGTGTGAAAGTGGGTACAATCAATTTCCTGATCTCGCGCGAGTGCTAGAAAAATCACTCTTCTTCTACCGAGATCCTAATTAAATAAAGCAACTACTCGACCTGTCATACTAGTATTCATTTCAAAAGGATTCATGAGATCATGCAACTAGGGTTTCAAACAATTCCTACACCTAAGTGCACAATCAATCCTACAATCATTAAGTGAAGTAAAATAGCATAAATAACAGGTTATGCATAAAACCGGGGCTTGCCTTCCAAAGCAGTGGCAGGCAGGTCCTCTGGTGCAGGCTCGGGTGCTGGATCTGGGGCTACCTCCTGAGCAGCTCCTTGCTCCGGCACGAGGATGTACTCTCCGTCAGCAAGATTACAGTCTATCGAAATGCAAATGAACATGTATGTCATGATTATGCAAGATTTAAGAACATTAAGCTAAAAGAAACTAAGTTAAGAATTAACTTAGGGTTTCATGGTTATGTGGGGCTTCTAGTGGTATATATATACATAGACTCATTACCTTTTAGGTTTAGGTTTTCTTTTAGGATATCATAGTGGATTTGCATTGTCTTTATAGATTTCAGTGGACCATATTTACAAAGGTTTTTGGATGGCATTAATTTCCATTATTCATTTTCCTTTCTTTAATTTCCATTTAGGGTTTTCTAGTGTAGGTTTGAACTACGACAATGTTTTAATAATTTCCAAAAATTTTGTAAAAATTACAGTGGGTTGTCACTTGCTATTCTAGCTTGGTTTAAGAATTTGAGGCTTAAAGTACCAAAGCTAGGCTTTAAACAAAAATAACAAAAGTTAGGCAAAATGGGCCACTTTACACTACACCTCTTAGTTAGGGGTAGGTTCTGTCCTAAAGATTATTTTTGCTGGCATCCCCTAGTAATAATAGGCTTCTGTGCTAAAAATCACAGAAAACTAAGGGGTGGTTATTTAGTTATGATTTTCTTAAGTTTAATGTCAAAAAGGCTCTTTATACTACATTATTATTTGAAAAATGTCAAACAGCAGATCTCCTATTTTTCCTAAGTTCTTAATAACAACACATTAGTTATCCCAAGGGTGGGGGTGTTTTTACCTTGGGGTTATTTTTGTAGAGTTTTTCTAAGTTTCACTTGTTTTATTAAAACAAAAGGGATCCTACTTATTTTATACTAAAACAGGGCATGATATATTTTTCCAGTGAACTATATTGAATAAGTATCCTAACAAAAATAGAGGTACTCTCTGGTTCATTAATTAAATTACATTTTCTATTTTTCTTACCCTTAAGCATATTATGAAACAAGGGGTAAAAACTAGCTAAATGGAGTGGACAGATAGGTTTAGCATTTTTATTTGGTTTAGTAGGTAGATGCAAACTTTTCAAAATTTTTCTAACCCCAGTCAAACAGTGCAACTAATTTTGGCCCTATTATTAAGCTTTTGGTCAAAACTATAATTAAATCAAAGCTTTAAAGTTTTCTATAGTATATAGGGGGTTTTATATTTTTCTTAAGTAGGTTACATTATTTAGAGTTTGACAAAATTGGTTTGACCAAATTTGGATGATTTAAACAGAAGTTATGCATTTTCAAAGTTTCTGTCCAAATTAGAAACAGATTTAATAAAGGTTTTCTGGAAAAACAGTTTACACCGAGGTCCCTGGGTTTAAACTAAATCCACCTTCGCAAATCTACCCCCACGCCACTATTCCCCTGTGTCTCTGACATTTCACAAAACCCCCTGACCTTCTCTCCCTCTCACCCGCAGTCCTTCCCCTTATGTAAACAGTAACCGCGGGAAAGAAAAGGGTGGCGCGGCTTACCGGCGGCGAGGGAGGTCCGGCGAAGGGTGGGGTTGGCTCGAGGAGACTCTGGCGGTCACGTCGAGGTACGGCTTGACGTCGGAGACGGCCGGAATCGCCCGGTCCACGCGTGCAGGCGGGTGTCCTCGTCGGCGGCGAGTATACCGGCCAAACCACGGCGAACTGGTTCAATCCGAGGGCATGGTGAGCTTCACGGGGTAACGTAGCGACCGTGTGCACAAGGAATCGAAGGATGGTGGAGTGATTTACCCGGTCCACGTACTCCGGCGGGGTTGAGAGCTCCGGCGAGCGTGGACTGGCCTCTCTGGCGAAGCAAACTCCGATTCCTCGCTCGGGGAGCCTCACGGAGGTGTGCACAGCCTTCTCCGAGGGCTGGACGGAGTTGGGAATGGTTCTACTGGCCGGTCTCCGGTGGCAGAGGGAGTGGGCGGCCGCGGACTCGCTGCGCACGGGCAAACGGCGACGAGCTGGACTCCGGCGAGGTTTGAGGGTGCGCGGAAGGGTACAATCTAAGTCTGGGAGGGTTTTATAAGCGCGGGCGCGGGCCATGGCGCTAGCTTGGCTCGGGCGCGGCGCTGGGCATGCGGGGGCGCGCGTGAGCGTGCTCTGGCGCGGGCAGAAGGCGTCGAACACGTGGAGGTGTTTTTCTTCCAGTGTTCAAACGTCTCTAGAGATCGCAAACGTGCGAATCTCGCCATGAATCCGGCGCAGGCCTCTTCCTGGCACCTAGGGCTATCTCACATGTGTGAGTTCCAATGGAGGATACGCCCTAGATCAGGAGATAGACGGGCGCCAAATCTGGCTTGTCTCACTGCCCACATTGCGACAAAACTGATGTCAAGAGCTGTCAAACGTCCGAGTCCCAGTCTCCACTTTTTCCAGGGGGTGCCCCAAGTGGTATACCACATTTTTGGTATAGAACCCAAGTGGTTTTGGCGCCATCTTCAAAGTGAACACGGTTGATCTTTGGGTTAGGGTTAAAATTTGACTTAGAGGGAAATAGAGAGCTCTAGCTCTCTCTCCACTTGGAGACTTGAATTGGGGTTTCTCCAGGGGTCTTTTTGCAATATTTCCCCCCCTAATTGATGGTTACCAAGTTAGTTAGGGTTTGGGTAAAAGTTACACATGCTTTGCACACTTGTTCACTCTCTTTCCCCCCTTACCTAGGGTTTTGGAAGATAGGGTTTTAAGAGTGGTCTAGGGTTCTTCTCCCCTATTATCCAAGGTAGTAAGTGAGCAAGGATTAGGGTAATGCTTCTCATGTCATTGGCAACTTTATTAGCATTTGATCTCCAAGTTCTTATGTGTTGCCCTAAGCCTTTACCCCTTGTGATCACAGCTTCTAGTGCCAAGGTGGGCTCTAGCCAAGGTAACACCTGGGGTGTTACAGCCCTCCCCCCTTAAAGGAATCTCGTCCCGAGATTTTAGGGAGAGTCCCTTGGAGGGTGCTTGAAGGTGTGCTGGTGTTGTTTTTCCTTTACACTTAAGTTTCTCTTATTAACTGCTCTTCGAATGTCATTGTCTTTGCAACTTCAGAAGGAAGCCCTTCTTAAGTTAAATCCACAACTTAGACTATCCTTGTTATCTAAGTTTTTCTTATAATTGAATTCAAAGGGCAGGTGGGGGTGGGGTTTCGGGGTTACATACCGACTCCTTTGGGCAGAAAGTCGGGGAAGCGAGAGCGTAGAAAATCCTCAGTCTCCCATGTAGCTTCTTCTGCTGAATGGTGACTCCACTGAACTTTATACATTTTGATCGACCTTGCCCGAGTTGATCTCTCCTTTTGATCTAATACCTTGACGGGGTACTCTTGGTAGGACAAGTCTGGTTCTATCTCAATGTCTGGTTCCGGTAGTACTTCAGTGGGTAAACGAACACATTTCCGCAGCTGAGATACATGGAACACATTATGAACTGCCGACATGTGAGGTGGCAATTCCAATTGGTAGGCTACGGGTCCACAACTTGCCTTGATCTCATATGGCCCAATGTAGCGAGGAGCTAACTTGCCCTTGATCCCGAATCTCTGGACACCCTTGGTGGGTGATACCTTAAGATAGACATGATCTCCCACCTCAAACTGTAGAGGCTTCCGCCTCTTATCATGATAGCTCTTTTGCCTAGCCTGAGCAGCTTCCAAGTTCCTGGTAATAACCCTGACCTTTGCCTCTGCCTCGAGTACCAAATCTGGCCCAAAAATCTCCCTTTCTCCTGCTTGAGACCAATTTAGTGGGGTCCTACACCTTCTCCCATATAAGGCTTCAAACGGTGCCATCTTTAGACTGGACTGATAGCTATTATTGTAAGAAAACTCTGCCAAAGACAAACACTTATCCCAATCCTTCCCGTAGTGTAGTGCACATGCTCGCAACATGTCTTCCAAAATCTGATTCACCCTTTCGGTCTGGCCATCTGTTTGAGGGTGATATGCTGAGCTTCGGATTACTTGGGTCCCAAGTGAGTCTTGCAGCTTCTCCCAAAAGCGTGCCACAAACAGTGCTCCTCTGTCAGATATAATGGTCTTTGGAATACCATGCAATCTTACTATCTGATCAACATAAATTTCTGCGTACTTCTCTGTCTTGTGGGTGGTGTGCACTGGCAAGAAATGAGCAGTCTTGGTCAACCTGTCCACGATAACCCAAATAGAATCATGGTGCCTGGAGGTATTGGGTAATCCTATTATGAAGTCCATGCAAATGTCCTCCCACTTCCAAGATGGGATGGGAAGGGGTTGCAAAGGGCCTGCTGCCTTCAAGTGACTAGCTTTAATTCTCTGGCAGGTGTCACACTCGGATATGTACTTGGCAATTTCCCTTTTCATTCTAGTCCACCAATATAGAGATCTGAGATCATGGTACATCTTGTTGCTACCAGGGTGCATAGAAAATTTGGAAAGGTGAGCTTCATCTAGTATCTTCTTTCTAAGCTCAGTGTCCTTGGGCACAACCAATCGATCTCCAAACCATAGAATTCCCTTGCTGTCCTGTCGGAAACACTTGTATTTTTCTGCCTTTTGCTGGATCATATCTTTGATAACCTGAACACCCTTATCCTCAATCTTTGCCCTGACTATCTGCTCTTGCAACGTGGGCTCCATCGAGATATAGCTTAGGTCACCCGAAGAAACAACTTCCAGGTTCAATCTGCACAACTCATCACACAGGGTGGTCACTCCCACATCCATGCTCACACAATTGCACTGGGCCTTTCTGCTCAAAGCATCTGCCACAACATTGGCCTTACCTGGGTGGTAATGCACCTCCAAATCATAGTCCTTGATTAACTCCAACCATCTCCTTTGCCTCATGTTCAGATATGCCTGAGTGAAGATGTATTTGAGACTCTTGTGATCAGTATAGATGTTACAGTGAGCTCCCATCAAGTAGTGTCTCCATATCTTTAGAGCATGAACTACAGCTGCCAGTTCTAGATCATGTGTAGGGTAGTTCTGCTCATGGGGCCTGAGTGCTCGGGAAGCATAAGCAATCACTCTATTCTCTTGCATCAAGACACATCCCAATCCGGTACCAGAAGCATCACAATAAACTTCAAACGGCTTGGCGTTGTCAGGTTGGGCCAGCACTGGGGCTGTTGTCAAATGCTGCCTCAAGGTATGAAAGGCATCTTCACACTTTTGGCTCCACTCAAATTTGACTCCCTTCTTTAACAGTCCAGTCATTGGTTTGGCAATTCTGGAGAAATCCGGAATAAATCGTCGATAATACCCTGCCAATCCCAGAAAACTCCGAATCTGCCTCACTGTAGCTGGGGGTTTCCAATCCATTACCTCTTGTACCTTCTCAGGATCAACTGATATCCCATCCTGAGAAATTGTGTGACCCAAGAATTTAATCTCCTTCAGCCAGAACTCACATTTAGACAACTTAGCATAAAGATGATGATCGCGTAGTCGTTGAAGCACGATGTGCAGGTGCTCAGTATGTTCATCTTCATTCTTGGAATAGACCAGAATATCATCAATGAAAACGACCACGAACTTATCCAATTCTGGCATAAACACTGAGTTCATCAGGTACATAAAATAAGCCGGGGCATTGGTCAGCCCAAAAGACATCACCAGAAACTCATACAGTCCATATCTGGTAGAGAAAGCCGTCTTGGGAATGTCACTGGCACGGATCTTGATCTGATGGTAACCTGAGCGAAGGTCTATCTTGGAGAATACCTTGGCTCCTACCAATTGATCGAACAGAACATCAATGCGGGGCAGTGGGTATTTGTTCTTGATAGTCACCGCATTGAGAGGGCGGTAGTCAACACACATCCTCAAGCTCTCATCCTTTTTCTTCACAAATAATGCTGGACATCCCCATGGTGAAGTGCTTGGACGAATAAACCTCTTGTCCAACAATTCTTGCAATTGCTTCTTCAATTCTGCCAATTCCGTGGGAGGCATCCTATAGGGTCTCTTGGAGATAGGAGCAGTCCCGGGTTGCAACTCGATGGCGAACTCAATGTCTCGGTCAGGTGGCATCCCTGGCAATTCCTCCGGAAAAACATCCGGATAGTCACGGACCACTGGGATCTTTTCCACTGGGGAATTTATCATGACGAAGGCACAAGATCGGGTACAACCCTGGTCAGGCAAAAATAGTGTGGTCTCACCACAAGTTGGTGAGTGCACCTCAATGGCTCTGGCTGCAATATCCATAACTGCTTGGTGCCTGGTCAACCAGTCAGTTCCCAATATAATATCCACACTATCCAACCCCAAAATGAGGAGGGTGGTTTTAATTATTAGACTACCAAACTTTATGGGCACGTGTCTGTTGATTTGATAAGTGGCAACTCTGCCTCCTGGTGTTGAAATTGTGATACCTCCATTGGTGTGGTGAAAAGGCAATTGGCACTTGGCACTAAATTTTGCGCTGATAAAACTATGCGATGCACCAGAATCAAATAGAATAATAGCAGGATAATTCAAAACTGTAAAGATACCAGTCATGACGGGTGCTCCCTCTGGAATAGCAGCCATGGTGGTGAAGTTCAGCCTGCCCTGCCTTACTTGCACCTTCTGTCTCTTGCCTTGGTTCTGATTGACATTCTGCCCCTGCCTCTGCTGGTTCCTGGGGCAATTATTGGCATAATGCCCAGTGTTGCCACAGGTGAAGCATCTGTTGTCATTTGCCTGGCGGTACTGCTGCTGCTGCTGATTGCTCCTCTGAGCCGGAAATTGGGTGCGGTTGGGTGCCTGCTGCTGCTGCGGTCGGATCACCCATCGCCCTTGCTGCTGCTGCGGTCCCCTGCCCTGGGTGTCGGACACAATCCTGAAGCGCTGTGTCTGAGCTGGGGGTCCTGCCACAGGGGTCTTCCTCTTCTTCTCTGCCTGTCTAGCCATAATGCAGTCCTCTTGGGAGATAGCCATGTTGACCAACTCATTGTAGCTGTTGGCCCTGACGGTGTTGAGGCGGTCACGGAGCTTAGTGCTGAGCCCCCTCCTGAACCTGTCTCTCTTCTTCTCATCTGTATCTGCATGGTACCCAACATACTGGCACAAGTCATTAAAAGCCTGGGCATACTGCAACACTGTCCTGTTGCCCTGTGTGAGTGCCAAAAACTCATTGAGCTTCCTGTCCATAATCCCGGCTGGTATATGGTGCCCTCTGAAAGCTGCCTTGAATTCCCTCCACTCCACCTCTCGGTCCTCTGGCTGCATAGCAAGAAAATGATCCCACCAAGTCCTTGCGGGTCCGCGAAGCTGCTGGGTGGCGAACCTGACTTTGGTGACCTCTGAGCAAACTCCATGGAGCAGTGGGAATTTGGATTCCACCACTCGCAACCACACATCTGCATCAAGTGGGTCCTCCGCCCTTGTGAACAATGGAGGCTGGGTGCTAAGGAATTCCTGGTATGTAGCCGCCGCAGGGTGACGCTGATGGTCTCCACCACCATAATGCTGAGGTGGTGGCTGACGTTGAGCCAGCTGCCTCAGGATCTCATTCTGCTGAGCCATGAGCTCCTGCAGAGTGGGAGGTGGTGGCGGCGGTGGAGGAACGCGCTCGTTCTGGCCACGACGCTGCCTCCCGGCCATCTGAAAAACCACATACATACTTAACACCACAGTTCCAAGTTCAAGATTTTATCACGGAGAAAAAGTTAAGACAACATGATAGACTCTGACTTCAACAAAAGGATTTTAAAGAGGCATAAATTCTTCCTTCCAAATTTAAACTGATAACAACATCCATCAAACCAGCTCCCAAGAGAGTTTAGCACGATTACATCAAATTGTTCCAAAATGACTCAACTTTATCTAGCCTAGTACCCCAAGGGTGCAAAAGCTAAGCTAGCTACGAGGAGTCCGACTATCCAACTTCTAAGCCTACCCTGAACACCTAGTGAGCGAACGAAGCAACACTCGACTCGGGAGAAGGTGGTCTTCCCGAGCCGGCAGTGTCCACACTGGAGGCAGGCTCATCTCCTCCCTCAATGTCGACGTCCTCGTTGGCCTCTTGGTCCTGGATCTCCTGGTGATGCATGTCCAGGTGCTCGTTAGCCTCAGCAAGCTGCTGCTGAGTGTTAATGAGCTGATACTCTAGGACCTCGATGGTGTTCTCCTAGGTGCCTACCAGCTCCTCCAACTCCTGAATATCGGTGGATAGCTGTTCCACCTGCAAGTCCTTCTCCACCATTTCTTGAGACAAATCAACCACAAGTTCCTCTCTGTTGTCCAATGTAATCTTTGTTGCCTCCAGCAACGCCATCAGATGGGACATTGCCTCACCGCGCATCACCTGCAGACGGTACAGGGCATTCATGCATCGTACAGTCAAGTGCGCAGTCTGTCTTGGGTAGATGGCCCAGATATCCTTGGCATGCTCCACCCGATCCTTCCACATTGGGTCGTCCTCCCTCTCAGCGGGGAACAAACCAATGGGGTGGGTAGCCAGCTCCAAAGGATGGAATCCGCAGAAAGTAGTCAATCCATGCAGAGCGATCGCCTCGATCGTGTCCTCTGCTCGGTATCCGAAAGACTCGGAGTCCAAAGAGCGCCATCCTGGCTGCAGGGGATGAGGCTCCAAGGTCATCCTCACCCTACAGCGAGGCACTCGGTGCTTCTCGAACTGCTGTACCGCGTACTGAGGGGGTGTCGTGTATCCGGCCCCCTGAAGTACCTCCCACAAAATGCGGGGGAAGCCCTCTCGTGCAAGTCCGTCAGTGTGGGTCAGTGCATTTCCGTCATCGGAGGATCCGTGGGAAGTCATCTATGTACGGTTAAGCGTAAGTAAAAGAAAAAGAATTATAAAAAGAACAAGAAAAAGTAACACTCAGCCTTTCTCTAGTTAAATAAAAAGGCACTAGGGACCTAGTTGGTTGTTATCTTGTTCTTAAGTCCTTTACTCAGTTATCCATTTGTTTAATTATGAATGCATGCATGCTCGTCCTGAACGACCTCACAACAAGGTAAAAGGAATAGGGAGGAACTCCCATCCTGTAAAAGTGGCCTCTAGGGCCTAGTTACTTAGCCACCTAGCTACCCTTCTATTACCCTAAGGCTTCACGTCCTAGGTCTATCCTGCTCGCCCTACTATCTATCCAACATTGTTTCTATCAAATTTTACTTGGAAAAATTGATGGTATTTACATTTTATTGATTCCTCTGTGGTGGTACAAGCTCCGATACCAGCTGTGGCGGAACTGCCCGAATTATTCCAACTTAAGTGCCTAAGCCCCGCCTCAGAGGCTAGACCACACTTAAATGGGAATAACCCGTCAATCCCTCGGATCTAGTCCGACACGGCCACTGACAGGATCAAGTACCACAATCTCACTCGAAGTTTTTTTTTGCAAAAGCATAAAACCATCACCATCATCATCATCGGAGTATTAAATTATTACATCACCATCATCATCATCGGAGTTTTTTTTTGCAAAAGTAACCATCATTGTTCGAAGTGCAGCGGAATAAAACTAACGGTAATTAAACAGAGAGATGGGGAAGCCTGTCCCATCACTCCTCATGCTCCTCCTCAGCCGAGGCAGGGTCCCACTCGACAGTCCAACCCGGTGGCAAGGTGGATGGCCAAGTTATTCCAGCAACCATTTCCTCCAGAGAACCTGTAAAAATTATGCCACAAGCAAGGCTGAGTATACTAATACTTAGCTAGACTTACCCGGTGTGAGGAGTCTACTCCTCTACCTCTAGACATGCAGCTGTTTGGCTGTGGGGTTTGGTTGCCAAAAGCACTAGCTGAGTTTCTAAATCAAGATTTTAACTTAGTCAAAATTAAGTGTGACTCTCTTAAGGCTAAAAGTGGACTATCTACTCATACATGGTAGCAAGCATTATTAGCAGTCAACATCTTATCTCAACTCATCATACTTCCACTTGTTACTCAATGCAGTACAATGGATCAAGCAGTCTCATTAGCTGCGAGAAGCAGACGATTCGAATCGAGTTTTTATCCTTGCAAGGTAAACCTAAACACACGACATGTAGGGGCACTCCATCCCCACACACATCAACCGTCCCCATCGATTCCCTGTCAGCAGATCAGGGCTCACCGCCTTGGCGTACAATGCCTCACTGACCCCGACTGGCCGTTGTGCAGTGACCGTACTTGTACCCACCATAACCGGAATGGGAGACCTCGTCTCAGGTCGCGTGAGGGGTAAAGTCCACTGCCAGGTTCAATCAGGTACTAGGCTTACCGATTTACCATATTTCTCGGCATGTGCTTAGTACGTTCAAACGCTTGACACAGGTATCCGCACGTTAATCCTTATTCCATTTTCCATCTCGTAAACAACCAATCCCCATGGATTGTTGTCCATCAACTAGTATCATGCCAGTGTGAAAGTGGGTACAATCAATTTCATGATCTCGCGCGAGTGCTAGAAAAATCACTCGTCTTCTACCGAGATCCTAATTAAATAAAGCAACTACTCGACCTGTCATACTAGTATTCATTTCAAAAGGATTCCTGAGATCATGCAACTAGGGTTTCAAACAATTCCTACACCTAAGTGCACAATCAATCCTACAATCATTAAGTGAAGTAAAATAGCATAAATAACAGGTTATGCATAAAACCGGGGCTTGCCTTCCAAAGCAGTGGCAGGCAGGTCCTCTGGTGCAGGCTCGGGTGCTGGATCTGGGGCTACCTCCTGAGCAGCTCCTTGCTCCGGCACGAGGATGTACTCTCCGTCAGCAAGATTACAGTCTATCGAAATGCAAATGAACATGTATGTCATGATTATGCAAGATTTAAGAACATTAAGCTAAAAGAAACTAAGTTAAGAATTAACTTAGGGTTTCATGGTTATGTGGGGCTTCTAGTGGTATATATATACATAGACTCATTACCTTTTAGGTTTAGGTTTTCTTTTAGGATATCATAGTGGATTTGCATTGTCTTTATAGATTTCAGTGGACCATATTTACAAAGGTTTTTGGATGGCATTAATTTCCATTATTCATTTTTCTTTCTTTAATTTCCATTTAGGGTTTTCTAGTGTAGGTTTGAACTACGACAATGTTTTAATAATTTCCAAAAATTTTGTAAAAATTACAGTGGGTTGTCACTTGCTATTCTAGCTTGGTTTAAGAATTTGAGGCTTAAAGTACCAAAGCTAGGCTTTAAACAAAAATAACAAAAGTTAGGCAAAATGGGCCACTTTACACTACACCTCTTAGTTAGGGGTAGGTTCTGTCCTAAAGATTATTTTTGCTGGCATCCCCTAGTAATAATAGGCTTCTGTGCTAAAAATCACAGAAAACTAAGGGGTGGTTGTTTAGTAATGATTTTCTTAAGTTTAATGTCAAAAAGGCTCTTTCTACTACATTATTATTTGAAAAATGTCAAACAGCAGATCTCCTATTTTTCCTAAGTTCTTAATAACAACACATTAGTTATCCCAAGGGTGGGGGTATTTTTACCTTGGGGTTATTTTTGTAGAGTTTTTCTAAGTTTCACTTGTTTTATTAAAACAAAAGGGATCCTACTTATTTTATACTAAAACAGGGCATGATATATTTTTCCAGTGAACTATATTGAATAAGTATCCTAACAAAAATAGAGGTACTCTCTGGTTCATTAATTAAATTACATTTTCTATTTTTCTTACCCTTAAGCATATTATGAAACAAGGGGTAAAAACTAGCTAAATGGAGTGGACAGATAGGTTTAGCATTTTTATTTGGTTTAGTAGGTAGATGCAAACTTCTCAAAATTTTTCTAACCCCAGTCAAACAGTGCAACTAATTTTGGCCCTATTATTAAGCTTTTGGTCAAAACTATAATTAAATCAAAGCTTTAAGTTTTCTATAGTATATAGGGGGTTTTATATTTTTCTTAAGTAGGTTACATTATTTAGAGTCTGACAAAATTGGTTTGACCAAATTTGGATGATTTAAACAGAAGTTATGCATTTTCAAAGTTTCTGTCCAAATTAGAAACAGATTTAATAAAGGTTTTCTGGAAAAACAGTTTACACCGAGGTCCCTGGGTTTAAACTAAATCCACCTTCGCAAATCTACCCCCACGCCACTATTCCCCTGTGTCTCTGACATTTCACAAAACCCCCTGACCTTCTCTCCCTCTCACCCGCAGTCCTTCCCCTTTTGTAAACAGTAACCGCGGGAAAGAAAAGGGTGGCGCGGCTTACCGGCGGCGAGGGAGGTCCGGCGAAGGGTGGGGTTGGCTCGGGGAGACTCTGGCGGTCACGTCGAGGTACGGCTTGACGTCGGAGACGGCCGGAATCGCTCGATCCACGCGTGCAGGCGGGTGTCCTCGTCGGCGGCGAGTATACCGGCCAAACCACAGCGAACTGGTTCAATCCGAGGGCATGGTGAGCTTCACGGGGTAACGTAGCGACCGTGTGCACAAGGAATCGAAGGATGGTGGAGTGGTTTACCCGGTCCACGTACTCCGGCGGGGTTGAGAGCTCCGGCGAGCGTGGACTGGCCTCTCCGGCGAAGCAAACTCCGATTCCTCGCTCGGGGAGCCTCACGGAGGTGTGCACAGCCTTCTCCGAGGGCTGGACGGAGTTGGGAATGGTTCTACTGGCCGGTCTCCGGTGGCAGAGGGAGTGGGCGGCCGCGGACTCGCTGCGCACGGGCAAACGGCGACGAGCTGGACTCCGGCGAGGTTTGAGGGTGCGCGGAAGGGTACAATCTAAGTCTGGGAGGGTTTTATAAGCGCGGGCGCGGGCCATGGCGCTGGCTTGGCTCGAGCGCGGCGCTGGGCATGCGGGGGCGCGCGTGAGCGTGCTCTGGCGCGGGCAGAAGGCGTCAAACACGTGGAGGTGTTTTTCTTCCAGTGTTCAAACGTCTCCAGAGATCGCAAACGTGCGAATCTCGCCATGAATCCGGCGCAAGCCTCTTCCTGGCACCTAGGGCTATCTCACATGTGTGAGTTCCAATGGAGGATACGCCCTAGATCAGGAGATAGACGGGCGCCAAATCTGGCTTGTCTCACTGCCCACATTGCGACAAAACTGATGTCAAGAGCTGTCAAACGTCCGAGTCCCGGTCTCCACTTTTTCCAGGGGGTGCCCCAAGTGGTATACCACATTTTTGGTATAAAACCCAAGTGGTTTTGGCGCCATCTTCAAAGTGAACACGGTTGATCTTTGGGTTAGGGTTAAAATTTGACTTAGAGGGAAATAGAGAGCTCTAGCTCTCTCTCCACTTGGAGACTTGAATTGGGGTTTCTCCAGGGGTCTTTTTGCAATATTTCCCCCCCTAATTGATGGTTACCAAGTTAGTTAGGGTTTGGGTAAAAGTTACACATGCTTTGCACACTTGTTCACTCTCTTTCCCCCCTTACCTAGGGTTTTGGAAGATAGGGTTTTAAGAGTGGTCTAGGGTTCTTCTCCCCTATTATCCAAGGTAGTAAGTGAGCAAGGATTAGGGTAATGCTTCTCATGTCATTGGCAACTTTATTAGCATTTGATCTCCAAGTTCTTATGTGTTGCCCTAAGCCTTTACCCCTTGTGATCACAGCTTCTAGTGCCAAGGTGGGCTCTAGCCAAGGTAACACCTGGGGTGTTACATCAAGCTCGTTATGAAAAACGATCTAGCACCGCGAAGGGGCTACTGTTGGGACTATGCTTCGTCGCCGAAGGTCCTGCGGAAAGAAACAGCTTCGGCTGAAGCTGCTTGAACATGATGACGAAGACACCGTTTACAAAGCTTCGGAACTACAACATATCCAAAGCTGAAGGGTCGAACCGACTTAAAGATAGAATGACCTTTTAACCCGTAAGGGTCTGAGTCATTGTTGTAAACTTTTATGAGGGGCATAATTGTAATTCCTCATGAGCTGTGTCCCGTGCCTATAAATAGTGAACAATATTCCTTTACTGTTCACGCATTCCTGTAATTGCTAACGCATCGCTCGGGAATTATTGTTTGTCAAGGCAAAGGTATAAATGTACTTAAACGTTGTATTCAAATATCTTGAATTCATATAATAAGATATGTGAATGATGTCATTTGTTTTCAATATATTTACCTTTAATGTTTCATGTTTTACTTTATATTATCTTTACAAGTCTAATTACGAAGGTGAAACCTTCGTAATATTATGCTCGTTACCTTCGTCCGAAGTTCATTAAATCCTTGTGGATATAATGTTTCGGCGGACGAAGGGCATTGATATTTAACATTTTATGTTGCCTTGTTCTTAATTCATAGCATTTGAGAACAAGTCCCCAACAGTAATACAGTAGCTCGTCCATTTACTCGCCTCCATTTTGTTTTCACCACTCAGCCTGGTAACAGCACCACATAGCATTAGCCTCCGCCGCCGCCCCCAGCCATAGCTAGCGGAGATCGTCGGAGCCGGTCGTTTCACCTGCCGCAGCGACTAAGGCGGATTATCCTCCTTGCAGCACGGCTATTTTCCTTTCTGTCGCTGACAACACCCCACGACTTCTCCCACGTTGATTTGGTAAGTAAAATCAGTTTCCCGTACTTTCCTAATATTAACCCTATTTAAGTACGTCAAGGCAAGTCGTCTCCAGTTAGTTCCTATTTAGAGCTCCCATCATCCATGGTCATCTGTTTAACAATCTGTTCTTTCCTGGTCCTACTTACTCCATCTTGTGTTTTCACAAATGGCGGCTCCTGCTCATGTGGTGGTGGACGAGCGTGGGTTTACCCACTCTAAGTGTCTGCACTGGGAGGG